>NC_069112.1:74086869-74424642 GCF_025612915.1 Magallana angulata | reverse complement strand
TAAACGCAAATAGTAATGCGGGCAAATATTTGTCCCAGTCTTTAGGCCGGTCAATACACATTTTTTTCAGCATCTGTTTTAGAGTTCCGTTGAAGCGCTCGACTAATCCATTACATATAGGATGGTATGGGGTTGTGGTCAGTTATCTCATGGATATAAGCCTGCTTACTTCCTTCATCAAAGCTGACGTAAACTGGCTTCCCATATCAGTGAGCATTCCTGCCAATGCAATTGCTTCTGGGTATCTAGATGCATAATCAACAAGCGTCAAAATATATCTATTACCTTTGTCGGTTGGTGGATGTAAGGGACCCACAATATCTACAGCCACTCTTTTGAATGGAACGTCTATTAACGGCGTTTTGACTAGAGGAAGTTTGGATACTCGTCCTTTTGGTAGCGTCCGCTGACATGTATCACACGAACAGCAGAATCTTTTTATTTCTGATTTCATTCCAGGCCAGTAGAACTCCGTTAGGATTCTGTTAATGGTCTTACTGGTAGCCAAGTTTCCTGACATGATTGATTCATGGGCTAGCCTCATAATGGTATTCCTGTATTTTGATGGAACAATCAGCTGAATGTATGTTTTGTCACCTTCAAATTCCCTGTACATTAGCCCATTTTTAGAAAACCAGGTGACCTTTCCATCTCGGGATGTTTTACGGTCCTTTACATTCTCACGTATAACAGATAAAGTTGGGTCAACCTCTTGTTCTCGGTGAATATCATCTGGTTGAATATCATCTACCTTAATATCAGGAACTTTAAGAGGAGGATGAGGCTTTGCTTTCTCTCTTCTATATTGTCTTGTTTCTACTGCAAGAACAGACTCCCACTCTGGATTTAGATCGTAAGGCTTCCTTGCTTCACTAACTTCACCAATAATGAGATCAAATACTGGATTATCCATGCACCAGACATTGTACTTACCTGTCAAATATGGAGAATCAATATCTATCTTGGCGACAGGGACTACTCTCTTTGTACTGTCAGCAAGAACAAAAGTTACATGCTCACCTGTAATTTGATCTTTCAAAACCAAACTTTTTCTTACCACAATGTTTTTGCATCCAGTGTCACGCAGTAATGTAACAGGTCGTCCATTAACATAACCAACTGATAAAGGAAACCGCTGAGTTTTGCTATGACACGCTGATGTAAGAATCATGTTATCATTTTTACTCACCCAAGAATCAAGTGGTGGGTTATTACTGACTATCAAAGCACTGCAATTAATGACTGATTGCTCATGGTCCTCTGCATCGTTGAGAACGGCTCAAGAAACAGAAAACTTACTTTTTCCTTTTGTAGGAAAGTTGGGTGCTATGTGTCCCTTCCGTTCACAAAGATAGCACTTCCGCTCTGATATTGGTACAAACGGTTTTCGTTTTTCCATCTGAGGGTTCTTACCATTTTTAACATTATCCTTACATGTACCTTTCACATCAACACTTAGTTGTTTCCTGAAAGATGTTTGACAGAGATGTAACACATTAGTGTTTCGAGATTTTGAAAACTGATCTGCAAGTTTGCACAATTCATCTGCTGTCTTTAGTACGTTTTGGCGCAGAAAAGTTGTTAGTTCTTGGTTACAAACATGCAAAATTTGGTCTCGTAGCATCAAATCAAAAAATCCATCTACAGTTCTTGGTATCTTAGACATTTCGATCCATCTTGTAAGATATGATCCGAGCCTTACCGTAAATTGTGAAAACGTCTCACCTGGTTCAGGTCTACTGGATCTGAACTTTCTCTTGAATCCATCTTCCGTCAGATCATATCGTCGAAGAAGAGCTGACTTTAGTTCGTCATAATTTTGAGCAGTTTCGGAAGACATTAAAGCGTACACATCTAATGCTTTCCCACACAATAGCGGACTAAGACTAGTTGCCCACGTATTCCTATCCCAATGTTGAACTGTAGCGTACCGCTCAAACCGTCTAAGATAACTGTCCATTTCATCATGTCTTTCATCAAACGGCGGAATTTTAGGCATTCTTGCTTTAATACCCGAATATGTATCTACACTTTTAACATTACCTTGACTCATCTTCATCTCAAGTTCAAGCTTACTTTCTATTTCTTCCAATTTCACTGCCTGATCCAATCTTTCTAATTCTAATCTATACGCTCTCTCTTCCTTCTCTCTTTCTCTCAAAAGAATTCTCTCATCTCTCAGCCTATCTTGCTGCTCTTTTACATAATCTTTCAACTTTTGATCAGTGTAACCTAATTCTTTTCCCGCTGCTATGATTTCGCTCAAACTTTCGCTTGACATAGTGGTTAAATATTGCTGGCAGACAATTCAACATTAAAAGGTCGACAAACGACAGACTTTTACTTTGACCTTCACTACAAATACTCTACTATCAACAACTGACAGACTGTGACCTTGACTTTCACTACAATGTTCTACTATCAAGGGCGTATTGTAAAAGTAGTCACTACATAATATCTACTTTAAAGCAAAAACATGATATCTCACATTTGGGCGACACAGTGCCTATAGATGACTAACTAAACAGTTTTTGAATGTAAACTTTACCGTTTAAGTCTGTAATCAAACAGCTGAAACTTCACTTTCCTGACCAGATCCTCAAACTCACATTCCAAGGAAGAACAGTTTTTGTTGATGAATTCACTTTTATTCACTTCTGGATCCCAGTAGCAATGTAAACCGCCAATTTTTTTTTTTTTTTACAATATTATGTAAAAAGTTGTAAAAGCGCACAAAGTACAAAATTAATACAGTTACAAAAAATGGTAATTATTTTTTTTTAATTACAATACAGATATTTGATTTTTTTTTAATAAAATAAATATGTTTCTGACAACAGCTCTGTGCTACATTACTACTATCCCACTTCTGACACCAATTGTCATAGATTGGCCGTGCTGATTGTCAGAAAGAATAACTAGTTGAATAATTAACTACATTTAACACTGCTCAATACATTTGGTTATACTTGTAATTCAGTTTTTTACAGAGAAATATATTTAAGTTTTTGTGTGTCACTTATTGGCTGGTCCGTAGTGGCGGCCTCGGCGGGCTCACAAAACCATCCGTCCGTGTATCCGTATAAGACAGGCCAAAGTTAGTGACTTGTTGAATGTTGAATGTTTATGGTGGTTCCATTTTTTAAAGGCTGACTGAGTGACTCCCTTGAATACTGAATACTGCAATACTGGGATATATTAATAGTATACATTTCATAACTGTATATACCATACATTGGGGTTATATTCTATGCACGTTTTTCCACATACATATACATTACTTTACACATATACTTTACATGTATTTAATTATATATACATGCATACTTTTACTCATGTTTTACTTGTATATTTTTATACTTGTACTTTACACAGACTATATATATTATACAAATAGCATGTTTACTTTTACACTGAATTCACGCAATTACTATACACACTTTTTACAATGTTTACGGAGCATTGTTACTTTACAATTACTTTGCATACTTTATAAACATTACCAGTTTTTATGTACTTAAACAATATGGTAAGTTTAACACAACTTTATGGAACAAATGAACAAAAACACAAAAAGGAACTTGGCTGTCATTGCAACTGAAATTAACAATTAACAAACTTTAAAATAAAACTCTCTTACCTCAGAAATGAGAAGAACCTGGTTAGAAAATACTCAGATGTAAATATTTTGTTGGAGTAACTCTATTACAGGACAGCATGTCCTTCTCAGGTGCCTGCTAGGCCCAAACTGACTACGGGTATTTAAATGCCTAACCAGTTGAGTGAGTTTAACGTACTAAAAATAAATCTATGGACACCTGATGTGATTAAAAATATATGTACAGGTAAAAACTATGGTAAACAGTTTGGACATTAAATGTGACAGTCATTCATAAGATGGGATGTCTAACAGAGGATCATCAGAGGCTCAACAAGTTTAAATTACAGGGATAAAAGATGTTTAGTTATATTGGCCCTATTTAAGTGGTTTCATTAGCTTGCATTAAAATATAAAAAATGTTATGTTGTTTAATTTGTTATATAATAATCATTTCATGGGTAATAATAAGCTAATGCCAACTTAAAAAAAAAAACAGATCAACAGTTCACCTACTTTATGTAATGACACATTGATTATTACAAAAAGATGAAATAGATAAGTACAAAACAAACGATAAAATTTGAAAAGAAAGCTTTAATTAGACTCATACATATAAGAATCATAATCCTACTTCAAGCAGCCATATGCTGTTGTGATACAGGATAGTGTTTATATGTTGCAAGAAAGTAAAACCCAATTGCTGATAATCGCAAGCTTTCGTATTTGTAAAGGACATTTAAAAAAACAATTTGCAATTTATAATATTAAAGTCCCTTTGACTCATTTAATACATAAGCGCTTTGTTACACCTCTGTAAAAAATCGTTTTAATCTTAATATGTTGAGGCGACTTTAACTTAAATGAGGGCTATAAATGAAATATGGCAAAAACGAACAGTGTTCTAAATAAAAAGTACAAAGGAAAACTACAAAAATCAGGAGCAAAACAAACACGGACCTCTGCAAAATTTAGAGGTAGAATCAGGTGGCATAGAGAAGTAAGCATCCTCTGCTGACCGATCACAACCGCCGTGTGCTCTTTGTCGTAATCGGAAAACAAAAAAATCAATATATTTCGGTATGATTCGGTATATAATAATTGCTAAAGAATAAGTACCAAAAAGTCAGTCAACATAAACAAGGACCCAGGGGCCAGATCGCTAAACGTTTAAAAAGGCACATGGACCACATCACTCATTTCAGCAGCAGTATCCTCAACTGATCAGAAAAGGTTTAGATCATCTTTAATATCAATTAAAAAATAGCTAAGAAAGCTAAACACCTTAGTAGAGAACATATATATCTGTTGATTAAGAGTTAAAATTTTTTCCACATTTTAGTTGAGCTGATTTTGAGATTTTGGTTTATAACATAAGCCGCTTTAAAATTTTTCTTCTTTTCAATTAAAACAAATCCTCCATTATGGCCCCATTCACCCAAAGGGATTATGAATTAAAAAAATCAATACTTGAGGAAGCCTCCACACAAGTTGTTTTTTTCCTTCCATAGAAACTCTAAGGTAAAAATTCTATTCCTCATCAATGGCCCCACCCTACCCTCAGAGATCATGAGTTGAAAAAACGTTTTCTTTAGAAGATATATATATATATATATATATATATATATATATATATATATATATATATATATATATATATATATATATATATAATTTTATTAAATCCCTTAATTGTTATGTCTTTATCTAGAACGTTTGCGTCTAAGTGAGATTCAGTAAAGCATTGAATATCAAAATCCGACACTAAATATAACAAATATTCAACTTTGTTACGAATACTTCTAACATTTAAATGTTTTTTATCCGAAGTATACGCATTGTCTTCAATCGGTCCTGGATTAGGTTCAATGTTACCACACAAAAATAGTAAAATATAAATAATGTGTACACAATACTGAATAAATGTAAAAATGGTTTGGACAATTTGTGAATACTCTGTTCCACACAGAGCAATAACATTTCAGGTAGTATAGAAGCCAATGAATAAAATCACTAGTGCTGAATATACAAAAAGACAATACCTTATAAGTACGTCTACAGCCAATATAAAATGTCTCAATTGCGGCGCGATATTGTTAAATGGTATTACCCTTCATTAGTACTCGTGTACGTTTTCAAGACTACATAAAAAGAAAAATCCTTGCCGCTAGTGACATTTCGTGAACAAAGAAAAAACAATATTGCATCTTAATATGATCTTTGATATATGTGATAGCGAATTCGAAGAAATAAAAGAACTAAAAAGGGGTAAACAAGAAATTCTTGGAAAACAAAACAAGGTGTGTCACGTGGTGAAGGTAATTTTAAAAAATGTCATGTGATTCGAGATAACTTGAAAGAACAGGATTGTCTGTAAACAATGCGAACAAAAAAACTATATACAACAACATGGTATGAACGCTATTGAACATCAGATGATGGAAGATCAATGACATTTTGTGGGGATATTTTATATGAATTAATATATAATAATGAGTTATGTGAAATAAGGTTACTGATGGTAATTTTAAACTCACATGTAAATAACTGTTTGCATATATAGGTAACTGAAAGCATCAAAACGCTCTGCATGCCCAAACAGGCGTCATTTCTTGATAGTTTTGATATATTAAAGACGGAAATTAAACCAGTTTAATAGATCATTTATGATTCCGAAGGTGCTAGCTAATGCAATTCATTCACTGATCAAATGGTAAATTTACGGCCCTTTTCTGATAGTTTTGCAAAGATTCTGCCATCGTTGGTCCAAAAGGAATGTACTTTACCCGCCCATGTTCCTTTAGTAAGTTCTTGAACGATGCCCTGTCTGTATCGGGTCCTTTGTGATGAAGAGTTTTTCAATTTTCTATTAGATTGGTATACTGAGTTTTTTATTTTCCAGTTCTCCATTTTGCATATAATTTTGATATTTCGTTTGCTATTTGGTTTTTAAATGGGGTGGGATCTTGAGATTTCGTCTTCAGCCAGTTCAATGTTGAGGTGATCCTTACAGATACCCATGATAATGTGATCTGTGTTGATGTCAGTAAGATCACCAGCAGGAACTGGACAATCCTTCTCCCGTATTGCTCTGGATCAATGATTGTGTCCTCAAGATTGCAGATATGGTTTTGAAGATCTTCATTGGATTTTTCAACCTCTAAGAATTTTTGAGACAGTGAATCTAATTTTGTCGACCGTTTTTGGATTGTATCAGTCAGATCTTTAAATGCTGATTGGATTGCAGCTTGATTAGTAGGGGCTATTGCAGTAGAAAGAACTGGAACCAGCTGGGTCATAAAGTTTTGATTTTGTGTTGCTTTGAAAATAAGATATGGTAGGCTGTATGTTTAACCCTGGGTCTCGATTAAGAGGGCTGTTGGGTTGCAGAAAAATCAGTAGAGCCACAGAGGTCAGAACTGGACTAAGCCATATTCAGAGTCGTGAAATCATCAGTTTTACTATAATATTTATTTATTTCCGGCAATGAAGATGAAAAGGCTCTGCGACTACAGGTTTTTGTAATATTCTCTTATGGACTTCTTTGTTTACGGTTTGATCTTGATACACTTGTAGCAGACCTTTCTGAAGACATGAGTAGTTAACAGAAATAGAATCCTATAAGTCAAATAGCCAAAATAGATTCAGCTACTTGCGCCTGAATATGTCGAAACAAAACAAGAGTAACCATATACCAGTCTTGATCACATTAATTTGTAATTTTCCGTACAGAATTTTTTAAGTTACCCCTCAACTTTCCTGAGCTGCCCACTAACGTCTGTTTTGGTCGCCATCTTTGTCCATATGTATGGACTATTTCGTATGTATAATCTCTCATTTAGAAATTTATCTCTAATAATTGTAAACATAAGCCCTCCGAGTCCAAAACTGAAAAAAATATACCTTATCTTATATCTTAATGTATACTGATATTGTATTAATACGTCACACATCTATATGATATGTGGTACAAAGAGACGCCATTAATATAGTTTATGTGAATAAAACACAGGTGAACTTTCGCTGTCGGAGAATGTAACAAACACCAAATATGATTTAGACCAAACTAGATTTTGTTAGAAACCTTTCCTTACATTGTTTGTCCAGTATCCTATTATCCATTCTTAAATAGTCAGTGTGCATGGACATCTACAACAAATCAATAATTCATTTTCAGCCAATAAAGAGTATATACTCCATTTAAAAAACAAAGAATGTTCTACTTACATTGTCAAATATGAGTTTCATTTTTGATTTGATTAATTACATACAATGCCATGCTTTTAAATCTTAACTTATGCCAATTAGTGACTGTGCATGTTTAAAAAAACTCACACAAGTAACATGTGAGATACGACATATCAAACACCAGTGTTGTTTTAGTCAATAGTTAATATAGTTTATCTTAAAACGCATATAAATATAGATTTATATATGTTATTAATACAGAACGGCAAAATTGTGTTAAATCTTTATTCCATTGAAAATATTAATCATGGCACTTACCAGTAAAATCCTGTTTGGGTGCGTACTTATAGACACACACCATTTCGTTGTATGCGACATAAAGACAATGATTGTTGAAATCATAACTTAAGCACTGTGGTGTTCCCATCTCTAGTGATTCGGTAAGTAAATGTGTCAGGAACTGACCGTCTCTGTCTATCAGCTGAACTGTTTTGGATCTAGTATCACACACAATGATGTTTGACAGTGTGTCAGTACATATTCCTTTTGGCAATATCCCTGATTCTGGAGGATGCCCGGTGTACGAAAAACGATGGTGTCCTCCACGCTCTGTCACAACCACCGCACCAGACCACAGGGAATAGTCAGAAACAATGATATTCTCGTTTATGTTCTCTGTTATATATCTTGGTTTTGTATACAGTTCAAGTTCTCTGTCGCCTTGTGGTATTTGTTGTGTGATTTGTCCAGTCTGGTTGTAACGAATGATTTTACCTTTCCCTGTATACTCAGTTATCTCACTATACATTCCAACAAGAAGATCTCTATTGAGCGGGGACCAATAAACACACTGTGGTTTCCATGTAGAACCTGTTGTTCCTACAAATGTGGTGGTTTCCTTTCTGTCCATTGAAACTTTGTTGATATTATGATTCTTATCAATATAAATCAGCTCTCTATCACTATTTACTGTGTGCACTCCATTAGATAAATTGTTGCATAAATCATTTATATTATGTATTATTTCACCTTTCGTGTTCGTCAAAAAGATCATGTTTTCATCACTTATCCAGACCTTGGCTGGTGCAACAAAGAAAATGTGATTACCACCTTTGTCAATTGTAACTGTGAAAGATCTAAGTAACTTAGAGGGAAGCATCAAATTCGGGAGAAACAAATTCATATTCACTGGTTTTTCTTTGTTTCCGATTTTGATTTCACTCTGCCAATTCATAACAACGGGTGCTTGATAAAGATATAAACACATTAGACATTAATAAAAGGCTATTATGTTACGTGTATTTTTAAATTGAATAAATAACAACTCTTTCTTCTATAGCTTTTACAATTTTATGCTATGCTATGGTATGCTATGCATTGAAATTAAATGCAATGCTCTGATATTTGTATGTTATGCTATTAGAAATTGAAATGAAGGGCTTAATGATATGCTATGCTTTGATATGATATGATATGCTATGGTATGCTTAAAAAACGCCTCATACAGAAGAGTTCCAATCATTTCAAGGTAAAATAATAAGAAGCTAAAGTTTAACACTAATATGCAATGTGAATATTTGTTATCTGGAATAAAAACGTTTAGAAGTTATAGAACGGGTTAGAATCATGTTATATGCTATGCTATAGTATGCTATGGTATGATATGACGAATGTGAATCTATGTGAATCTATGTGAAATTGTATTGTATGATATGATATGATATTCCAATGCTATGAAATAATATTCCAATGTAATGGTATGCTATAGTGTATATTGTAAAAATATGCTTAAACTGACTGTACAGGAATCCAGTTAAAATCTAATTAAGAGTTTTGTCTTAATCTTCATCATAAATGATTTAAACTTTCCCCAGTAATTATTATTTATAAAGCAATAGTGTGGAAATGAAACATTTCTTCACATTAAATTTAACATCAAGTAAAACGGAATTCCAGCACCTATATTCAATTTTTAAATATCATAAAGCAAGAAGAGGTCGATGAAATACAACGACGTATAGTTCGGTAAATAGTAAGGATTATAGATACTATTTTTGTAGGAGATTGACTATTTATTATACTCATTTTTTAGATATGGTGTCAGATTAAATTTGTATCGTGTTAATTTACAGTTGTAGCTTGAATACACATTAATTAAGCGGACTATTGTTTAGATGCTTCGTTAAACTTACTCATATTTCAAATGTTAGAGACATGTTGATTTATTTCAATTGCTTCATCTTAACCTTAAAGGGACATGGCCAAGATTTTGGTAAAAAGAAATCCGATTTCAATGTTTACAATGCTTTAGTAAGCCATTTTCAATAGGCAACTAAAATTCGAGTGTCATATGTATAAATATAGGAATAAATAACAACTCTTTCTTCTATAGCTTTTACAATTTTATACTATGCTATGATATGCATTTTTAATGCTATGCATTGAAATTAAATGCAATGCTCTGATATTTGTATGTTATGCTATTAGAAATTGAAATGAAGTGCTTAATGATATGCTATGCTATGCTATGATATGCTTAGAAATTTGAACAAAAACGCCTCATACAGAAGAGTTCCAATCATTTCAAGGTAAAATAATAAGAAGCCAAAGTTGACCTCGAAAGATTAAGATTAAGAAGTTGGAGTCATAGGTATACTTGCCCATGAAATTCCATGTTTTGGGAAAGACATTTTTTGTGTAGGGAAGATTTTTTTGGAAGTATAGTATAGGCACTATACCCCCCCCCTCCCCCCCCCCCCCAAACGGATTAGGATTTTCATGATTTTGGGAATTAGTTTTTTTTCTCTCTCAATATTTCTGAGAATCAGTCTAGCCCCCCCCCCCCCCCCCCCACTTTCAATTTCCTTCCGATGCCATATGTTGCGATAAAAGCGTGCCACAAAGCCTAGAGTTCATTATTATGTAAACAAAGCTATTGTTTACATTTTGAATGGTGAAGTCAAAATTCCAGATTTACAACTAAAATAAATGTGTTTAACGTTAGAGACAATTTATTTATGCTTAAAATGAATAAAAAGATACTAGACAAATCAGCTTGAAAACTATTTTTTACTGTTAAATTTAACTTTTGTAAACAAAAACAGGGCACAAGCCTTGTTTACTTTATAAAGTATTGTGAGCCCTGTATCTTGGTTATAACTCTACGATTGACTCTCAAATTTCATTTGATCGTTAGAAATGCATTTCTAAAGCATTATAAAAATCAAACAGAAAAATAGAATTTGACCAGCATCCTGACCTTGCCCCTTTTAAAACCCCTTTCATTGTGGAATAACACATCATCACAAAATGGCTGACCTCTGATTGAAAAGACATATCGTTTTATCAAAAGGATTTTATTAACGATAACACGTCACTTGATGAATAGCCGAGTGGATAAAGTGTTGGGCTTGTGATCCGTACATCCCGAGTTCGAATACCGAAGGGGCTTTTGTTGTTACTTACTGAATTGAATTTTTTAGATACTCATTTTTTATCCCCAAACTGGTAATTTTTCGCTTATTTGACATTTGTTCATTTAATTATTGATTAAATCTTTCAAAATCAAATAATTTGGTGTTAATTTGATTGACTTTTTCCAGGTGTGTTATTCCACCTTAAAGCCCCCTTTAAAGTAATTAGGTGAAATAACCAAATGAATATTTAAAACGTATGTGGTTTTACACTAACATGTGGGGTGATATGTAAATTACAATAAAAAATGCATTCATCAAATACTTTATCTTTTTATGCTTTATAGATGCAGATTATTATTTTACTTTTATTTGCTAACATGTAAGCATACTTACTCGTTTTAGCGCCCTTTTTCTTGATATAACTGTATACACACAAAGTGTTGTTGAAGCATGTTCCAACCCAAAGACGGTGAGTGTTGACATCATAACTAAGGCTTTGTGGTGAGAATATCCCTGATGGTCTTATCAGTAGATGTGACAGGAACTGGCCGTCCTTATCTAGCATCTGTACTGTTTGATTATCACATACCAGGATATGTGAAAGCGCATCAGTACATATTCCTTGTGGATGAAAATCTGATCCAGGTAAAATCCCTGTGTAGTTGAAACGATGTTTCCCTCCACGGTTTGTCACCACTACAGCTCTGTCACTATCAGACACCACGACATCCTCATTATTGTTTTCTGATATGAATAAAGGATGTCTATACAGAGCTACGTTTTTGTTATAATGTTGTTCATGTTCAACGCTGTCGTGTTGTATTTTTTGTATCAATTGTCCTTTCTGGTTGAACCTGATCACGATACCTTCCAATGGTCTAGCTTTAGTCATACCGACCAGTAAATCCCCAGTTGACAATGAGCAGTACACACACCAAGGTGTCCATATTGAGTGTTTTTTCTTCTTAAAAAAGGTGATGGTCATACTCGAATCCCGTGACATTTTTTTAATATTATAATTTTCATTAATATAAAACAGTTCATTTTCACTATTTAATGTGTGGGATCCGTTACCATATCTACAAATATCATCCAAGTGATGTAAAATTTCACCTGCTGTACTTGTAAAGATTATATTGTCTAGACCACTGACCCAAACTCTTTCTGATGTCGCACAAGATATATGACGACACTGATTAGCTTCAGACACTGTGAAATGTTGCTGTAGCGTAATGCAAGACTTCAGTTCCAGCGGACACTTGTTTTCTTGCTGTGGGGTTTCTGTCTCATTGGATTGGATTTTACTCCGTAAATTGTTCACATCAGTAGCGGCTACATTAAGATCAACATGATAAAGCATATATTACTTTCATCAATTGACCTTTAAATTTGAATCAATTACAAAATGTATTGACATTATTAGAATTACGAACAGTATATGCATAAACAATCATTATAACAATATTATAGGTAACTCTTATTCATCTCAAACGTTTTGTGCACACTACCCTGGTAAACCTTTGCTTTATTAACGGGTGACGCTATCTGAAATATTTCCGGTCAAAACAATTTTTAAAAGGGCCTTAGCGGGGTTGTTAAGGAAGCATATTGGCAATTTAGTGTCTTATTTTACATGTAACTATCAGATTCAAAATCGTGAGATTAAATGACCATGATTTAATGATGAACTTAGTATTATCCTTTGAAATGAATGTCAGTGCAATAAAATCAGGTAGTACAGTACTGCCACATTGATGCATTATCACTTGACAAAGTATAAATGGCTAACGTATATTTACTTAACATATAAAGATATAGAGCAACACTACCTGCGCTTCCCGTAAAACAATAAACATATCGTGTGCTGCATCAAAACATCACAAAACACAGGATTCTAGCAGCAGTTTTCAAATTAGGCATTGAACATTAAACTATCGATGCAATATAGGGGGTAGTTTTTTCTAGTCGGATTTTCATATCGTAATCAACGACAAAGGCAAGCCTGGCCGAGAAATAAAAGCAAATTTACATACCTATTAGGAAATAATTTATAAAACTAACATATCTCTCAGTATTCTTTTGTTAACATCTTAATTAATCACACGAAATTACATTATTAGAGTCCTTAGATTACTTATAACTATTTCAAATCTGTTTACAATGCTCTCTGATTAAATATACAGAACATGCAACTTTCAGCCATGTCATCAATGTGTAAATATGCGTAATAAAATCTGTGAAAAAAATGTCTACAATATTTTAATTTGATTTTGGTCTACGTTTTGTTGTTTTAATATTTGAATATGTACAAAATAGCTCAGATTTGTGATTGCAAGAAATCACATGTAGCTCAGATTCCATATATTTTCTTAACAACCCCCACATTCCGCTTCACCGCTTTAGTGACCTAGTTTTCGATTTTTTCCACATCACTATCTCTCAAAATTTTCAAAAATTTATTTAAGATGGATTTTGTTGAAGATTTAAATATAACAAATGTAAAAAGAAAACCACAAAGGTGTCATTCTGTTTATCTAGTTTAAAACTATTCGGGAATACATACTTCTTACGCGATGAAAATAAAACGCTATCGCTTACAAAAAGATGCCTCCAAAACCTTCCACTTTACCACCAGTGAACATCCTTAAAGAATAGTTTTAACTTGGTATCATCAGTATTTGTTTTACAAAACATTAACAATTCGTTCGAGTCAATTCAAACTAACGAGCAGTCGTAACTTTGTGCATGTCAACAAACCTGACTATTAAAATCTTCAGTATTTCATCTTTTAAAAAAATGAAAAATGCATTTGATAAATGTTTACGTTTCTGGAGTATACTTAAATAATATCTATTGCATTCTTGATGTGTTTTTTAGCAACCCATAGTTTTAAACATAGGGTCAGGTGATTGTGATTTATTTGAGAGCCTCTGATATTTGATATTATTAAAAGGCTGACTTTTCTGACTAATATATAATATAATTTAACATCTAAATGTGTATCATCCTACCCTAACTTTTTAATATGGTAGCAATTAGAAAATAAATCAGCACTCATTTTCTTTGGTAGCTAGATTATAGATTATTTTTTTTTAGAACTGGTCACATGTTTAAGTAAATAATGGTTCTTACATATTCAAACCTGCATGGTTGATCTTTTAGTAATTAAATGCAGGTTTGAATGATGGGGAAAATGCTTTCCTTATCAACTTTCATGGTTCATATACATTTGGATTTAAGGCTAGCTTAAGATACAGAGTCTGATCTTTATTATCAAGCATGTTCAGAAAACCTTGTCCTACCTCAGACACATTTGCATGATAAATGCGATTCGTTAAATGATGTGTCATATTAATCTTTTTCTTATTATAAGATCGATAATTTATCACATACATGAACTATGTTGTACATGTAATATGAAATTGTATTTTATCATATTCGATATTGAATTATTTGATAAACTATTGTAAAATATGATACAATATAATTTAAAGAGTTATAGCATAAAAAACATATATGTTTAACCTAGATATATCTTTCTAAAAAATTATAAATGCTTTTTTTTCTTTAAAGTTTAATTTACCTTTAATAATAATAATGATAATAATATTAATAATAATAATAATAATAATAATAATAATAATAATAATAATAATAATAATATTAGCAATAATGATAGCAATGATAATAAATATAGTTATAATCCTATTTTTCTAACTATGTTTAATTGAAAAAGAGATGGTATATAAACAATATTTGAAATAATCCATACTTAAATTATTACTTGATTTCAATATTATAATTTGTTTATGCTTATATAACTTTAGTAACTTGTGTTAACTTTCCTGAAAATCATTTTTGTAGAATTGAATGAGGTCTGTCTACCTAAAAAAAATATTTATTGTTCGAACATCAGTCGCCTTCTTTTCCCATGTTAATGCAAATATCTACACAAACAACATTTTTGTTTAACATAAAAACATGTATTTTTCTCATTACACCAAATTACAAAAGCATTTAACTAAAAGAAATATATAGTATTATCAATAGAGATTGTTTAATACAGCTTATCATACTGGAAATATTTGGTTCCGGTTTTTCAAACACAAGCAGTAGAGTATGGAATACCTAGCTTTCAAAGGACTCATGGTTCAAAAAGGAACGGTGCTTGATAATCGCTTGAAACACCGACTAATTGACTTTTTTTCTCGATGTACAATTAAAATTTTATACTACTTTAAGTGGCTATTCTAATTGAACAGGTTTTTTGTTTCTGCAGAAGGTTAACTATAAATCGCGGGGGTGTTAAGGAAGCATATGGAATCAGAGTTACATGTAATTCCGTGAAATCACAAATCGTATCTTTTATGTACATATTCAAATATCTAAGCATCGGAATGTAGACCTAAATCAAACAAAAAATGCTGAAGACAATTTTGTTTCAGAAATTAGGTTGAATTACCTAGGTTTCATGACTAAAAGTTGAATGTCGTGTGAATTTGATCGGAAAGCATTGTAAACATATTCAAATTAAAACTGTCAGCATTTTGTATATATGTTCACAAATAGTTTTATTAGCCTATTAATTTTTGTGAGTAACGGCGCTCAATAGAGTGCCACAGTCAGCTAGTCGCTGACTGTAAGACCGGTTTTCGTGCATGAGTTAGTTCCGGCCAGGTCGTTGTTGGGAGAAGGTGTGTCCTTCTGTATGAACCTTCGTGGAGTTTGAAAATATGCCTAAGGACCTGTGTGGCCTATGTCTAATCATGTGTGGAGTGTTTGAAAAGTATTCCTGTGTGGTAAAAGTACGATAAACCGTGTTGACATGAAAAAGCTTTTAGTTCGTTGAAATCTTTGCTTTTGGATGCCCCTATGCTGAGATTGCTCGATTTCCAGTGAGATTTCTATTTGAGAACAGATGCGTCAGAGTATGGTATATGTGTAGTTTTGTTGCAAGAGCATGAGCGAAAGTTCCCAATTACGTATGCAAGTCGAAAGTTGAATATAAGAGAAAGAGGTTATTCAGTCATTGCGAAAGAATGCTTGGCCTAAGTATATGCAGTCAAAAAATTCCAAGCATATCTGTACGGTAGAACTTATGTTCTCGAGACTGATCATCAACCTTTGGTGTATCTCAATAGATCAAAGATTTCAAATGGAAGGTTGATGCGTTTGGCAATATTTTTGCTGTCAAACAATTTCACGATACAAGCTATCAAAGGCATTGATAATGTAGGTGCTGATTTTTTGAGTCAACACATGAAATAGCCTGTTTGTGTTTTTTTGGGGTCAAAATATGGTTTCCCAAATTTGAAACTTGAAAGGGGAGGTATGTCACAATTTTGCATATATGTTCACAAATAGTTATTAGTCTATTAATTTTTGTGAGTAACGGCGCTCAATAGAGTGCCACGGTCAGCTAGTCGCTGACTGTTAAACCGGTTTTCGTGCATGAGTTAGTTCCGGCCAGGTCGTTGTTGGGAGAAGGTGTGTCTTTCTGTATGAACCTTCGTAGAGTTTTACAATATGTTGTAGGACCTGTGTGGTCTATGTCTAATCATGTGTGGAGTGTTTGAAAAGTATTCCTCTGGGTAAAAGAACGATTAACCGTGTTGAGAAAGAACAGCAGTGAGAAGTATTTTTCTTTATCATTTCAATTTAGAATACGCATACTTAAGTGTAAATATGTTGTCCTTTGGTTAGTGTTTTATGACATCTTTGTTTGTTTGCATAAAAATATAAAGTATGGTAGCCCGACGGTTGAATATAATGTGTTGTTTTTAACAGCAAAGTGTTGTAATTTTCACTGAGGACACGACAATGAATTGAATTTTAGGTGACTAGGTGAGTGGGTGTGGTCGGTTATATACATGACGGTATATTCCGTGGGTGCAGGACAAGGACAAACTAACCATCGTGGACCCATCGTCAACGTGGTAAATGTGACACACGCGGACGCACAAGCACTTTATGAGTTGGTGATATGGTCCAGTAACATCCGTGAAGAAAGGTTTGATCTAAGTGATGGACGCACATGTACCAGGTTATGCGATATACATAAACGTGTGATGCATCCTTGTCACCAATGATCAACCTGAATTGTGGTCATAACTATGCACGTACCTGCTGCGGGTGAATTTATTTATTAAATACAACTTCCCAAAATCACTGTCCAGACTAAGTTTTCATAAATGACATCAGCCATAGTCGGGTTATCTATTCTGTTTATATATCTTTTGGGGGGGGGGGGTATTTAGGGGGTTAATTTATCTTTGTTAATATGGTTTGTGTAAAGTATGTTATGTGATTTTTCAGCTATTTGCATGTGTGAATTGAGTGTGTGAGTGTGTTTGTGTGTAGAGGGTTGTATGCAGTAGCGATATATGTTTTCTTTACACTGTAAATAAAGTCATTTTCACGGTTCTGCCTCTTTATCGTTTCAAAGTTCAGTTTATAAACGAACGAATTGCAGGCCTTTTAACACAAATTGTGACAATAAATCTAAGAACATTAGTAAAGTTTTGTGGTGTGATTTATTGAGAATTGAACATGAGAATACTAGGAGAGACGTTAGTTCCATCAATCATTCGCTAAAAGGTATGTAAATTTGCTTTTATTTCTCGACCAGGCTTTCCTCTGTCGTTGTTTACGATATGAAAATCCGACTAGAACAACACTACCCCGTATATATTGAACTTGAAATTATATAAGTATCGTTAGATTGGTCATTGCTTAAATTGAAAAGCACTGCTAGAGTCCTATGTTGTGTGTTGTTATAATGCAACACACCGTTTTCCGTGCAAACTTTATAAAAGTTTGGAAGGTTTTACGAGAGCTGGATGAATAACTATTTAATTAAGAAGAACATAGGATCCTAGCAGCGGTTTTGATTAAGCTGAGATATTTTGCCTTCACTTGGTTTATTTTATTTTGGAAACCGTGGAGTAGTAGTGTTCTATCTCATTTTATGTTAAGGAATATACGTAAGCTTTTATAGTTGTCACGTGATGATGCACTAATGTGGCAGTAATGAAGTACCCGATTTTATTGCACTGACACCTATTTTAAAGGACAATACTAAGTTTTTGAGAATATTCAAAATATTTTTTTAGTTTCACGATTTTGAATATAACAGTCAAAGAAAAGACTGTAAATTGCCCATATGCTTTTTTAAAGGGGCATGGTCACGATTTTGGTAAAGTTTTATTTTTCTGTTTTTATTATTTACAATGCTTTAGGAGTGCATTTCTAATGATCAAATGAAATTTGGGTGCCAGTCGATGAGTTTTAAGCAAGAAACAGGGCTCACAACTCTTCGTCATGTAAACAAGGCTCGTATCCTGTTTTTGTTTGCACTGGTTCAATATACCAGTAAAAAATCTTTTTACGCACAAATAAACAGTTCCTAACGGTTAACACATTCATTTGAGGTCTAAAACTGGATTTTTTACTTCAACGTTCAAAATGTGAACAAAAACCTATTACATAGCGAAGAATTGTAAGCTCTGTAACCCTCTAATAACTCAACAAATGACACTCAAATTTTGGTTGCCTATTAAAAATGCCTTACTGAAGCATTGTATACGTTAAAACCGAAAAAAAAATGATTTTTCATCAAAACCGTGACCATGCCCCTTTAACGCCCCCGCGATGTAATTGAATGAAAGCATATACACAGCAAAATGTGCCACATAAGTCTCACATATATTAAATTGTGTGATACGAATGTGACCTCACGTACGTTTAACGTGATTTAAGTACCACATATGTTTGACGTACGTTAACGAACACACATGAAATGTTTGTAACACTTGTATTAAACACACGTGATAAATACAATACATTTAACGGATGTGGTTCCAATGTATATTTTTGTTATGTATTACATACGTGCCAAATGTATACTATTTTAAATAGAATTAAAAGATTTTTTCTGTTCAGTTCATTCTTGATACACTCCATCTTGTTGTTTGAACCGCTTTAATTGATTGTCCAAAAATCAGTTGATCTTTGGGAAACATTCCATTTTTTTTGCATTTTCACAACTTGTAAATCTAAAGTTAGAGTAAGAGAAAAACAGATTTCGAGATTAAAAATGAATTTAATTACTTCAAATAATTACATTTTTTACATTTTAATCTCTATTGTTGTCATTCCTATAACAATTTATATTACTTTTAATATCTTTCATTTGCAAGTTATGAGAGAGAGAGAAAGAGAGAGAGAGATAGAGAGAGAGAGAGAGAGAGTATAAACTTTTGCTTCTAGAATATTCATCCTGATTTCTGTCCAAATCCAACTTCTTACTTTTCAACGTTTTTGGACTTCCTTTTAACATGTTGATATAAACTAAGGTACAATTAATGCTATCTATTATAGTGTTTGCTACTTTTTTAAAATTTTAAGTTTATAAATGCGTCTTATCTATCGACAGCTACTTTATGGTTTTCCATCAGTATTGATTATTCTAAATATAAAAAACCTAGTAAGCTGCCGATATCTAGTTCTGTGGGGAAACTTATCGTCATTAATTCAACCCGAAGTTTCCCGGAAAACACAGTTACAGCTACTCGCTACATGTTGTAGGTTGACTCTTTTGCCATCGTCTCTTGTACGATATAATTTTCAAATGAACGTAAATGAAAAGGAAAGCTTGACAATCCTTCCCTTTGTTTCATTCATCCTACAGTTCGATCTTCTGCTTCTGTGACGTAAAAATGTGACGTATGTTTGTGAACAACAAAGCCAATTCCGGCTAAAATCCAGATTTGTTATCAATTTTATTTGAATTTGAATTTAATTTAAAATTTCAATACTCTCGTTTGAAGTCATGTTTTTGTAAGTTCGATGGTCGATAAAACACACATGTTTAACATATGTTTTTGAACTCATGTTTAACATATGTTGAAAAATCACCCATGATGCACATATGATACACCTATGTTCCATATATGTTTGTTCTAAACAAATGTGAAACGTATTTGGCACATTTTACTGTGAACATGATTTGGAAACAAGAGAGATTCTTCATGAAGAACAAGAATCAAGTTCAAGAAGCACAAGAAATATAAATGAGAGACTACAAAACATTTTGGGCCTGAAATGTGAAGGGTCCGCCCCCTGTACTTGGTTGCCGATGGCAGATTCAAGCTCTCATTATTTCAAAGATATTTTTAACGAGTGTTCAGACTTACTTTACAATTCTTGAGGTATATAGAAAAGAGTGTTCCAGGTGCTGACCAATTATCTCTTTTTAAGGACCAAAACATAACTTTATTGGTGATTTATTGTTAAGAATTATTCAGAACATCTTCTCTTCTATATTGCTTTTCAAACCATTTGTCATTTTTATAATACCAACAATTTGATTGTTCAGTCCCATAAAATTTGAACTTTTGGGTCCCTCAGAAATCAATAGTTTTTGTCTTTCGAGTTAAAAAGTGCAAACCAGTTTTACAACAGGCATATCATATTCAAACCATAAATAGTTTCTGAGACATTATCTGCACAAATTGAAAAAAAAAACTTGATAATAAGAAACGAGTACGTTAATTACCTGAATTATATATTTTGTTCGTGTTTCTAAGAAAGACACATTTCAACCAAATTTTTAAGAACAAAAATTTATTAAAAAAAATTAACAAAAACTTAGCGATTTGCTACTTAGCGATTTCACATCGTTATGTTGGTATTTTCGTGACACAAACTAAAGCAAAATCAGTTCACAAATGAAACATACATTTAAAAAACGTTTAAATATTTGCGTCATATATAAAATAATTTGAAAATCACGATATAAAGGTATCTGAAATTTTCATACATCTGCAGCTTTGTTAAGGTGCACTATGAAAATTTCAGCGAATTTAAACGTTCATAAAGTTATCAATTATTACAAAATATTTATGTAAAGTTATTCTATTATGAATTCTGATTTTAAATGAAACAGCATAATATATGCCACTTTGTATGACAGTGTGGTCCCCTGAATTGACAGTCACGTGATATATTTTGATAATTCTCCCACAAAGGGTCATTAACAAACTTCAATATAGCAAAAACTATACTTGAATTATAAATTTAAATGATAAATAAATTATACCTATCTTGGATATTCTAAAATGTGCTGCTGCTCTGTATAGAGTTTATCTTTTATTACAATACATATCAAATAAATGGGCCTCCGATTGAACGTTGGTTCAGAGTATTCCGTTTTCGAAGAGTTTTATTTATTTTTTCATTAAAACAAATAGATTGCTTTATGTGTATATGATTGTCTAACAAAACGGGTATTTCTTATTTACTTGTATTATTATACAGAATAAAACTTAAAATTTCCGTTATACAACAAAATGTCATAACTCAACTTTACTTGAAAAACGTTGGTTAGTTCTTGGTTTTGATGTGTTTGCATATATCTGTCAAAAACTTGTAAAGCATATAACATGGGTTATCTTTATTTTATTTGAACGACGTTTTGATTTAAGACTGAAATTAGTTAAAGCATAAGCATGTATAAAATTATTGGTGACATCGACACATTAATATTCTGATAAGAGGATTTCTTATGTTGTACATTACCTCGGGTTGTTTTAAAAGTCATATTGTTTTTATCACAATCAGGGAAACATTTATCTGCCGTTCCTTCGACAATGCACTTATTTGTTTTATCATTAAAATTTAACAAACATTAATGTAAACAGATTGCAATATTTGATTGACATTTTGCAATTTAAACAACACAGACTTATTTGTTTACATTCGAACTATTCTTATTTAGTTATGATTATTATGATACATCTTACTAGCATTCAAGTTATGATGAAGCAGACTTACCTGCAAAAGCCTCTTGTCGCGTAATATAGCTGTAAACAAACACCTTATTATTTCCCCCTGATCCAACCCAAAGACGGTGAGTGTTGACATCATAACTTAGGCTGTGTGGAGAGAATATCCCTGATGGCTTTATCAGTAGATGTGACAGGAACCGACCGTCCTTGTTTAGCATTTGAACAGTTTTGGTTTTACCATCACAGACCAGGATGTGTGAAAGTGCGTCAGTACATATTCCCAATGGATACAGTTCCGATCTTGATAGATGTCCTGTGTAGTTAAAACGATGTTTTCCACCACAATCTGTCGCCATTATGGCTCCATTAGAAACGAAGGAGTAAGATATTATGACATCCCCATTATTGTTTTCCGTTATATATTCAGGATCAAGCAACAGTTGTTGTAAACTATCTAGTCCTAGGTTTGTTTTATCGTGTTGTGTTATTTTTGTAAATTGTCCGTTCTGATTGAACCGGGTAACCTTGCATGCCCCTTTTTTATCATTGTACACCCCAACCAGTAGATTCCTAGTCCACGGGGACCAGTATACACACCGTGGTTTCCAGTCACAATTTGGTGTTTGCATAAAAATAGTGGTTGTTTTCAAAGATTTTGACAGTTTGTTGATGTTATAATACTTATCAATATAAATAAATTCATTGTCACTGTTCACTGTGTGTGCTCCTTTCATTAATCTATTCGAATCTTTTGAATAATGCAGCGCCAGACCTGATTTATTTGTTAAAATGGGCGTTTTTGAAATATCACTGACCCAAACCTTGTCTGATGAGGCACACGAAATGTGATTTAATTTGTCAAAACCTATTACTGAAATAGATTGATATAACTTGGGACTAGACATAATTTTTAGCAGACACTCATTTCCTACATGTCGTTTTCCTTTGTCTGTGATTTTGAATTGACTTAGTAACTTAAAAGCATCTTTTCTTTTTGGTGATTCATTCATTGAGATGAGGTTGGTGGTGTGACATATAAGATGTATTTGGGAGAGACAGGTTGTTTTAGTGAATAAGAGAAATTGGAGTGCAGAGGTAGCTGACTGTTCATGCATGTGTTCAAGTACCTGTATGCTAGAAATATGTCCGTTCATTATTCCTCTCTGTTTTAAGCATCTGTGTTTTAGATTACCACGTAAAATGCTATTAATATTTTTAATAATTGTTTGAGCCTTTTTCAACATCTCAGATTCATAGCGAAAACACTTTGAGCGACATGTTTTGAAATCAGCTTTGATTCCTGACAGAATGACAGGTCTGCAAAAGAGGGCCTCACTTCTGAGGGTGTGAATGGTTTCTCTTAGTTGTTGTCGGTGCATACTATATGCTGATATTACATTCAGTTGTCTGTGTGTTCTGTGTTTTCTGCAATGATAACAGACAGGCAATTCGCAAGTTGTACAGTATTTTTCATACATCTTATCAGGATGCTTCACACAGACTTCTTGTTTAGGGATCAAGTATACCACAACGAAATGGTCTATTGTGTTAAGGTCTTTTACATGGTTCTCTTTACACTGGAGACAAAGATCGCACTCGCACGTTACACAGTAATATTCTCTGTCCCCGAGACACTTTGAACACTTGCGTACTCTATATTGAGCACTTGCTTCGTCCATGATGTGGATGGTCCAGGTGTCAGTATTGCAACCTGTTGCATAAAAATATATGGGTTTTGGGATATATTACAAAATTTCCATATTGAAACAAGTTGAACTGAAATTAATCGGTAGTTATCTGATTTTAAAGTATTACCAAGTTTGATATCAGTCAAAAAATCTGTTATTTCTCAACAACATTGTTAGTTTTAAAATACTCTTTATTTATTAAAAAGTAAATAATAATATGAAAATATAAAGGTATAATGCATCACAAAAGTTTATTATTGTTTAGAATTAGCTGGGTCATTAATAATATTTCCTGTATTCTGATAAATGTAAGGGAAAAATAGACGTGTTCAGAATGGATATGACCTTCGCATTATATTGTACGTGTTTCTTAAATCATTCTATAGATTTTATCAAAACAGAGGCCTTTTTTAAATAAATTAAAGAGTTCGTTAATTTATACCCAAAACATCGCTATGATTAATGAAGTGTCTGCCCTTGTAAAAGGCAGATTTAGATAGGCTTCCCGATGTCAAACACATCGAACTTGAACATTAAACACACTAAAAATAATACACGACCTAAAGAATAATTACATGTCGAATCAAAACAAGCATAATAGATATGATTTAATGGTATGATAATTGTTTTAAGATCATGCTCTGTTTATTTATAAAATGCAATTTCCATGTTAAAAATTGATTGATCCGCCTCTCTCTACAACATATCGTCACATCGACAAGTGCATCGCAATCAGTAAGTTATTTGACTTCAAAGTTACACACATACACAGGAAAAATATCCACATGTGTGCAACATGTGTTAACCATCTATTTTACATATATATTTTACACGTGTAAAACACATAAAAAGAGCACACATATATAAAGTGTTTTCACAAATATTTAACATGTGTATAATATGTGTTAAACATGTGTGAAATTAAACATAGCATATTTTATATATGTAAAACATATATTCTATATGTGTAATATATGTGTTTCAATTTATATATGAAATTCATGTATAAATTTATTTTTGTTAGCGATTTCCAACAATAATGGTACATCTTTACTTAAGCCTTCTATTAAAATATATTAAGTACAGTGTGCTTCATATTGCACACTATTCCTTGATACCAATACATAGTTCATTAGTATACTGTTACAGATGCATACCACGCATATAAAAAAATTAATAACAAAAACTTCATGAATTTGGTCTAAGGAGTTTATTCTTCATTGCCATGTTACAATTCATTTCTCTCTTCCTTGTTCCTGTAAATAAAAAGAAAAACTTCACATACATAGTTATGTATTGATTATATTTTAAATTAGTTATCATTTTCCATGTCTCTGTTTTACATGATACACTTGTTGCTCAATCCAATAATATTACATTATATAGATTTAAAACTAAAATCCCTACAGAACGATATTAGATAAGTAATCTAGGTCAGAATATGTACTAATATTGAAAAATAGAGAAATCACAACAAATCTTTTAACTTACCTCTTGGTAACCCTTGATTCTTCTTTCTTTTTTTTTCCTGCAGAGGTTCCCATATATTTGGTCTGTTGTTGTTTTTTCTATTGATGATAGAACTCTGGTGACAGAAAAAAACATCTCAAATTGATTTATAGTCATTGTATATTTCATAAATTGAAGATATAAATTAAATTGTCATTTAAGAATCAAATTTTCATTTTAATCTAAATACATGTATTTCTGTAACAGAACTTACATATATGTGGTTTTTACTATAGAATCATGTATATCATTTTATAATTCTCTCCTTTGAACTCTGGCCAGAACTTCTACTATTCGGTAAACTGTTCCTACCGATGGTTACCATTATTACAGCTATGGACTGAAAAAACCTGAAACATCCAGATTTTCAGAAATGTGTGTACATAGCATCATATATATATTTTAATGTTGTGTTGCAAGAACATGTTACATGTCATACAATAATTGTAACAAGTGCTGTTAATTGCTAACAACTAACAATTTTAAGTAGTCTGAGATAAGAAATTATGAATCAAACATGCAGCCACCAGTGGATACCAAGCAGCTTTAACAAAATTCTGATATTGCACATATTTTTGCAACGAAACTGGTAAACTAACCTTAAAACTAGCCATCTCTCTGTCGATCTAACTTCAACTTCCTTCTTTTCAATGCATTGACATTAGCAATGCATGTGTGGACTTCTTTCTAAAATGGTAATACCAACTTAATGCAATCGTCAGAGGTCTTTAAATCGGCATAAAATATATATTTAATTTTGAGGAGGAAAACAGACATAATATCTGTTTGAATTTAACTTGAATTATTTGTAAAAATTAGATTTTCAACATTTAAACGGTGCAAGGTACCAACATTCTTAATTTTAACAATACAGTCAGAACTCTACGTGTATAGATTTAATTACCATGATTTGTCACGTTTATACCATCCGCAGTGTAGAACTATCTATGAACTCAAGAAGAATGTCTAGATCTTGAAAAATTTATGTCTTCTGTAAACTGTCTGAAAATAAAGTGTGTTTATAAACATACAGTAAGAACTCACTTGATATAATTAATAAGTAACCGACTGAACATTTTAGCAACTTGTTGCATAATAAGGAACATTTCAAAAATCAATCTAATGTTCAGTATTGATATATCAACAACAACAACAACAACAAAATTATATAAAACTTTCGACTTGCAGCTTTAAGTTTTATGGAATACCTATTTTACTTTGCAACGTGCTTTACTCTAGTCTTTATTTCTACTTTCACTTTTTTAAATATATATTTAATGTTGGCTAAATTTTCAAGCATTGTTTTTTCTTAATATCTACTTTTTGCCAGCTACAGCTGCTGAGTTGTAGCTTTGTGGAAAATGTTTACCTACAGACCCACCGTTTACATATAGCAGATGTAGTATATACCTTTTTTAGTATATATACATCAAATCCCCATATTTGCCAATACATTACATCTAAAAACTTTCATCAATTTCATCTTAGTATATTGGATAAGCTTCGATCGTTGACAATGCAGGTTTTTTGTTTTCAACCCGAATTTTCCTTGAGAACACAAGCTCTGAGCTACTTTACGCGTTATAAAATGACTAATGTTAGGTTGCTACCAGCAATATTTATATAATTTTACAATACAAATAAATGAATAAGAAAGATTTAAAAACCTTACCTTTAGCTTCAAATCGAATCTGCAAATTTAACATCTTCTGCCTCCGTGACGTAAAAATTGACGTATGATTGCAAACGACAAAATTTAAGCCAATCAAGATTTAAATCCGGAATAGGTTATCTAATAAATTATCTGTAAGTTAGTCGGCAAAATTTTGTTAAATAAAGTTTCTTTTTACATGTTTTTACTAATAAATGCATTAATATAGGTGAAGGTCACGAAAATGAATAATAACATTTTTTTTACATTGTATATGTTTTACATATGTTGTTTGAAACGGACATGTATTGAACATATATTTTTTTATATATGTGTTAAACATATGTAAAAAGCATATGTTACACACGTGTGCAATATATGTGTTCAACATATACATTTTGAAACATGTGTTGTACACATGCATTGTATGTGCAAAACATGTGTAAAATAATAAACATATTTTACACATGTGGACATTTTTCCTGTGTAGGTAATTTTAATGTAGTTGAATGTTTTTGTAACCATAACAATTGGACATTACTTTATTATCAGTTTTAACGACATTTTGTTTTGTATGATGTCATAATTAACATTCCCCGTACTTTCTGGTCGGCGCGACCACAAAGTAAACCTTAACAGTGCTGCGTAAAAGGTTAGGTGTTTTCTGTCAATTCACAATCATTTTGCATTTATGTATAGAAAATGATGAAATTGTATTATCATTACTTTAATTAAAAATAAGATGGCTTGATTTTCAAATTTAAGAAACTTAGTTTACCTGTTACATGTATTTGTCTTCTTTTATCTAATATCTTTCATAACGTCGAATAAGGCAGCAATGAACTTAATGTAAAAGAAAACTAAGTATGCTACTTGTAGACCGTTCTTACCTTAAGCAAGGGCCTCAATGGAAAGCACATTCCTCTGTTTACACAGCTTATATATTCTTACCGTATTGCAATTACTTGCACATGGCAACCCACTTTATGTATTGCACGTACATTGATCTAAGCACATTGCGTTTTAAACATGTCACAGTGTAACAATGAATATACTTCGATCTAAGTTCGATCAATATCTTCAGAACAAAAACTGTAGCCTTGGTTTTGTTATGCGGTAGGTATTTAAATATATTAACCATTATCATGTTTTAAATGATAGCTTAAAATACATACACAAGGCATTTGAATGAAATTAACTGCTTCGTTTGTGACAAAGATTTGTTGATGGGGGTATTTGAATAACAGATATAGTTACACTGCATATATTACATTACATATACCGATAAAAACAGATTTATTTTTATCAAAATATTAAAAAAAAGAGATTCCATACGGTGGGTGGTAATAAAATACATGCTTATATATTTATAAAGTATTTAACAATATGTTCGAGAGTTGATAAGAATTATATTCTTAACAGTCAGATCTTGATAAAAGAGTGAATTGTAGTGACTATTTTAAACAATATCAATGGCTTGAATTAAGATATTGGGCAAAAATCGAGATTAAAATCTTACGATTCGAAACACTATGTAAATTTATAATGAGAAAGACAATTTAAATTTAATGAAACATCTTTCTGGATTGGAAAGTCTGTATGGGACGCTTCGTGATTCACAAAAAACGCTTGAAATGTTTTTGTACGGAAGTCACTCATTTTTTCTAATGTAGCAGTATGTTTCAAAGTCTGTTCTGCATACATCAATACAAACCCGCACAGGGCGAAAAACAATCCTTAAGCAAGTCCTTAAAGGTGGCATAAAGGTGGCTTAAAGGATATACAATCTTTAAGCCACCTTTAAGTCACCTTTAAGCTGAGCTTATAGGTCCTTAATGTCCAAACTTCTTTAAGTCCCCTTTAAGCCAAGTTTGATCAAACTGAACAATAAAAACATGTATTAAATGCAAAAGCTCTTTTATAGGGATGGGAGGGGGTGATCCGAGTGATGATATAATTTCCAAGGAAGGAGGGGGGGGGGGGGTAGTTCCAGGCGGTTTTAATTGTTGCTCCATTAAACACAGATTGCAATCATCAACAACGCTCCGATGGACACAGATTGCCGTTATAAAATTCTTTGTAGGGATGAGCGCAGTCTCTGTATCTAAATTTGTGCATGAAATGATATTTAAGTATGTTTGTTTCCTATTATAAATTAATCGGTGAAATAAATCTCTCTCTCTCTCTCTCTCTCTCTCTCTCTCTCTCTCTCTTAGTACATCCGGTTATTAAAAAAAATAAAAATAATGAACCAAAAATGCATGATTTAATTTAAAAATTGGTTTAAGGTATGTATTTTTTTCGATTTTAATTATTTCTAGGTCTAATTCTAGATCTACTAGATACCTGTTAAAGATGAAAAGACTATCAACTGCCTTAAGTTTGTTATATCGGGCAGGATATTACTTCTTTGTTTGTCTAGTTTTGTTCGTTTGTGTATATCTAAATAGAGTCTATTGTTTGTCCAACTTAAGAAAACCCCTGGAACTAACACAGAATATACAAGATATACAAAACAGTTGTGCCGTGTGCCCAGATGCACGTTTGTGTATATCTAATTAGAGTCTATTGTTTGTCCAACTTAAGAAAACCCCTGGAACTAACACAGAATATACAAGACATACATAACAGGTGTGTCGTGTGCCCAGGTGCAAGTCAGGGTTTCAAAAGGCGTTGAAATCTTAGTATGTACGTGTATACGATATGTCCAGTGAATAAAGGTTTATTTACATTTATAATTCATTTTCAAAGTATGATTTCCTAACTCTGGGTTTTAAAAATGTTACGTCTACAAATTAAAGATACATGTATGTAAGAGAAAAATATAGAGGCTAATTAATTACTGTACCGGTGATCATAAATAGGGGTTAATTGTTTAAATATATGTATAAGAGTAAATATGTCACATACCCAGCCTGGTACATCATACAACTGTTTGTACAAGTATATTTATACATCATTCGCAATTGCCAAATGCAGTAAATACGTCACCCGTAATTGGTAATATTGTTTGTTATAGAATTGATAGTCTAAAAATCATGTATACAATTAAATATTTAAACATACTGGAACAGCGCCGTGATCATGGAAACTGGGAAAATTGCGTAGAACAAATACCCTTTTGGTTTCAATGCATTTAATAAAAGAAATGATTTCATCTTCTTCCTTGCATTTCATTTAGCTATGAATCTACTCGGTTTACTAATTTAGGTATAATATATTTTTTTTTCACTGAAGACCAAGTTCCGTATTTCATTCTAAAAAAATGCATGCATGTAATTCATAAATTAGATATAATTGATTGTTACCATTTGAATGGAAGTCAAGATCTTTTCAAGTAAAAAATACACATTGAATACATTGATTCAATATCCACTGATATATAGGATATAAAAACCACCTAAGAATTGAAAGGTGCCGCAGAGGAAGTGAGGTGATGCTGGTAACGAAGGGTCCCGGATTCAATTTTCGTCTTGGGCTTTTTAATTATTTTTTTTCATTTTATTTTCTAGAACAAAAACCGTTTATAATACCTTTTCTATCATTATCATATAGTTAATATATTTTGTTGGTAAATTAAGCACAATATTGAATTAAAAGAGTTTTTAATGGCTTAAAGGTGGCTTAAAGGTAGCTTAAAGGTGGCTTACAGAAGTTTGGACATTAAGGACCTATAAGTCGTCCTTAATGGTGGCTTAAAGATAGTCTTTAAGCTGCTTTAAAGCTATCTTTACGCATTCTTTAAGCTTTCTTTAAGCAACACATATAGCTTAAAAGTGGCTTAAAGATCGTCTTTAAGCTACCTTTAAGCATCTTTAAGCTATCTTTATTGAGAACTTAAAGATGGTCATTTATCGTGTGCCGATTTAGATTTTCAACTTTCCATCGTCAAAACATAACATTAGTTTGCTGAACGTACACAACCAAAGGTAAATACTTAAAGATCCAATATCATTGTTGCATAGGTAAAACTTATTGGAGTCCAGCAAAAGGAATCATGTAGTGAACACCATTAGTTGAAAAAAACAAGGGTTCAAATTAAGGATATGTTGTTCTCTCTTGTCTGATAAATATTGATCATCTATTTCGATTGTTTATTGATTATGAGCAACAATATTGAAGTTTAATTTCATTCATTGAATAATAAAATCTTGGTTATGGTGACATTATCCCTAAAAAATACAATTTTTAGATGTTTCAGGCTAGTTCAAATTAATGCTATGATTTCAGGTTTCTTTTTATAGGTTGTTGGTTTTGCAGTGTAAACGTACAAATATTTAAGCTTGGTTATTAAGTTATTATAATAAATATTTCTGCTGTGAATTTCAGACTTTTCCGTGTATTTTTAAAAGCTATAAAATCTAAAGAAGATCGTATAACAATAAAGAGGTTTATCAATTACACCAAGAAGAACGGTTATGACGCGCAACCAATTCAACTTGTTTTTGGATCTTTTGACTCAAATGGTGTCATTATTTTTTATTTCAGTTAACATAGCCATTATTTAGAAAAAATTTAAATGTGAATTCTGGATTATTTTTAAACTATATCTTGTAATAGAGATTTCCTTTCATTAAAATGGTGCTTTACAAAGTTTGCAAATGTAGTTATTATAAAGAATCTCTTGAATTATCAATTACATTGAAATGAAAAAAAAATACAATGTACTATTAGATGCGATAAAAGAATGTTCAAATTATTGTGGACATGAACTATTGTTTTAAACATTATTGGATTAAAATATAATTTATTTTTCAACCTTAATTATGTCAGTTCATATATGTCATTTACACAATTAAATCAATTGTATTTTTTTATTCTCCAATAATATATAAATGTTCAAATTTAGATCTAAATTATAGTTATGTGACAGTTTCCTAGAGTTATGTAAGTAAAGGTCGAAAGAACAAGTATAATTATGACATCTGCAGTTACTGATGTGATAGATGTATGCTATGAAACATTTATACACACGCTTACGGTACGCTTTTAAATAAGCCACGTTTTTATGTGCCTCAAATAATTACCTTAACGGGATTGAGTGTTGTTATTAATAGCACATTGTTATTGTTAGGCAAACATATTAACCTAGGTCGTCTACCGAATACACCTTAGAAGAGATACATGTAGGTAGTAGCTATGACCTTTAACTTTGCATATGTTTACAATGCCAGACTAATATATTGCAAATAGATTTATTTGTGTGTAGTTCAAAAACTTCTTATTGATAGAAAATTTCATAACATCACTGTACCGGATATAGAGAAACCGGTATACCATGCATAGGCAATTACAATATAAATTTACATCTATCGAGTATGATTCCCACTATTTCTTACGGAAATTTATAGTTATTGCATAGCTCTATAGAAACAGCCAGACTGAAATTTACATGGCCCGTTTAACGATTGGTCGAAATCTACATCAGCTAAAACTTACAGGAAACTAACGTGACTGAAATCTACACGCCCTTTTTATCAGATTGAGGACGCCTACAGCGACCTAAGAAAAATCACGGACTGCACAAAATAATCATGATAATGTCAAACGGTTTGGTTGTTTCTTTTAGCTAACGTACTTATGTACATTAACAGCAATTTAGTGAATTTTAATTTTTTTTATCCTTTTTTTATAATCTATTTATCAATTACTTAAAAGAAAGATGTAAAAATAAACAATAAAACGCTCTCTTTGATGATTCTTGCGGGATATGATGGTAGCGACTATTGCAGAAAAAAAAGATAACCCGATTTAGCGGGTTATGTATTTTTTCTGCAATGTCGCCACCTTTATACACCCAATGAGTTACCAAACAAAACATTTTATTGTTTAAATTTTTAAACATCTGTTATTGTATATTGTATATGAGGTTAGCATGTTTGCATTTAAAAATGAACTCGCTCGTTAAAAGACACGTTCCGCCATATGGCTGGACCTTGCATTTGCCTCGCTTTTTTTTAATCGGTGGCAAATGAAATTATCAACAGTATATGCAAATAAAACAAGAAATAAACGCATCAAATCCAAGGACTAAAAAAAAGAGTACTTCACGTTGGCCACGAGTTTCAGGTGTGCAATCGGGTGTAGCAAAAATAAAGGGTTTAACCAGATATCTGGGTGACGGTGCTAACTTACGATAGGAGGTCAGCCTTAAAAAAGTAACTTACTAAAAAGCCCAAAAATTATTATTATGCTAAACATTTCTTTAATGATAATTGTTTTTGCAAAAGCAGTTTTGAAATCGGCTGATAATTTGAAAACTGGATTCGATTAAACCTTAATTTTAATAGCCGTAGTTGAAAATATTGAAAGAATAAATCTCATTGCAAATTTCAAGTCACATTTAGAAACTTTATTTGACGATTTATTTTCTTCCTCCAGGGAGAACGTTGTCGAATGGACAGTGACAATGCCCGTCCACACAGTGCTGGTTTCCGAACAGGGCGCAGTGCTCGGTACAATCAGAGGCGGTCGTGCAAGCTTAAACATGTAATGTTAAGGCGTTTGTTATGACCATCAAATAAGGGTTTAATTTTGCAAAAAAAAATACACAGGCACTGATTTTATTTGGTGGTTTATCATAACTGTTGTGTAATAAGATAACAGTTAAATGTTACATATTATAAATTATTATACTTTCATGTTAAATACTGAAATCTGATTGGTTTAGACGCAATTGGTAATCCGTTCTATTACCCTCAGCGTTAGCAAAACACTTGGCAACTGGTAACAAAACGAATTGTTACATGCGCGTAAATTATGCGCGTACGGTTCGCCGTAGAATTCACTTCATTTCTTTATAAAAGCAGTAAAATTTTCTTTAAATATAAGACATTCAGTATAATAAAATAAATAATGCCTGTTTGGGAGGGTAACTGTTGAAATTGACACCCCTCGAAAGCCATTGTCAACCTCCGCTTCGCGTCGGTTGACAATGGTTTTCTCGGGGTGTCAATTCCAACAGTTACCCTCCCAAACAGGCACTATTTATATAATGTAGCTTACTTATGGTCGATATATGCATTATCGTTAAGACAATTGCTTGCTTGGTTTTATTCAGCAGACAAATAAATGCATGTAAAACTAAAAAAAACCTTCGGTTATTTTATTACTTGGTTTCTGTTACATTGGTTTTTGTTTTGTATGAAGCAAATGCAACAATTTTTTTAAACATGAAATTTGAAATTTTTCGTATTTTCAAACAAGGACAATTATAAACCCAATGCCATTTATAAGCTTTATTTGCCTTTTGAAAAATGTTAATCTAATCTAGAAAGGTTATTTATAATCGTTTTAGGTATAATATATTAAATTGAAATTAAAAATTCAACATTTGCACAAAAATCTAGTTTATTGGCAATTGCTTTTGTTTTATAGTAATAATACCTTTCCCGGTGTTCGTTGTACAAGTACAGGTACCAAGCACGCAGTGTGGGGCGCCTTCAGAGCACGAGGTGGATGTACACTCGTGGTGAAAGAAGGTACACCGCTCAGCGGCGACTAAAATAAGTTCAAAGACAGTTCTTGCATTCTTCACTCTTTGATTTCATTCTCTATCTTTTTCTTTTTACAGAAAAAATAATTTAAAATTAATTCAAATTTGTGTTTAATTGGGGGAACACAAGACATAAACAGTACTTAAGGAAAAACTCTCTAAACCATGCACATAAAACACCTACAAAAACCAAACAAACAAAAAAATAACGATATTTACATCAACCTAGAGATTGATCGTACAAGAGTAGATCCAAAAGTAATGTTACACTGTGAACTGCCAATGAAATGGTTTATACTTACCTGCAGCTACAAAAAGAACAATACACAACACTGTAGCTCTCATTGTTAAAAATGCCAAGATAAGAATTAGGGTGACTGATCTAGCGTTATATATACCTGGGCACTTAAAAGTACGCGCATGCGTTTTAAAATCTAGATAATTTTGTCAAACTCGTTTTTGGATCTATTTCATCTAACTATATAACTTCATTTCTGAAAGGTGTAATCTATGAACATAAAAAAAATCATTTTCAGTTAAAAAAAAATTATGAGTCTAGACAACAGTGTTATCTGTATTCTGAGATATTCTAACTATTACAGAAAACTTGTACATGAAATAAATAAGCACTCACTATGGCCTTCAACTCAACATTCAGGTATATTGACGAGATATTAACAATTGTTTTTTCCACTTACGTCGACTCAATATATCCCAGTGAACTTTAAATACAGATACCTCAGAGTCTTCGTCATCTTTTGTTATATTTGGATATTATACTGGATAGAAACCTTAATGGTAACTTAACAGCAAAACTCGTCGATAAACGTGATGACTTCAATTTTTCTATTGTTAGCTCTCCTTACTTATGTAGCAATATTCCATCATCAACTCCATATGGAGTGTTTGTCTCTCGGTTAAGTCGATACGTAAGAGCATTAAACAGTTTTGTTGAGGCGAGGCAAGCTACTGATGAGCACGTTGATCAAACAGAAATGTTCAAAGTTTCGATTGAAGACATATTTTTGTACGTTCTATGGTCGATACACCGACCTTGTCAGCAAATACAGTTTTCCATGGGTCGCATGCTGACTGGCGTTTTTCATACCAATTGTTAGGCCATAATTAAACACCCAAAGTATGTCTATCTTTACGTTTTCCCAACTACGACGAAATACAAACGGCAGTTGTGACCGGTCAACAGAGGATGCTTACTTCCTAATGACATCTGATCCTACCTCTATATTTTTTTTACAGGTCCGTGTTTGCTCTGGCCCTTTTTGTCTTTTACGTTTGGGCTTTTGATTTTGAATACTGTGCGTTATTACCACATGTCATTCTAGAAATACTTAAGTGCTGAAGACCCGTCCCAACCTTTATCAACTTTTCATACGGTGGGTTTCGGCCATTCCACCATTTTCGTTGTGCTACAAATCCTGGTTTAAATTTCCCAAAAATATTTTTTTTCAAAAATACACTTTCTTTGATTTTTTAAATAAAAAATTCAAATTCAACTGCATTACTTTTAACTATTAAAAAAATAAAAGCGACATTCTTGATATTTGAAAATGTTGACGATGCCTCTAAAAATGAGAATGAGTATGCACTCTTGGTACTATTTTGTGAAGAATACAATATGATGTATACAAAATTATCTCATCTGATGATCTTCAATTTTAGAAAATGTGACCTGACTTTCAAGAATTGAGCAAACATACAAATAATGTTTTTTTTTCTTTTCAAACATGAGACCGTTAATTTAAAACCAACAAATAAGATTAAATAAAAATGTTGGTTTTTTCATGCAAAAATTTACATCTTTGGTTTTTGTAGATACTACGACGGAAAGTTCAATGACTTTATTTCGAAATATGACTCTTATTTGGGTTATCACCAACTAGTAGAGAACGATATCGTTTTATCTTCATTGCTCCCTACAGTATCAAAAATTCAAGAAATACATTAGTGCATAAGACCCATTGTGCCTGTTATCGACTTTTCATAACAAGTGTTTCTAAATACGCCATTATCTTCAAAATGTAAACTAAATGTTAACAAATACTTTTCTAAGAAGATTAACTATATTAAATTTAAAAAAAGCTAATGAAGCAGTTTATTTGACTGTTGTCATTAATCAAAATCATCTGATTAGCATTGATCTAAGATATGTTTACCTTGATTTAACCTCACCTTTATTGCATGTGCCGCTTGTGACAGCTACTTATAACACAAGCGCCAATGAATACATAAGTGATGGACATAGATAATATTGTAGTGAATATTGACATCGGGTTTGGAATTTCATAAATAACAACATAATTATCCATTATAAACAAATTTCAGATGTTACCTCTACCTTCCCCAAGTTGGACGTGGATTTTATCCGTCATACGTATAAGAGGTTTTTAAAACCCATAACAGATATTTGTGAGTATCATTGATAAATAACTATGTACCATCACAAAAATATTATTATGTCATTACCATGGTCATAATGGCTGCTACAACGTACCGCTGTTAATATGAGTTCTCTGAATGTATTACACAGTCAATTCAAGCATATATTTTCCAAAATATCCTATTTTATAGCACTGCGTTGAAATTTCATACAATAGCATGAAATTGACATGGTAGACCATAGCATACAATATCATATGTAATATTTCAATTCAGTTTTTAAATGAGTCTTTTTCAAAATTAATGTTAACACCACAGTTTAGTGGTAAACCATGATTATTAATTATTTAACAACAAAATCTTCGGAACTCTCTAGTATGCAGAGGCGATTTTGTTCTACAGTATAACATACGATGTAGCATACCATATAATTAAGTCTTATCTAAATTGTTTATACCATGACATTCGGCACTCACACCTTAAAATTTCATTGCTGTTTAATAGCAATCCAGGAAAGTGTATACGATATGCATGAAACGACTGCAGTATGTTCTTATTCAAAATAAGCAAATTTTTAGAAGAGGGGCAAATGTCACTGCCATATTGTTGATTGCTCACCATAATTGTTTTCATATTCTAATGTTGAAGTTTGGTTCATATATTTTCAGCTTTAACAATTAGGGGAAGACACCTCTAATATAGTTAAATCAAGAAATTAGAATCTATTTAAATTACAATGTAATATGAAATTTCACTATCACAACTAAAGTGACAAATTAACGGAGAGAATCTTTATTTGAAGATTTTTTTTCCTCATGTGAATGGACAGTGACAATGGCCGTCAATACAATACTGGTGACTAAACAGGAGACAGTGATCGGTACAACTAGCGTCTGTCGTGCAGGCTGAAATGTAGGTATAGTTTTATGAAAAGAACGAGTGCTTAATGGTACAAATAACAAACTGTAGTTGACGTTTGGTCGGTTCCTGTATCATAGCAATGATAATTGTTAATCTATTATATCCAGTGTTTCTCTCACATTGACTTTCGTTTTGTACGAAAACATACAATTATTCCTTTCACCACGAGATATAAAATTATATTTTTCAATAAAGGAAAATGCTTTTTCAGGTTCTTCTAAATTCCATGTACAGGTACATTCCAAAATCTTAATGCATTTGTTTGTCAGACGTACAGGTCACCAACATCGTTTTCTTTGATTTCGCCTACTTTACTGATGTTCTACATACAATGTTTACCATTGCAATGACACATAAATAGATACTTTTACAATCATATACTTAAGATCTAAAAAAGAAGGTTCCCATGCTACACAGAAGTTTTGTTTTCTTAGCATTTGTTAAGAGCTTAGGTACCTTGTCCGGTGTTCATCGTGCAAGTACAGGTTCCAAGCACACAGTGCGGGGCGCCATCTGTACACGTGGTGCCGGAACACTCGCGGTGGAAGAAAGTGCAGCGCTCAGCGGCGACTGGAGGAAATATATGGATCATTTTTTATTCTAATGTATAATTGTAAAATAAAATAAAAACAAGAATGTATACAATTCTCGTATTGCATACATTACAATACATTTTGTAATAGATAAATAAAAAGAATTGTGTCACAATGCAAATAAATGCCTTATACCACTTGATATTATTAATATTACCATCGAGCTTTAGAGAATACATCTTTCTACAAACGCTGAGTCAGTATTTTCAACAGTAAATAACTGTGATTTATCCATTGAATAAAAGTACTGTTGAATTAAATAAAATTGAGGGGGGGGGGGGGGGATTATCGGGAATTGCTTAAATTTTACCCACGAATTTTACAAAAACTGAGCCAACACGAACTTAAACGATTGCACAGAAATATTTTTTTTCACTTAAAATCGTTTTCTGTCACATACAAAATGTCAACCTTGAATATTTACAAGCCTATCTGCATGTCAAAGCAAATAAACAGCACAATAATTGACCCTCATCCCCAAATTTTAGATGCACCTTACCTCAAGACCATGAGAGTAAATATCAATAAGCGTTCCTTACTTTCATTGAATAAAGCAGCCAAAACATGTAAACATCACTGGCGTCGGAAGCAAATTGAAAGGCGGGGGGGCTGGACTAATCCTCAGAAATATTGACAAAAAAGTAATTCCCAAAATCATGGAAATCCTAATCCGTGGGGGGTGGGGGGGGGGGGGGTTGTATACCTATACTTCCAAAAGAAAAAAACACTTACCCAATTTTTTTCCAAAATCATGAAATTCCTAATCCGGGGGGGGGGGGGGGGGGGGGCTAGTATGCTTCTGAATCCAACTTCTCAATCTTTCAAGGTCAATTTAGGAACAATAATCTTTCCTGCGAGAAAAAAAAAGTGGGGGGGGGGGGGGGCTGAACCCTCCATCATGCTATGTTTCTAATGGTTAAGTATAACTTTGCAAAAAAAGTGGGGGGGGGGGGGGGGGGGTCTGGACATCTTTAAAAAACTTTATGAATTTAAAACCCCGCTTCGATTTGTTTTCGATAGTAATACGTTCCTAAATATGCATGTGCAACGCAAAACACAAAACAATTGTATCTTTTACATTCAAATCATGAGTGATTCAAATGATGTAATGTCAAAGTTGTTAAATTATTAAAGTTTTTTAAAGTAATTTTTTTTCTCTAAAAGACCTATATTCCCTGCACATATGTTATATAAAATGGATTCAACAAGAAACAGCTAATACAAGCAAACCCTAGGAAAACGTCACAAACAAAAAGGTGATTGTTTGTAGTTTTAATATGGTTTCTTTTTTTTTCTTTATAAATCTTCAAAATAGCTTCGGTATCAAACTACAAAACATTGAATATTCATATTTCAAAGATTACTTAAGCCATCTTGACAGAAAATTTAAATATGAAATAAATGATCAAATTCATCTGTACATTCTTTAAAAACGATATTGAAGCATAAGGAATCTGTATTCATTGTACTGTTTCATGCTATCAAAAACTACGTTTTTATATATACATGTAGCTTTATAAATTCTAAGAAGGGAGCTTCTCAAATGTATTGCCATTTATACCGCATGCATAAGACAAACAAACAAAAAACAAGTGACAATGAAAATGTTTTCTTTGTCTTTTCAATAAACATTTCGCTTTCAGAGCGGTAACTACATGTACATGTATAACGTGATACACTCACCTGCAGCTACAAGAATAGCAACGCACAAGATTATGACCTTCATATTAAAGGACTTGTCACGATAAGAAATAAGGTGAAAAATCTTACATCATATAGTGTACAAAATACCGTACATTAAGCGCATGCGGTTTTTTTTTTTTTAAAATCTTGTCAATTTAGGACTGTATTATTGTGAATTGTGAGACGTAACATTGAAAGTAAAATTAAATTCTAACAAAGGCATTTTCCAGAAAAAATAAGAATCACCTTAGCTTCAAACAATGGGGACAAAATGTTATTTTTCATTAGACAGCAAATATCTATCCAGAATATTTAAAAAAAATAAAAAACTGGAAGTTCAATGTAACCACTAATTTTATTTTACTTTTACAGCGGCGTATTGGTACACAGTGTAAAACGGTCCAGTCTCACACTGCTATCTCATTCTGTTGAAATCAGTGTAATACAAGAAATCATTTTATCTTTCAATGATTCTTTTTACGGGTGTTGATAATTTGTGTACAGAGGATAGCACGAAGAGTATCCTTCAGCTACAGATGCTATTTAATCAATGCTTCAGGAACAACTTTAACCTAACGTTCATTTCATAATATATAATATAATTATGAGCTACAGATTCTGAGATATTTGTTTTATGTTTGGATTTTTTACTAAAAAATATTAATGGTAACATTACGACAAAACTATATGATAGACGTTTAATTTTTCCATCGTCAATGTCCCTTACTTCTGTAGCAAGAAAACCACCTGCTGGTAGTGTTTTGTCTCTCATCCTATTTGATATGCAGAAGCATGTTTTACATTTTTGAAGAGGTCAATGTTTGCACGGACTCTGATTTTTGTATTGTTCCTTTGAACTTTTGGTTTTGGAACAATGTCCGTTATCGCAAATTTCATTTCTTACCAATGCGTTTAAACATTAGAGATGTATCAAGTAATACGACATTAGACACGTGATATGAACATATATGCCTATTTTAAAACATATAGGCCTTACAATTAATAATAATCATTTATGTTATTTGTTCGTGTGGCAAAATTGTACTTAGATTTAGGTTAAAATAGCAATGGCATATCTTTCTAAGTTCTGTAGGGCTTTTCCGACAAGAACAAGATAAAGACATAATTCGTTGTGTGTTGTCAAGAAATAGAATTAAGGTATCCCACTCCCAAGTGTTCTTGTATCGAGAATTTCTTGAGTAGTATATCATTGAAATCTGTAGACAAAACACACTTAAAGATATAGAGATAATGGGAGGTCAGTGTTCATCCCTCTGAGTTATGGCCTATTTAATTTGACTTTTTTGCACCCAACATGTGATTTTAGCCTGATAACGATTTGTTGTCAGTATTTTTGATTTAGCAAACATTTTTCTTGTAATATTGTTTTAATTTGTGCATGATGGACACACTGAATAGCGAGACAACGAACCTGCATACATTTGTGTGTGACCTTTTTACACTTAAAATAGACAATTTATGTAATACACGTAGTTACAATTTTATTTGAAATAAAAACATTTTAGATATCAAGAATTTTAAAAGATTAATCCTGTTTGCCTAGATGTATATTCAGTATCATTTTGGCATAACAAAAAATGGGTGTCCGTGATCTAAAGTATATATATATATATATATATACACACACACACACACACACACACACACACACACACACACACACACACACACACACACACACGAGGGTTGTCCAAAAAGTTCGTGAACACATGTAAATTGATTCAAAATAACAGCACCATTATCAGGAAAGTATTATAATATTGTAATATAGAGTATAATAATGTATATGTATAAAAATCAGAGCAATGTACATTTTTGTAATGGAGTTATCTATGCACATACATTGCCTATACAGGTCACACGGCCCAGTCTGACGTTGAGTTATAACAATGTTTCTATAACAACGTAATCCTCGGTCTACCCGAGAGTAATATGCCGCATTCACCGTTTGGTCAGAGGGAACAATCGCATATTTCATCACAATATCACTTGTGCCAATTGCAGATAAGTAAACTCGAACTATTTTGATGTTTTTCCTGTTTCCTCCATCGTCTGTTCTGTTAATATCGGTGTTTTATCTCAGTCATCACTAATTTATGATGGCGCACTGTTCCATGCGGTCATATGACGTCGCTTTTAAATGCGTTTTTCAAGACATTTTCTTGCCGAGATATCTTTAAAAAGTCCTCTGCTGGTTTGAAAATATTTTCAAACGACGTATGAAAAGAACGTACACCATACAGACTCTATCACAATAGAAGATTATGAAGTTTTGAAATGTTTTATAAAAACTGTCAATATTCATATCTAAAAACTCAATTAAAAAGTTTAGACAATTTTTACTCTGGGCCATGCGTTCTTTCTGCGACCCTTTGGTACATTAAAATTTTACTTTATATCAATGGAAAACATTCAAAACCACTTTAAGGAAAAGGAAACCCGTATTTGCATTAAAAAAATAAAGAGCAGAAGTACGCTTCCGAGATAAATATAGCAGCAGCTGACTCCATTGTCATCTTTTTAACCCAGGTCAAAAAGTAAGCAAATGATTTGTGTTGTATGTAATGTAAAAGGTGATTTGACATTGTTGTATCAAACAATATTTACAATATTTGGCAAAAACTTCATAAAATCGATTTCTTATAATAAACACAGAGCTGATTATTTAATTGACAGAGTAATATCATAGACACTATCTAAAGTTTTCATAAAACATGGATTTAAAAATTGCAAACGTCAATTATTAATGTGCATTACTTTAATATTCAAGAGTACAATTATTCTGACATTATAGAGAATCAGCCTCTCCGGGTCATATTGAGAAGTACATTTAATCCTATCTGCGAGGTGAGTTAAACTCTAGTACGGGTCAAACTTTAAATTACGTCAAATTAGTCGATGCCTAGATGTTCAAGTTTAACTCTGGTTAGCTAAGTTCGTACTCGAGTTCCATATGAAGTCGCCTATAGATACTTGTATGAAGAAAAGAACAAAAAAACGGTCACCCCCCCCCCTCGAAAAAAAATCCGCCAAAAATCATGCAGACAAACTCAAATCAAAATGTATATGGATACCAAATGTTTTTTCCCCTAAAAAACTTACATCGCTGGTTTTATACAAAAATTAACACAAAAGGATACATGACTTTAAACTTTTAAGTATGACTCAATGATGCATGACAGCGTATTTCACTTGGCTGCTTTGTTATTATTGAACACCCTGAAATTACCGTCGTGCAGAAAACCTATTCCGACGTTTATCAATTTTTTATTCCCATAGTATTTAAATAAAAAAACATTAAAACTATACTTCATGTTCTTAATATGGAATAGCATGTAATCATCCATTTTCTTTGCAACATGGATTAAACTATATTCAAACAAATGATCCAAGTGATTTGTCTCTTTTAAAGTCTCATATCTTAAAGAAATAGATGTCTTCAGTTAGTTTCTGAAAAACCCAGAGATTACTTTGATTACACTTTACTATAAAAAAGGACATGTCTTCATAATGCACCAGATCAATGATAAAGAGGAAAAACTGAAGCTGATAATTGTATCTTGCTACTAAAACTGTTTACGGCTTAAGAAGGTTTGTTTGTTTTTATATGTTCAGATCATTAGAATTGTTTTCAAAAAATGATCTTTTAATAGAGATAAAAAAGAAATTAACACTTCAAGATTATTTTTTTATATAAAATAACACCTGTAGCATAACAAATATTGAATGAAAAATCAAGGTAGGTTTTATGGTTTTTGACCACCGAGCCTCCTCAACACTGCCAAAGTTCTCTCAGTGAAACAAAACTAAAGTCCTGATTTAATAAATTTGTTTCTTTTATTAAAATATCTATTTTCCTACTCCGGGGAGAACATTGTCGAATGGGCAATGGCAGAAACCGTCAACACAATGTTGATCTCCGAACAGAGCGCAGTGGTCCGTGCAGTCAGAGGCGCCTGTGCAGGCTGAAATATGTAATGAAAGGTCATATGAAACGATTTTAACGCTACAATTTTCCTTCATACAATACAACGTTATTAAAAATGAATATTACAAACAAGTAGTAAGGTTTTTCTGCCCTTGTATTACTGAGAAATTACCGTAAAATTTCAACACCCGTAAAAATTGTTCACGGCTTATCGTTCTTGATTTTGTGCATTTATGAAATATGTAATAAATGGCTCATTCTATCGTACAATATGTATGTTTCACAGGATGAAGCTCAGCAATTCAGTGAACTGAATGCTTACTGAAAAGCCTTGAAATGTGACCGGGTGGCACAGCTCTGTCAGGCAGTTATCCGTCAGCTACCTTTCAGTCATATTTTAGTTAACTGAATGGCACAGGTTCATTTTGTGTTTTATCTAAAACCTAACTAAGATTTTTTTGGGTGTTGTCTTTGCAATGTTTCCCATTGTCAAAACAATTGATGTATTGTTAAAGATACAGTTACATGTATCACAAAAAGTTGCCATTTAGCATGAATGTCTACAATTATTGTTTAAATATTGAATATATTTATATATTTGCTATAAAATAGCAAAAATAGTCACGTATTTGACGAGTAATAGATAGTATGTAAAACTTGTTCATGTAAATACCTCTGCAGAAAAGTTGATTTTAACTATGTGTTGTTTGAAATGTTGCTTTTTACAATGTACATACCATGTCCTGTGTTTTGTGTACATCTGCAGGTTCCAAGCACGCAGTGTGGGGCACCGTCCGTGCACGTGGTGCCGGAACACTCGTGGTGGAAGAAGGTGCAGCGCTCAGCGGCGACTAGAAGAAAGATAAAAAGACATTTCTTGAGATCATCGGCCTTTTATATATTTAATTATGTAAACTCTTTTCAAAAGCTTTGTAATTCTGAAATTTTTAACCCTTTTCTTAGTGCATATAGTATCGTAAGTTCTGTTTGAAATGATCAGCTTTCTAGCCTGATAACATCTGTATAAAGATAAGACAGCGCGCCACTCAGAGATGACTTTAAATGACGTCAAAGGAATTCCTTATATTGATCAAACGAGGTTTGAGGGTTTTCGTATAATTTTATTTATTATTTTGCTTTCGACATTTCAACATCCAGTTTTTAACAAATAATGATCAGCTCTTTACCTACGCTGGGATAAAAACTGTCAAAATAATAATCAATTGATGATTAACAGTACATAATATGTCCCAAAATTGTCATATTTTTTGCCTAATGAAATTTTCTTGATATATAATAATTAACACACTTCTAAATTAGATTGCTGAGCTAATAACTACATTATCAAACATGAATATACAAATATTCAATAAATCCCATTGAAGAGTCGACTCCCTACGTATTTTCCTCAACATGCACATCTATAATAGTCCGTAGAAAACTAGTAGACTTCTAGTCTTATCTACTAGGCAATGTTTGTTCGATGCAAGTTTAATCTAATTATATTTCCAAAATAATCCTTAAACTTCACGTTTGTTATGCAATATACTATATACAAGTACTTATCGTCAACATATGTGTATCACGTTGAAGACATTGTATTACCTGAATTATAGTAAATATACTTTTAATTTTTGTTATTAATACACCCGCCCAATTTATGAAAATTATAAACAAATAAGTCCAAAGTTTTAACCTAAAATAGATTCGAAAAGTTGGTAAATTTCTTTATCAAATTCGATGTGGGTTTTTTTTTAATTAGAGATGACTTCTTATAATCATACATTACCTTTTTTTGATTTTGTTTTGTTTTTTTTTTTTTTTAGGTTTTTTTCCGTAAACTGATTTCCTTATGTTATTTTCTAATTTACAACCCCCTTTGGTTTTTCATTTTTTAATAACGAATTTGTGTAATGTTTTTCGAATATCTCATTTGATTCTGTATAAGGCTACTTACCCGCGGCGATAAGGAGGGCAATGCACAGTACTGTAGCCTTCATTGTTATGATCGTGTTAGATAAGGACCGAGGTGACCGATCCACCTTATATACTATACGATACCGACTAACCACGCCCATTCGTAAACAAATTTTTGCACACCTTTCTAACCTTTACTTGGAGTCAATACAAAAGAAATATATTTAGCTATAACAATAGTACATACGTTTCAGAGATCGTGATATTTCTTCTCCCATTTTGTTGACCTTGTTACCATGATGCAAAAATGGATAGATCAGCAAAGCAAGAGCAGCTAGTATAAAAATGTTCTCTGAACAAATTTATTTGACAATTGGATAAATAATACTTCATTGTTGATATATCAACATCTTTTTGTATGGAAATCACAAACATTTAGAATTTATTGCATATCATATATAGCTATACCTATTCTTTGACACCTTTTAAAATTGAATTAAGTTTAGATATATACATAGTATGAATTTTGAATAATGAATCAGTGTGGGTATTATTCACATTACATTAATACGTCTTCCTGAATATCATACGGTTTTATGTTTCCACATATGATTAAAAAATAATGAACAAATTACGTGCAAATGATTAGGATGTCAACAAATTAACGATCAGATTTCCATATATTTTTGAATATGATTTGTTTACCTTAAAATCATCATCTAGAAAAGAAAATGACTGTGAATTTTAGCTTTAAAGTTTAAATATTATAAAGTTATACAGGGTTAATAATATGTTTATAAATGTTCAGCAGCATATTGCTCTTTTAAATGTACTTGTATTTGATACATAAAAAGTTTGTGACTATGGTTAAATTGAACGTTTGTTTCCGTCTCCAGCGCATCTGTTACTACATGTAAGATGCCCTTTTCTTTAGTAAGGAAAACATTTACAGGTATGCTGATACGAACACTTCTTTCAGTGCAAAAAGTATTCGACTTTTGATTCGATTTATTGACATACTTACGTATTTATCGGCTAAAAAGTTATTCATTAAGTTGTGCAGACATAATCAGTTAACAAAGAATATCTGTGAAAGGATAAGTGAGTATATGTAACGATTTTTATTCTACTCTAAAGTTCTAGAATTCACCCCTGAAGATATGTATTGTATATTTATTAGAATCACTATATCAGCGTGTTCAGTGAAGTCTTACAGATAATGTCTCGAGGGTCAGGGTTGAGACAGTTACGGCGTATATCGTGTGCACTTGTCATGTATAAATCGCAATTGTTTTCTTAAAAAAATATTTTGTGTGTGTTTTTAAACGAGCTTTTACAACAAACGTAAATGTTTATTACAAGTCAATATTTGCTCATGTATGGACTGTCACGGTTTGCGTCCCTTTGGACAGCAAAGCATCTTTTTACGTTTTGTTGTTGTGTAGAAGTTCCCATTGTTGATGATATTTTATTCAATGAGGTAGTATCGTCCACAAAATAATCGAAATAATGAATAGAAAAAAAAAACAAAAAAAATTCTTCAATTGATGATGTACTTATATGTTAAATTACCTAAATGTCTTATTTTAAATGTCTTTTTTTTATGTTGCAGAAATAAAAAATATTACAAAGTGAGCATATTCAGAAAGATAAAACGTCATCTTGACAGCCGTCTTTGTCACTTACAAGGATAATGACAAATCTAGTAAGATTAATCTGTTTTGATCGTTCTTCAAGATCTTGGTGACCCACTTTATTTCACTGATAAACGGCTGTTAATATACGAACCATTACTACAGTTTGTATAGTTCTTGTCTTGAGTACAATATATTTTGTTATTCTATAACACTAGTATTATTGCATTTTTACACCAATGATTTATTTTTATAAGTATACTGAGTAAATTTATCTTAATTATTCAAACGCATTCCTTGATAATTAGCATCAAATATTATTTAGTTAAAAACTATTGCTAGTGAGTTTTATAATGAGTACGACATTACTACACTAAAAAAGAAATTTGTGAAAGCAGTTTGCTTCAATATAACTTCTTACGTGTTATTTTCGAGAGATTCTAGGAGAAACAATGCTTGTAATTCTATATCCACGGAGTTTCAAAGGGTAAATATAAGATTATTTCTGACATCGAATCAAGCTTAAACAGACGGAACACATTTACGTATGAAATGTTATTTATATATTTCACAATATTCACTGATTTGTTCAATAAATGCTACATCTTATAGTTTAAAATTCTTGAAGTGACGAATAAAAGATACATATTTACCTACTAGGGTTATTTTAGTAAATCAACATAAATTGAAGAATATACCGAATGTTTTCGTAATGTAAGGAGGAACTGCAGGTTATTATCTGTATCAAAGGGTTAAAAATGTATGAAAATAAACATCTTCAAATTCTACAATACCTCATGCATCTACCAATTATCTTTGACTGTAGGTTTATTTTACAGGGTTTTTTATTCCCATCGACCCATATACGCATGGGGTTTACGTTATCTAACCATTAAATACATATCTTGAATCCCTTGCTTCTTTTAAAGGCTGAATAAATCGATGCACACTTATAAGTCAGATCAATGCGATCTAATATACAAGTGAATGCATATGATGATGTTGTATGATGGACACTTTAATGAAATTGGATATTTTTTTATTGAAAGATTTTATTCAAATGTTAGAACAAAACAATTCTACAATTTCTTTGTGTTTGTGTAGATGAAGTACGAACTCACTTGTTAAATCCTTTACCAAAAGTAACTGTAATTATTTGTTTCAAATGTAAGCGAATAAAAAATTAAAACGGATACATGTAATTAAACCACCGAGAGTAAATGACGATTGACATGTTTAAAAAAAGATAAGACATATTTTAAGATCAAAGTTAACGTAATATTCTTTTCAAAATAAAAATTGTGAAGCTGTTCATATGTGAATTTGAAATTCAAAAACTATGATATACTTATAGCATTCTTTTACACGTAGACAATTTTTATTGTTCAGAACATACACTGTATTATATAAACTATGCAAACTCAAGGTTCTGAAGAAATGTTTACACTCATACATGTATATTTTCAATCATATCTTTGTTTACCGTTTGATGCTGTTATTTTCTTTTCTTTTCATTTATTATGTGTTCAAAGTGGCATATAGGCCCGACGGGCCGGGTGTTTAATCTATGCTGACTGTTGTTAATATTACACTTGGAAATGTATACAAATGTCACTATAAATAAATAAATTACTAATGAATAACTTACTTATGCTCAGGTCACTCGTGGATGCACAAGAAATGGGGCAAACATGAGACAATATATAGCCAAACCTTTAAAATACTCTTATCATTAAATAACAATTATTGCTAATATGGAAATCGATTCTACAACATTAATCTAGTGTATTGCAGTCGGGGGACTTTCATCATGATGATACTTCAAAGCTGCGCTAAATGCACCATATTCCTTATTCCCACGAGGGAAGAATGTGGATATTGAACTAACTACTCCGGTTTTAACTTTCAATAGCGTGTCCTATTTAAAAATAAATCGACTTCTCTCTTAGTTTATCGGGATATCGTCTGAGCATCCCGACAGTTTTAGGTTGTATCAAACGGAAGTGAAAAATGAACTACATCATTTGCCAATAGTTCTTAGACTTTGTCATTTTTATTTTATCTTCAAGTGGGGAGGGGCCTAAAGTGGACAACTTATATTGTTAAGATAATATTTGTATTCTCTTGATACTGTTAATGATATTGAGCAACCAATTACTATATTACTGCATTGCAAAAGAAACACTTCCGAATGCACAAATCTTACAATTAGTTTGTCCTTAAATCTTTTGATATGATTATTTAAGCAATAAACTATTAATCAGAAATCAATATATATTACTTTCTATATTTTTATATGCATATCTATAACAAATTCCAAAACATGTAGTCAGATATCAAACCAAATAATTTCCTCTAAAACACTTTCAGATATTCAAGGTTTGTACATATAATATTTACATCCACCAAGTATGATTCACTGTGTTTTCTACGGAAATCGATTGCAAGTCATAGCTCTGTAGAAACTGACAGGACTTACTTTTACATGCCACGATAATCGATTTGGTGGAAACCTAAGACAAATAATTTAGTTAACAACAATTCAATGTAGGTTGATTTAACAATAACTATCATTATTTGTAGAATATATTACTGAGTGTGATAGTTATGAAAAGTTCTGAAAAGAGTCTAAAAGTTGGATAAAGAAATATTAGAACATATGTAATTAAAGTGTAACAATATAAAATGTTTGATTGAAGTCATAATACAAATATAATATTTCATGATTATCTGATTTAACAAAACGTTTGTATTTAGGCTAAAAATTGGGTATTTCCTATCAGTTTGTTTTTAAAGGAAATTCAAGCGCATGCTTGGTCCAACGCAATTTAATTTTTTCAATATAACATGCAAAATGATATAAACAGTTAAAAATGTGAAGATGGTTTCCGAGCGTGATGCACTCTAGACGTCCTACTGTTGAATATGACTTAAAACTAATGAATTTTTCATGTTCCGGTAAATGGTGGGAATATGATCATTTACATGACGTCATTAAGGTACGAGGAACAAACAATGCTGAAAAAATTTTAAACTTCTGGTTTGCATTTTACAAAAGAACTTACAACAAAGTCGTAGACCTGTTCAATCTCATATCAGATAATTTGATTTTTTTTATTTTCAAAAAACAAAAGCAAATATAAGACTTTATCGAATATAGTCCTTCAATTAATAGCATTAGCTTCATAGGATCCCATAAAAATCCGTTTTGGTAGATGTAAATACATGTATATGTTTATATTTACATCCACCGATTATTATTTTCTCTATTCCTTAAGGAAGTTATTGGTAATAATTTTGTAGAAACTGACAAGACTGAAATCTACACGCCCCGTTAATAAGTCGATTAGTCGAAACCTATAGCAAAGAAAAAATCACCGCCTTCACGAATGAAAATCGTGTTATGTCAGACTCAAATGTCCCCAGAAGACGACTTGGTTGATTATATCATTTGACATAGTAATATACATCGGCAATATTGTTTAAATATACCTACTTTTTAGAATCAATGGATTAAGTTGTTAAAAAAGACATTGTAAATCTAAACTTAAATCTTTTTTTTATATAATTCAAGCGCGTTAAGGAGATAACGAAATGCAGAAAAAAATACGCGGATAGTGTATATTTCTGCATTGTCGTCACTTTCATATCCCGCATGAATCATCAAACAAAACACGTTATTGTTAAATGAGAACAGAAGGGAGGTTGAGCAATTGAACGTTAACGTTTACCGGTATTTGTGAAACTAGATTACGATACTTTGGGTGAAAAAAATTCGCTGTGCATTGTGACCTAATTAAAAATATTTTTTTATTGTTTTTTCACAAAAATTTATGAGAAAAACATTAAATTATTTTAATTATGATGTAATAAATTGCATCATATTTTTTGGTTGAACTTACCTTCAATTAACTAAGGACAAATCGGAAGAGATGGCAGTCATCTTACGTTTCAAAACTGTATTATCAAACATCAACTCCAGATCGTTGTGCAAAAAAAAAACAAAAAAAATAAAAACAAAAAAACAACAACAACAATACCCTGGGAAAAAATTCAAGACACAAAAAATGTTTTATACTGTGAGAAAATTGGACCCGCACAGTGTCTGTTGTGAGGAGTATTACTCATCAACTTAACGTCGTCATTGAATAAAAAAGACGTCATTTGGTACACTCTTTTTATTGTTGTGTTTTTTAAAACAATGCCTTACATGTCAAAATTGTATGAACGTTTTTGAAAATTTGCGGATTGAAAATCTACGTTATATAGATTGCATTTGACTATTTGTTAAAGCTGCTTGGTCCGATTTAATGTCAAATTGTGTGCACATTTTTAAACGATGGTTACGCTAACTATGTGTATATTAATAATAGACATTGCAGTAGTTTTCCCGGTGAATTAAGCCAAATGTCAATGAAAAAATATGTAAAAAAATTGTTGATAAAACAAACGACATAAAAGGGTATCGCGTTATTTCGCCTCATGTTAAAATTCGTGACCGGCATGGCTGTATTACGACTTTGACATCGGTATAAATAAAGGTTATACTGTTCAGGTAAATCATTCGGGGGGACGAAACCAAACGGTTCCCTTTTCTGAACATTCCCATGTTGCATTTCGGTTTGTTTTTTCGTTTGCCCAAAAAGAAATTGTTTTATTTACTTTGAATACTTCTAACGTTAAAAGGAGACCGATTCTGTTGGTGTTATTAGGAGAAAAGCCATTACTTTCTAAGATAATTGGTTTGTATAGAAAACTATTTGATATTGTAAATCCCCCCCCCCCCCCAAAAAAAAAAAAAAAAATTGGACCAAAATTTAAAAAAGTTTAAAATAAATTCATACATTTTTCTTAAAACAACTTTGCATGTTATAAATTTAATCTACTATAGAAGCAGAAATATTCGTTGAGGATTTAGTTTCGTTATTTTCGTTTGCAGTATAACTACGACATTAAATTCATGCCAAATTGTTTAACCAAAGCACATGTATTATCGATACAAAAAGATTACGATATGACGAAATTAAATTTTATTTGTACATGTCTTAGAAACAACGACATTTTTACCAAACGAAAATATATGCTTCTACAATATGTTTTGATTAAGATAAAAATGCAATTTTATACCTTCTGTGTGAAGTAAGTAATTTTAGTACCCAAACTTGCTTTATATTCAACAGCCTATTTACAGGGTAGGTATCATAGTAATAAATTCATTAAAACAATGTAAACATGGAATTAAAGGTAAAAAAAAATCACCTCAAGTCATGTTTTTAAGGAAAGACACAACAATTAGGGATAACTATGCATCGGGTGTAATCTTTAATTCAAAGAAATATTTCATATACAGGGCGTCCCGGAATGATACCGTTTACGTAGAAATCGTACCAAATTATATGTACCAACATAATGAATAGTATTTTATAATATGTTGTAAGTGCATCAGAGTTTGCGCAGGTACATGTAAACAAGCAGCTGTCTGATTTACCGGTCTACACGTAAAAATTTTAGAAAATACTCACGAGGGTTCCTCGCAAGTTAAAATAAAAAGAAACGAAACGAAAATCTAAACAAGCTAAAACCACCGTCATAAGTAAAAATGTCATCGCATTGACATATTTAACCTCAATTTGTTTCACATAAACGGCACACATGTATTATGAATGTTACAAATATTCCCTTCGCACGTAAACTGTTGCACAACAAGCAAATTCATCTCCGTTCAAGATGGCTGTTTCTTACAAAGACTTGTCCTTTGTCTCTAGCCTGGTTTTCGATATATGAAATATCGAGCCCGAGGCTAAACTGATTGACCCCTTCTCTCTGTCTTATTATTATTTTCGTGAATTTATCAAATTTGAAACAAAATGTTACCATAATTCTTGCAATTTATGTTTCCCTTTCCATAAGGATTATTTGTTCTAAATTACGTTAAATTTGACTAAGTAGTTCTTAAGAAGAAGATTTTTGAAAATGCACCCCCCCCCCCCTTTTCTACAGATTTGAGGTTTTACCCGCTTTGAATATAGATCGCTCTTTTTTTTGCAATTTATATTAATTTAGCCTTTCCATAATGATTCTTTGTGCCAAATTTGGTTGAAATTGGTTAAGCGGTCTTAGAGAAGAAGTTCAAAATGAAAAAAAGTTTACAGACGGATGACGGAAAAAATATGAACAGAATAGCTCACTTGAGCTTTCAGCTCAGGTGAGGTAAACATGTAACGCAATAGGCCTGGTTGTCGCTTAAAAATATGTACGTCATGGGTTAAAACCCCGCTAGGACTTTTATTTTCCTTTTTCCAACTATAATATACAGTATTCGTTAGCTAGTATTGTAAAAATTAACAATTCTTAACCAGGAAAGGTATTTGGATAATTGTATAACTCCATTCACATTATTCAGTATTGTCGGTGTTCCTTACAAGAAGTTATTTTTTAGTCATGTGTGTTAATGTTAATTAAGAAGCATTTTATTTGATGGCAGTGTTTTATCCTGAGGAGTGTCAAAATGGTGTTAAAATCTGGGACAAGAATCAACAACTGTTCCTTATTTCCTTTTAATTGTGTTTTGTTTGTAGTGGTTAAATAATACAATCCCTCATGGAATACAGTAGTCAATGAAAATATAAATACTTAGCAATATCGGTCAAAGGCCGATGTACTTTTTTAACCTTGTTTCAAGAGAGTACAGAAAAGTAGTATTTGCGATCTAGAGTAATACGATACTGGTCTCCAGATAATATAAGGTTTGCATGCAAAAATGACGGACGTTATTAAAACTCTTTTACAACTTTGACAACGGTAATGTTCTTTACAAAAAATAACATAATTGGAAATCAAAATTTGTAGTTGTCATGTACAAATTTTGATTTCCAATTATCTGAATTTTTGTAAATGACAGTAACTTGAATTTGGTAAACTTAGATTATCTCTGGATTTTGTGGTTTTTCTGTTACCTATACTGCCTTGGCCTTTGGTTAAGACGTTTTACTTTTTTCTGAATTTCTTCAATAGTATAGGCTTAAAAACCTTTAGCACAATCTTTCTTGCTTTTCAATGTGTGAAATTATAAATAATCGTATGTTCAAGTAACTTAGAGATAAATATGATGATTTTTTTTATCATTATCTTTTCCGAATAACAAAAATGCAAGGCAAAATGACGTGCCAGGCTCTTCTATGCATCTTTATTTTTTCTCCACATCATTTTCAAACACATATTTTTTTAAATGCTTTTGTTTTGTTTTGTTGGTATTTTTTTACAGTACGGCTACTCAAATGAATATATAAGTGAATGTATTAAGAGCGATTGTTTTTCAAAGGATAAAAAAGTGAAAAAGTAAGAGATTTCTGTGAAATATCAAATAAACTTTTAGATGTTTTTCATAAAATCTTGCAGAATACCAAATATGAAACATTAAAGATGAAATTTAAAAAACTTTAGATGGAAAAACACTATGATGTGCTCTTTGCTCGATCAGCGGAAGTAACGTCAATACAGCTTTCTCTAAGCACTTATATATATATAACAGCAATACAGAAGAGGTTATAAACATATACCACTTATAATTGATTATATGAAGCACAAAGGGTAAGTATATTAGTCTCAATGTTAAACACTCGAATGTTGCAGTTATGATATTATGTGCTTGTAAATATATATGTCTTTTGAAATTGCTAAACAAATGCAGTGTGTATCAATCTTATTAGAATGTATTTAATTGATTTAATTGCACATGACACAGTGTACGTATTATTAAAAACAAGGCAAGTACTATTTTATTGATTGACTGGTTTCCAATACGCGCTATACAGTAAAGATAGTTTGGATTTACTTCAACTTATAGTTTAGTGTTTTCTTGAAAAAAACATTCAAATAGTTAAAGCAAATCCCCAATTTCTATAACTGAACAGTTAACTAAGGAATCATTCAAAGCAATTTGCAAAGCAATCGATTTGCAAATCGATTGCAGAATCTTATTTTCAAACATAAGAGCTACGTCTTCGAGGTTAAGTCAAAGGGGATTACGATGGAAATGGAAACAATCTTGCATTCTTTTTTTTTGGTCAAAATGTGTTCATGTAATACATGGCATCGTTCTTTCACCTAAAAATAAATGGTTTTGTTTCTTTAGGACCCTCTTGACATCTTTTAATTTTATTCTGTTTAATTCTAGTTTTTAAAATGTGCAACAAAAAGGTTTGCCTTTTCATTTCTCTTAGTTAAGTTTGGTATTAAATAGTATATATATATATTTTTTTTTTTCAAAGTATTTACAAACGGAAACAATATTTACTTTGTTTAGCTATCAGAGAGAGAGAGAGAGAGAGAGAGAGAGAGAGAGTATTAGAATCGACATCGTATATGAAATAACTTGAAACAAAATTGCATAAGAGTTAGATGCCTTATATATCATTATTTTATTGTGTGGTTATTACCATTATAACCATTGCTTGTATGGATATTATAATTTTAAATGAAATGTTTTATCCTGTAATGGTCAGTTGTGACCAAACGTCATGTTAAGTAGATTACTAGTAATTCAGAAATAAAACTACACATTCCACTGATGGTGTTGGAGTGGTGATGGTATGCAATAAGTCGCTGCGGAAGTGGCATGCACCCATTCCAATGTTTACTAAATCAGACAAACATGAACTATTTACAGCCTTGAGCCGAAACAAGGCTAATCAGCATTGTGAAAAAAATCTTTTAAAAGCATGAACACATCATGAAAAATTGGAGTATGGTATGTATTAGATATAATGAAATGCAAATAGGCACATTTTTATGAGTAGTATAGTACTTGATGTCCCAATTGGAGGACCTGAGCACTTAAATTATGCCAATATTTCAGTGTGAATGTCATCAATTCATTTCAGCCAATCCAGTTAAATTAAGCAGGTTTAACTTGTCTTTTTTTATCCAATAAATGTAATTTCATCATATATCATTCACGAGAAAGACATCCAATAACAATGATATAGCGGATAAAATTTTATCAGAATGAATTCCAGAGTCTTCCAAAAATGATTTTGAATAAGAAATGATCCGACAGTTCTCTATCGGTGATTATAGTGCTACTGACGGTAGATGTACAGAGAAAACACTGGTTACACTAGTACATGTGTACCATAGTGATGTCAATGAATCCATATCATTCATATAGCTATGATTAAACTTCAATGCTTACTACAACTCGTGAGGATATCTCATCAATACACAAACCTGATATTTTGTGCAGACGCACTATTATTGAATATGCAGACAGAACATACTTCAGAGATACAAAAAAAGGTGTGTGTGTGGGGGGGGGTGGTCAGTCAGTGTTCGTCCCTATCGCTTTTTTAATTTGACCTTTTTTTCTACAAAAAAAATGTAATTTCAAACATGTTGCCATTTGTTGTCAGTATTTCTAATTAAGGGAAATTTTGAAATCAAATGCCGTTTTAAAAAATGTACAATAATCAGATATAATTAAGAGAATGAGAAAACATTATGTATAAAGCTGCTTTAATTTTTCATGACCTTTTTGCACTTACATGTGAAATAGATCATATCTTTAACAGCTACAATTTGATTTTAAATAAACTTTCTGAATTTCACGAATTTTATAAGATTTAAACAGGTGTCCTAGATATAAATTCAGTAGTATTTAAGCATAAGAAATTGAGATCAACGATTTAACCATAAGATGTAAAAGAAATAGATTTGAACTGTAAAGTATAATATACTAAAGAAAAAATCCAGAATTTTACTTTCTCAATCTTGGTATGTTCCCATATTTTGATAAGGAGCTCTTTTGTTAAAGGAGATTTACATTGTCTAAAGAGTGCTCTAACCATCAAGCCCTCACAAGTTTTATGCTGTAAAGAATAATATGGAAAAGAAAAAATCAACAATTTTACTTTCTCAATTTAAGTATTTTTCAATATGGAGCTCTTTTTAAAAAGAGATTTGCATAGTCTAAAAACGCTACAACCATCAAACCCTCATTAGTTTTCTCGCCTGTAAAACGTGATGATCTATGTATTAATTATCTACTTCCATAACTTCTGTTTAATATAATACTTTACATTCATATTCAATGTATTTTCTCTTCCGTATTAGTAACTTGTAAACAAACAATCCTTTTGCTCTTTTGAAAACATTGGCGTTCCGCCGTCACTTGTTCATTCGACAGAGTTCAGCTGGCGTTCCTCGAATATTGAATGAACTTTTATCTTGCCGTACGATGCTTCCTTCCTAACTCCTTTCATAAAGATAAATGTACTATTGTTTTAAAATATAGGAAAACGTATTTAATATTAAAAGTTTGATGGTCGTTTCCCTCCTGATGCAGTGTTTACTGAAAACGCTGTTTCCGATATAGTACGCGTTTTTAACTTAGATAATGTTTTTATTTAATTATCTTTTGTTAATTTAATCAAGAATATAATTTTTTTTTTCTTTTCGTGAATATAACTTTAAGTTGTTACTTAAATGTGAATAGTTTTTTCGGGGATATGAGTTGTACTCGACTCAAAATAGCAGCAGACTTAACCTAAATCTAAGTTAAAAACCTACAAAAACCTGCTAGTCTGCATGTCACTTAAACTTTTATGATATTTAAGATTTTGAAAAACCATTCATTTTAGTAAAAAGAAAAATTTCTCTTCTAAGGAATATATAGCAGATCAATTGTTGTAATGCATTTCTAACAATTGATCAACCAAAACTGAAAGAAATATAAGCTGCATTTCCACGCTGAATTTATTTTTTACGAAAATGTTTTTTTTACTAACATGACAAAAATATTATAGTTTTAAAATTTCTGTTAGCCATATTATTGTGGGGAAAGCCTTTGAGAATGTTTAATTGAAGCAAAATTGAATTATTGTCGTCCTGTACAAAAATTCATCTGCTATATATTCCTTAAAAGAGAACTTTTTCTTTTTATAAAAATCAATGATTTTTTAAAATCTTAAATATCTAAAAGTTTAAGTTACAGGCAGACTTATCATACTAGCAGGTTTTTGCGGCCAAAAAAAAAAATGCTGCTCATATTGCTTTAAGATAAATAAAGATAAGTACCATATTAAAAGTGATTCGCCATCCTTCAGACTGTGACAAAAATCAGTTCGCTCTACCCAAGATAGTTTATCATATAAACTTACTGAAATGCATATATATACCGGCAAATATTAAATGCTTATTTTTAAATATTGGAATGAAATTTGTCTGCGTGGCTTTGGTGTGTTATAGGACCGACGACTTCCAATATTAAGCATTCAATGCTTATTTTTATATCCATATTTAAGTTTAAGCTGTATATAGAATTTGTGTATCCTCACTTTAAAGACTTTATATATACGCTCTAAGTCAGGGATATAAAACATACATTAAACAGCATCCATATCAACATATCATTTAGTTTGTATTCGCAGGAAATTAAACATTGCAGATTTCTGATGCAAACGTAAGGGGATTCACTGTATGGGAATATTTTGATATGAATTAAGACATCTTACTTGTCAAGGAAATCAGTCTTTAATATGTTTGTACGTATAAAACTAAAAATGCAAATTTGGTACTTTAGACGATTTAAAAGCAACGTATTTTCATAAACAATAATATGATTGATTTTCTGAATTAGATATTAAGGGTTATATTCACTGAAACACCTTGACATGTGTACTTTAACCAACGAAAATGGACGTATTAACAACCACTTTATTTTCAAAATACGAAACTATACAAAGCAATCTGCGTTGTTGTGTGTGTGTGTGTTTGTGTGTGTGTGTGTGTGTGTGTGTGTGTGTGTGTGTGGTTTTAACTATAACCATGCGCGGATCCGGAAAAAAATTATTCGGGGGGGGGGGGGGGGGGGGGGTCGGACGTCTCTCTTAGTTTGCCAGAGGGGAGAGGGGGTTGAGGCATGATTTTATAATACAATTTTGAAGAAATTGTCTGGACCCCCCCCCCCACCCCTACCCCCCTTATGACCCCCCCCCCCCCCCCCTTAGATCAGCGCATGAAAATTGTGCTTGTATTCAAATTTGGTTAAATTTAATTGTAAGTAAATGACACGAGAAAAAAAAAAACATTTAATGGAGTTAGGGTTTTTATCTTCAAAATATTCAATGGCAAGCGAACGCGCAGAGTTGTAACGTGTGTCACGATTATCGTTACTTCAGCACAGGTAGATGCACGTTCAGGTCCGGTGTCACGTTTAGTGGCAACTCGGAATAAATAGTTAAATGGGTCACTCACCTTAACCTTCCTCTCTCTCCCTCCCTCTCTCTCTCTCTCTCTCTCTCTCTCTCTCTCTCTCTCTCTCTCTCTCTCTGTTTCTCTCTTCTTCTGTCTCTATCTTTGTCTGTCTGTCTGTCTGTCTGTCTGTTTCTCTCTCTCTCTCTCTCTCTCTCTCTCTCTCTCTCTCTCTCTCTCTCTCTCTCTCTCTCTCTCTCTCTCTCTCTCTCTCTCTCTCTGGTATTACATGAACTTTTTCCATCCCAGCTCGTTGAATTTGTGTAATCATCATAAGTATTCTTTTACATTGTTTTTAAAATTTCAACCAAATATTAATTGATTTATCAGTGATATTAGTAATATAGAATCGAAACTCGACTGTCATATTGTGCATTTTTCGTCTTAATTTTTAACCTTGCAAAGTTTGTTGATATTTTTAAGATAAATGGGATCTTAAGTATATACATTACATCCGGGGAATATGATACAGACTGATAGGGAAAATTACTGGAAAGGCGTTGACCCTAATCCTGGTATACAGTTTTCAAACAATATCCACAAAAAGTGAATCTGTAAGTGATATGTTACTTTGGAAAGATTTATGTTGCGCGCTCTCTCTCTCTCTCTCTCTCTCTCTCTCTCTCTCTCTCTCTCTCTCTCTCTTGTTGCACACGTGTTCCCCCTTTTTTAAAGATAATAATCAACATCTACAGAGGAGCGTCTAAACAACTCTCCTTTTCATTGCATAACTTTTCACCTGTGTTTAAAATCTTCATCTTGCGTTAAATATGTAAGTGAATTTATTTCTCTCTCTCTCTCTCTCTCTCTCTCTCTCTCTCTCTCTCTCTCTCTCTCTCTCTCATTGTGTCAACTATTATCTGTATTTCCGTTCGTCTGCCTGCCTATCATTATTCCTTAAGCTTTTGTTTGTTTTGTTGTTGTTTTTTACTTGCTGTAAGTTTTATGTTTTCTATCTTCCACGATTAGTCTCATATATTTTGCTAGAGTCTAAATAAACAATGTTTATTTTCTCTTCGCTATTTTCCGTAGTGATTCTTGAAAAAAAGTGTATCGAGTTATTTTGCTACTGTTTGACTGAGCGAGAAAAACGGAACCATTGAGCTATTTTAGTATTGCAGCGGGTAATGTAGATGAACTATTGGCCTACTTAATAGTTGTTTAATACAATATAATCATTCATACACAACGCCACAGTAGTTCCCGTACAAAACCTTTCATACATTTATAGAATATTTATAACCACTTCCTGGCCTTGGAGAACGAATTTAAGGAAAACTTGGTTTAAAAAACAAAATGCACTTTCAAAAAAAAATTACAATCTTTTTAAAATGCATTATAATGCACGTGTGGCAAATATCGCATGCGCTGATCAGAAACTATTAATTCGTTGCAGAGGTGGATTGTTTTATTTAATATGCATTTTTATCTTTGGGGGGGGGGGGGGGTCTCTTTTTTTTTCTTTTCTTTTTCTTTTTTTTTTGGGGGGGGGGGGGGTATTATCAATACCAATTAATTTTACACATCTTTACCATATGTTTTTAATCAAATAATCAATAACTTTGGATTCTTTTTTGAAAATGGAGAATATTAAACTCTCTGACTATAGAACCTTGTCTACACAACCAAACGTATTCTCCGGTGATGTTAATTTTAAACAACTAACTTTACATATGGTGTATATTTCCCGTAAGGTGTAACACGCGTCAAATCTAATCATGGTGGACATGTATGAGCGCAAGCACACGTCAGCACGCGTTTAAAAAAAATTAAAATGCTTTTGAATTAACTGAAACGGTCCAACTTACAAAACAAATTTGATATGCACTTCCGACAAATATTAGTTAAATTCTATATTGTATCTTTTCACGCCAAATTTTAAAATAAATCAGGTTGTTTTTAATATTACATTGTTTTCAGATCAAGGTACAAGATAGTTGTATTCATAGTCATAAATGTTTACATCAAATACCACACTTTAAAAAAAATGGTCAATACTAAATTTTTTACTTCAATTATGACCAGAAATCTGTTACAATGTAATTGTCTGATGTGTTTCTAATTAAAAAAAATGTAATTTATGAATGCAGTGCATTTGTAATTGAAGGATATGATTCAAGTGAGCAAAGAGCAAATTACAAATGCTAGTCCATGTTATTTGTGTTTCGCCCGAAAAAAAATCAAAATACTAAATATAACATCATTGGGTAGGGAATTTTATTTAAAAAGAAGAAAAAAAAATAAGCCACTTGTTCCTCTTTTCGAATTAGAAATAATAATGAAAGCACCCCCCCCCCCCCCCCCCACCCCCCAAAAAAAAAAAAAAAACAAAAACAAAAACAAACAAAAACAAAAAAACAAACAAACAAACAAAAAAAAAAAAAAAAAAAAAAACCAACAAAGAAGATTCCGTGAAACAATTACTAGATGTAATAAAATAATTGTAATCCCCACCCCTCCCCTTTCTCTAGACAAAACAGAAACATGTTTGGCTGTTTAAATTGTCAATTCTCGGAAAACGTAATGCATTTTAGCAGTATCGCAAATTCCTTACATCTTAATAAAAATGTCGAGATTGTGTAAACTTTGGCAGCTGTTCCACTTTCTTCACTCAACTCGAGACTACAGAAAGTGTGTTCAGGAACAACAAGTATAAGTTCTGAACGTCTCTCTACCCCCCCACCCCCCACCCCCCCCCCCACCATCTGTTTTATCATCTTTTTTTATTCAAATAAAAGGTAACTGAAAAACTAAATTTAAAAAAAAAATCAAGACATGCCTGCATTTTTTTAATGCATTTTAAGCAAAACGCGTTCCTGTATTTCCGGGATATGACATTTAACATTATTTATTGTTCATTGTTTTTTGAGTTTTCAAAAAAAAAATGGATGAGAGAGAGAGAGAGAGAGAGAGAGAGAGAGAGAGAGAGAGAGATAATGAGCGAGATAAAAGAGAACGATGAAACTCTCACGACCCATGTTTTGGTATCATTTGATCAAACGCTGCATGTACTCTTTGAAATTCGATGCCTATCTGTATTTAACTGTATATTTAAGTGAAAAACTTTCCCACGTGACACACATATTAAATCATATCATCTCTGGAGTTGGATGCACTATCGGCCGATCTGCTTTGTAACATATTTAAGCAAATTTATGAAATTGCGATGAATAAAAAAATGCCATGTTTTAATGATTGAATGCAACAGCTTTAAGCTCCCAGGTCTACTTTCTGTCAAAACTCTCAAACTCTCTCTCTCTCTCTCTCTCTCTCTCTCTCTCTCTCTCTCTCTCTCTCTCTCTTTTTCTGTGCACTTATCATATCTGTCTCTGTCTGTCTCTCTCTCGCCTTTATTTTCTCTCACCTATTTTTTACCCCACTTTCATTCAATGCATTTATTTTTTTTACACTTGTCTTTATTACATGTAATAAAATACCTGGGTTTGAATACTAGCCGACGTACCTTCATGGGTTTAAAAAAAAATTCTATTTTTATTTTTTTTACAATCGTCAATAGATTTAAATAGCTAATTGAGATTTTTGTCACAGATAGATATTGAATACACTGATTCCGGATTTTGTAATAGTGCAGGGTAAACATCGTCGAGACCCGGGAATAAACAGCCAGGGACATTGCGCTGCATGCCGAGGTGTGCGGTATTGCGCTGTACGGAGCTATCTCGTCTATTATTTTTTCGGTTACTGCTGAGGACATGTCATCCCGCCTTATGTTTTGTTAAAGTATATATTTGTTTTCCGTGAAAGTGACATCTATGTGTTATTCAGGGGAGTAAAATGGGCGCAGGATAAACGTTTGGGATTCGTTGTGAGTATGCACACGGCATTCCGTTTTTCTGCTGAATGACATTCAAACAAAAAAAACCTCAATTTTTAATGTTTTGGTCTTAGACGGAAATTTACCTGTGATTTTGCGCATAAGAATATGTTATGCACGAGTGCTTGCTAATAATTATTGGAGAATAAACCGTGCAATCTAACGCGCGTGGGTTTATCTACAATGTAAGTATCCACTAAAAAATTAAAACACACGCAAGAATTTGATTCATCGGAACTTAATCTACGCCGTGCTTATTTCAAACAAGTTTTACAATCCTGTAAAAATGACACTCAAGGAAAAGTCGGTCCCAAAAAGATTGTAATAAAACAAAGATGCATCAATCACGTGTCAAAATTAGTTGTAATGAACATAATTGTTGCAATCATGCTACATGTATATTTATTTTTAAGTCCGTCACATGATTGACCTTATGTGTGATTTTTATTTTTAAATTTCATTTTAGAAATTCATTAGCAAATAGTTCGGTCTTGGTTAATACACTCAAAATAAGCAAAGGAATCTGAGTGTAATCCTAACGCTGTTCAAAACACATTTTAAAGGTAAGTGAATTATGATCTATTTTATATTATCTATCTAAATAGAACTGAACGAGGAGTTGACACTGCATGTATACCTATTTCAACATGTACCTACAGATTTAACTTGGTTTCTTTCTTTCGTGTGTAAATTGACGAGCTATGCGTTGCATGTGTTGTGATATGTTACAGTTCAATGCATATTACTGCTAATTCCTTATTTAATGCGAGGGATTAATTTCTGCATAAAATCGCATAAAGCACATTTCACAAATTTTGAAATCTCGCATTTCTTTTTCAGACAGTTTGAAACTATACAAAATTATAACAGAAAAAAATTATTGAGTTCGCGATTTCATATTTTTGCAATTTGGCGCAAATCAACGAAATCGCAGAAATAAGTACTCGCCTAAATTAAGAAATTCACACATGCAATAACGTAATGATATGAAAGTCACCCCTACCACCACCCTTTGATATCAGACACGAAAGGTCGATTTTGAAAATAGTTGGGGTAGGAGCAGATTCATTCCAAGAATTTTGTCGAGGAAATAAAAAAAACCCTGAAATTTTCAAAATTTCTAATCCTTGCATGTTTGTGTGTATGTGTGTGTGTGTGGGGGGGGGGTATGATCTGATATGAACTGATGATACATCTGAAGCAAATTGGGCATGGGTCGTTTCATTTTAAAAGTGTATTATTTGTTTGCTGAGAGTACTACGTTAATTTATATTGTACTGCACCTGTCTAGATGCATGGTACTGACAACTGATAGCATATATAATGAATCACTGTCATGAAAAATCAAACCTTTGAAAATTAGTTATTGTTTACTTTTTTAATTATACAAGTACGTTTACAAGCCCCCTCTCACCCCCCCCCCCCCCCACCCCCAAAATAAATTATACGATGGTGTACATCAATGAAGCTGAAATGCTTAATAATATTCACAACTTCAATTTCGGCTATATGTAAGCACGTATCATGCATGCTTGCATGCTTAGTAGTATGACTTCCTTTCTTTTCCTTATTCATCATTTTTTTACAATGTGATTTATTGTTCATGTCTTTTCTCCCAATGTATATATGTATAAACAAACGTGTTTGGACATTTCTTCACTGTCCATCGTGAACAATGTTATGTGGTATTTGTCATCAAGCTCTCTCTCTCTCTCTCTCTCTCTCTCTCTCTCTCTCTCTATCTCTCTCTCTCTCTCTCTTTTAAGTTCCTCTCTCTCTCTCAGTCGGTCTCTCTTTCTCTCTCTTTCAAGTTCCTCTTTCTCTCTCTCTCTCTCTTTCGAGTTCCTCTCTCTCTCTCTCTCTCTCTCTCATCTCTCTCTCTCTCTCTCTCTCTCTCTTCTCTCTCTCTCTCTCTCTCTCTCTCATTACCTGGAAACATTATACGTGTCAGATCCGTGTCAGATTAGTCTCCATGATCAGTGTAGATACCACGGGAGCCTGGGGCTTTTTTTAAATGTTCATTTATTTTAATCAAAATCAACTCTTAAAACCCAGTGGAGATTAAATAAACGCAAATGAGTTTTATGCGTTTAGAGCTCTATAACATGTTATTGAAATGCATGCATTTTTCTGTACTTAAACTGTTGATCAAATTATTATAGTAAGCATTCAGGACACCCTCTTTCAAAAAAAAAAAAAAGAAGAATATAACCCACTCTCTTAAGAAAAACTGTCTATTGTTTTTCATTTCATGTGGATTGTGTAATCTGGTTAGAGAGGGTATGTCGGGGTTGGTGATTGAAGGAAGGTGTTTTACTCTTAAGCCAATGCGAAAAATTTAAAGAACCATTGAAGCTAAGTAAGACAAAAAAATTTACGTGCACGTTTGAGGGAAGATTTAGGTCTATTATAAAGATTATAAGACCCCCCCCCCACCACCTGTAACACACACACATTAGAAAATCGAAAATTAAAAATGTAAAAAATTTAGCAGACATGCATAATAACAAACAAAAGGACAGAGACAAAAATAAACAAACAGAAAGTCAGACAAAGAACAGATCACAAAAAAGCAAATTTAACTTTAGAATGCGGTTAGCTAACTTAATAAACAAAAGTACAGAGGCACCCAATGTAACGAACGTCAGTATTCATGGAAAATACACTTAGAAGAAATATTCTCTGCTACGCCGTAACTTCTCTTTTTTTCCCATCATCATAACAAAAACTACAATGTTATATATATAAAAATAACATGCACACAGTTCAGAGGCATCAAGTTCACATTTCGACAATCATCAATGGGGAATTGACTTAATGGTTTCTCTGTTGTCTGCCATTCTCAGCATTTATGCAATATTTTTTTTATTCATCAAAGGGCCTCGGAATTTATTTTCAGGAGACAGATAATGAATGAATGTGAATTACACCCCATGCAGTGCATTAGTGACAACCGCTTACTAGATTTCGAGCGCACCCTAACACATGTAGGTGCGACGGGTTATAACCGCAGAGATAACCGAGTACCCCTTGCATGCACATAAACAGTTTAACAACCCACGTAAAGTAAATTATTTCACAGTACCCACCTCAAAATAAAATGTTACCTGTTTATCAGTGTAAGAAAATTAATAGGACGCTTTAAATCTTTTTCAATGCATTTCTCAGTGACTTTTAAGCATGTTTTATGACCCACTTCTCTCTCTCTCTCTCTCTCTCTCTCTCTCTCTCTCTCTCTCTCTCTCTCTCTCTCTGACTGATTTGTTTAAAACTGGCTCATAAGATAAGAGATGTCTTTAAACATGTAATCAGTGTAATAAATACATTTTGTTTATTTATGTAACTCATGTACAATTTCTTACATTTAGTTTTACAGAAAGCAATTGTGCAAGGTTTGTTTTTATTACACACTTGTACAAGCAGTTTTACGAAATCAAAATTATCAGTAGTATTTCGCCTGCATTGTACACGTAGTGGCGTTAGGGACTTTGACATTCTTTGACAGAGCTTAATCATTTGTGTGTGGAGTTTCTATCGTGATTTTGACCGTATGAATGTCGTTGTTGTGATGTCGATTAAGACGACCCACGAGATCAAACTCTGCTATTCAGTAAACTGAAATGCGACTGAAAGATAACTTAAAGATAACTTAGATGTGACTGAATATACCTAACAGTCAGCTCACTGAATGGCTGAACTTCATCCGGTGACCCTCCCCCCCCCCCCCCCCCACTTTTTCCCCCTCAGAAAATCTTATTTGAATCGAGGTTAAAAGTGTTGTATTGAAGCAATTAATTAGATAGCATATACAATTTTTCTTTTAATTTCAATGCTAGTAGTTGATGTATAGAATTGGTAACTTCATTTGTACAATAGTTCGCTGCTTGAGTTATGAAAGTGAATATCTGCAACTGAAACTCACCAAAAAATTAAGAAGAGAAAATCCAAGGCCCATTTGCACTGAGAGAACTGTGGAAATAGATATCTGTGCACTACGAATATACATGTTTTTGAAATGGAGTGTCTCATTGGAGTGCCTCATTGGTTTGCCGTAATGCAGACTCAAAAGAATTATCTGCAATATACACTGATGCTTGGTGAAATTGGGGCATTTTTGCTCTGTTTAAAAAAAATAAAGAAATTAAAACAAGTGACTAATGACGTAAATTGCCTAGCCAAAAAGACAAAGTGATATTGTTTTTGGAGGTATGGAATTTACGTGCTAGATTTATAATGAACTGACTCCTCTTTTACTCGAATTTTAAACCGACAGAGCTGCAAGTAATAAGCTGGATTCTTCCTATAACTATTTCGGCTTTGGTCAATTTTTTGACTGTATTTCTTTCTAGCGTGACTATTTTAAAAAAAAGGTATTTCTGAACGTTTGGCAACAATTTTTGTTTGACTAGATATATATCTTTTACATAAAATACCATTTTTAACAAGAGCTTGGACATTGGGTAGTTGTGTCAAACATTGCTGGCCTCTCAGTCATGGCTCTCTGAAATTAACACGATTTGTCTGGCTGTTGCGCTAAGGCTACGCAATCAGTGACTATTTCGCTTGAATCCAGCGTCATTTTTAAATTGTTTTGACGTTAGCTACGTCCTGCCGAAAGTCCAAGATCTTGTTAAAATGGTTTTAGTGTAGTCTGATTTCATACAGTATCTATACTCTTGTGCGTTTTTTTTTTAATTTTAGATAAACGTACCTGAGTGAAACAAAATGTCGATACGTTCATTTGAGGCATGGGACTATGTAATATTTGCGATATGTCTTTGCATTTCGCTCGGGATCGGAGTTTACCACGCTTTTTTTGGAGGCGGACAGGATACAACAGAAAAGTACTACTATGGCAACCGGAACATGGGTGCACTTCCGGTGGCGCTATCGATGCTTGTGACGTACCAGTCGTCTATTTTTATGCTGGGATATCCCGGTGAAATGTATATATACGGATCTATGTTCTGGTTAAGTTTTGTAGGCGTCGGGTTAGGTTTTGTTTTGGTGGCAGTGTTTGAGGCCCCCCTCCTCCACCCTCTCAAAATACGGAGCGCATTTGAGGTAAGTATCAATTTCTATTGTTTCTAACAATGCCATTTACAGCATCATTTTTTTACTGATTAAAATCGAAACAGAAGTAGCAGGGGTGAAATGTAAACTTTAATAAAATGTAATATTTTCCAGTATACAGTGTATGTACTCGATCATCGTCAACTTTCTACACACATTCTGTCCTATGACAAGAATAAAGAATCCTAACGTCACACATTAACGGCTATTATTTTATATATTTGATATGCAATCTACATGTACATGTTGAAAAAGAGTTATTTTGGTTTTCTTTTTAATTTAAGATTTCGTTTAATCAAATTATTATTTTTCTTCAGTACCTAGAGGCACGATACAAAAGCACTGGCCCCAGAAAACTAGCCTCCTTTATGAGTGTCATCATCTATGTGAGTCAATCCACCGATAAGGACATGTATTAATATCTATATCTTTTTACTTTTCTATAATCTGAAATTTAAAACGCAGTTTTGGGGGTTTTAATTTTTTCTAGGAGTTATTTGTTTTACTTTCTCGTTTTACTTACATTGCAGGCAATATTTATGGGGCTGGTAGTTTATGGGCCAGCAATTACATTAAAAACTGGTAAAGTCTCTCTCTCTCTCTCTCTCTCTCTCTTTCTTTCTCTCTCTCTCTCTCTCTCTCTCTCTCTCTCTCTCTCTCTCTCTCTCTCTCTCTCTCTCTCTTCGCAATACATATACAGTGTATTCAAACATTAATCTTTGAAAAAAAATCATGCGCGCATGAGTTTCGGGTTTTTAGGGTTTTTTAAAATTCAAATTGATTGTGCATACAATATTTTTAACATTCCATTTTCAACTGGTGTTTATTTCAGTCAGTGAGTTTCGTTTGACAATTTTACTCTTCATTTTAGCTTCTATATTTTAACCTAAACTTCTTTTTTTCAGTAACACAGTTCCCTCTTTGGGCCTCAATGATTATCGTAGCTGCTGGCGGGATATTCTACACATCAATAGTACGACCTCTGTGTTTCTTAAACGACCGAGATATTTTTTATTCCATTAATGGCCTCTGATTGTCAAAAAACTGCACATTCTATTTCGCATCCTATAGACGTATCAATTGCCGAATTTGCTGCATTTTATTTCGAAATCTAGAATAACAATTCCAGTTGATGCGCTTTTAAATGAAATAAGAGAAGAGCAAAATACATAAACTAACCAGAGAAACACAATCTTCATTGCATGGTTTGGTTTTGCACTCTGTATAAATCATGGATAAGAGCCCCATGCAATAAAGTGCCGGAAAACTCGATCTAATTATGCATTGGATTATAGGCTTATAATGGAAGGATGGCGGCTATATGACTCTTTCATCAAATCTGCCCCAGCTATGAGATAAAGTTCGAAAATTGAGATTAGGTTTCAAGTGATGCCACAGTCCTTTCGATTCCAAGCTAGGCGATATAAATATGGTGACGTCACCGTTTCTTCACGGCATTGCTGAGCCCCAAGCCTGATATTGACCACAAATATAAGCACTTTTCTACAAAAAGAATAGAGTTGGTAACTGAATGACTTGAAAATCTTGTTGACGATTACATACAGTGGCGTAGCGCCATTTACGCAAAAACGCAAATGAATACACAAAATTTTGCAAAGCATAGGTCTTATGATTTGAGTTTCCTATTGTTTGCACGTAAACAAATCGTATTGAGACTCCACTGAATTATAAGCTGCATATTTATTTTTATAGTATTCAGTTCTCATCGTAAACCCCGCAATTACTACGATTCCGGAAAATACCGTCATTCCATACTTTACATTAATTCATATTTTTTATGCATCCGGTTTTGAGTTTACTACGTAAGAAATCTAAATATAAAAAATTTGTCAGTACAAAGCAATTTAAAATCGTTTTTAAAAGCACAACAGCAAAGACGATCACGACGCGGTCACCATAAAAGAAAGTGACATCAGTCCTTCATGCTGCACTAAGGATTCATACTTACATGTAATTTAAAGTCGGCGGTCGGGTGAATAAAATTTTGACAAAGTCACAATACATTGTGATAAACTTGATAAAAAATTTGTCATTTAGGTAAGTATGTTACGGTTTGAATAATAGACCTGTTTCAAAACGCCTATTATATCTAGTCATATGCAATTGGTTTCCGCTGGGGTATCAGTGTTTCATATATAATTACACATTCTTTTAAAATTCAACATTTCCCTTACACATACAGTATGTAAAATTGTAACATTTTGAGACAATATCTCATCATCAAAAGCCTGTAAATCTAAAAGCTAAAACCTAAAATCCAATAGCATCGGGGGTCTTGAAATTTTAAGAAAATATTCGAAGAGTACTAGGTAAATAATGTTTGTCACAAAATTCAGCAACTTTTGTTCATATTTATTGGAATAATAATACTTATCATATTTTTAAGGCTGTTTTGTCATTCAAATAACATAAAATCCAGGAGCTTCCCCCCAGACCCCCTACCTTTTTCTGAATATAGTAAATTAAAAGGTTGATACGCCACTGACATACGTGTATCTTAGAGAGTAAAAACGATTGAAGACCTTAATGTTTATATAGACTACATCACACTCACTAAACTCACTTAAAAATATGAATAAATATGACGTAAATGAGTTACCTATTATATCAAAACAGGAACAAAACTTTGCCTTGTGATTTCTCGTAAAACCAGTTTATTGTTGACAACTTTTCATGCACGTAACTTTTTTCATTGCTATCTGTTGACATATTTTTCATTTAATATGTGTTGATCGTTCCTTCGACATCCGATAAAGGGATATGGTATTTGTGGCAATTTTTAAGACCATATTATCTCCATTAAAAGAAAATTTCTGTAAAGAGATATAGGAAAATCATCAAATATGAAGTTTTGTGCATATAAAAAATATTCTCAACTAAGGAAAGGCTTAAAGCTGAATAAAAGTTAAAGATCATGCAAAGATCTTTTTTTAGGTGGGGGGGGGGGCGAGGGACATCTTGCAAATTTCAAATTACTTTAAATTTACATTGTGAACTTAATTAAAGTATGCCTCAGACCAACCCACCCCCGGCAAACTCATTTAATCGTCGACCCCCCCCCCCCCCCAGCCGCCCCCACCACCCCACCCCCCCCCCCCTGAATTTTTTTCTGGATCTGCGCATGAAAATTGATTACATAATTTGTGGACCATTCAGTCTCCTTACGTTCTATGTCAAGGTTATGATTTTTGCCTACAGGGTGGTTTCAAAGCCGTGATTTGGGCGGATGTGTTTCAGTCCATCATCATCGTTATTGGGATATTCGCTATCCTCATTCAAGTAAGTCCAAGACGTGATTCTGTATTACTCTATATTCTATGCAGCGCGAATAAACTAAAGCAATAAAGTAAATTACTTGTTACAACTGTACCTATACTATAGCGTATTTGATCATATTACATTACACTACATGTGCATTGCATTATTCGAACTTGTTATTAGGGACTAATTAAGGTTGGGGGATCAAACGAAGTTTGGCGGATCAATGAAGAGTACGGGCGGATCCAGTTCGATGAGTAAGTAACTAGTAATCATAAGATTTATAGATACAATAAAAATATAAGTAATTCTAAATGAATAAGACATACACATTGCAATTGCTATTTTATATTCCATGCAATAAACAGCACTTGGTATGTATATTAGAAAAAGTTGACGCATTCTGTAATTCTTGTTGTCACTGCACGATTATATTCATTTTATTTTCTCTCCATGTTTGATGTCGAAAATGTCACATTGTTGTTGTTGCTGTTAAATTGCATCATTAAGTCAAGAGAGTAGAACATCTTCACCCATGAAATAGAATATTATTTGAGTTGTTTTATACATAAAATGATTTTGATTTGAAATGATGTCTTTTATGGTAACCTGATGTCAGTTTCACTTAGATGTTTTTTCTTGATGTATTTGTTAAAAGCATTATTCATACTAGAGAATAGAGCAAATCGATCAATCAAACAATTAATCAATAAGACAATCAATCATCAGTATACATATTGTATAAACGAGCAACAAAATTGATTGTTTAATCAATCAATCAATCAATCAATCAATCAATCAATCAATCAATCAATCAATCAATCAATCAATCAATCAATCAGTCAGGTAATCAATCAATCAATACTTATCTTTTAAAGGTTCAGCCCTGATATCACGGTCAGACACACGGTTTGGGGTATGGTAATAGCCAACATGATTCAGTTTTTCTCCCTGGGCTACAGCCAAATGGTCGTACAGCGAATCATGTCCACACCGACCACGGGGAAGGCAATGCAGTAAGTAGTAGCATGAACTCAAAGGGTCATACAGCGAATCATGTCGACACCGACCACATGTAGAAAGTATAAGAAGCAGAGAGTAGGCGAGAGATTCAATAACAAAACGTGCTGTATTCTTAGTGTTTATCAATTAAATCAATTCATGGTACAGCAAAATTAAAGCCAGTTAAATGACTGTATTGAAAAAGGAAGCAGTAAACACATGTACACTAAGTTTACTGAAAGTATGGAAAGGTACGCAATAAATATTTCAAAAAATATGTATAACTGGCAAGCTGAATCAAAAAAAAAAAATACATGAATGTACAGCAATACACACAGAACAATATGGTAAGGGTTATCATTCATGCTTTACTTCTAAATTCTCATAAGTATGCATGAACTGAATTTTGATCGTACGATTCAACTTTGACTTTTCTTCAGGGCCTCGTTCCTGGCTATCCCCGGCTTTGCCCTATTTGGTTCCATTTCCTGTTTCCTCGGTCTGATGGCATTCGCATACAACGTCCAACAGGGATGTGACCCTCTGAACAAAAAGATTATTGTTCGACCTGAACAGGTGGGAACCTTACCTATACTTGTACTGCCGAAAGTAAAAAAAAAAATCAGCAAAATTGCAAAACATGATGCCCATGATATTTGCACAACCGAGTTTTGTTCCCTCTATTTCCTACGAAAACTTATAGTTAATTCAAAGCTCTATAGAAACAGCTAGACTGAAATATACATGCCCCGTTTATCGATTGTTCGAAAACCCGCAAAGACTTAAGGAGAATCACAGACGCCATGAAATAATCATGACAGTATCAGACTCGAATTCCCATAGAAGACTATTTGGCTGGGATTTTTTAGCTAAAGTACTGCAATATCATCGCCACCTTCATATCCCACATGAATCACCACAGAAGGCATTATATTGTTTCAATGAATATCAAATGATGATCATTGTACAAATTACTGTAGACTATTTTCAAATTATACATTTACATCCCAATGTTGTCTTGTAGCTTTTATTTCATTATTGCTCATGAAATGCATTTTAACCAAGGTGAATATTTTCACCGCAATGATCTCTTCCGTTATTTTTTGGTTTTTGCCTTTAGTTTTTGTTACCTGTAATAATATGACTATTTTACAGGTACTGCCTTACTTTGTTATGGACATTTTTGATAGCACACCTGGTATGCCTGGTGTTTTCCTAGCTGCCTTATTCAGCGCCTCTTTGAGGTACTTCATCTAATGTAAAAACATACATTTGTACTATATAAGCTGTGTTTATAGCAGGGACATATGGATTCAGTTTTGCAATATCCTGTTTGGTAGACGATGAAAGTGGTTGTTTTGCATGAATGCAATGCTTAAATGGCAAAAATACATATTAGACGAATGCCGATAAAGATGAAGCTAGGCTATTATTGATAAACACGCTTTTTATGAATAATAAGACGATTAAGTATTATGCAAACTGGTGATTCATTTCGTACGATTGTTTATCAGACGGACTCAATAAGTGAACAACAGAGCTACATTTTTCTCACTTAATTTGATTATACAATTCTTAAAGGGTATTCATTTAATCATTACTATCTAACTCAGAATTTACTTGCCCTGTTCCATGTCGAACACTCTATTCCATTATAAACATCGACCGCTCTGTAACCTTTATAATTCAAAGAGGTAAATGTAATCTTTTCACCGTAAATGTAAACTGAACCATATAAAATAATGTCTGAATATCGAAAGTAATCGACTTTTTCACAAAGAAGTTGGACATATAATTTTCTAATTCTATCTTGCAATACATAGATGATATATAATTTATTTTTTATATTAAAAACAGGGAAAAATATAAAATCTTAAAGCACAGTCAATTAATGTATTACAATATAACAAAAAAAGCAACTTTACTAGCCTCTCTGCATGTTCTGTTTACGCGGTTAATCAATGTATTACGACAGAACTGTCATTAACCTCCCTGTTCTGTTAACAGCACCCTGTCGTCCGGACTGAATAGCCTCCCCACCATAACCTGGGAGGACTTCATTAAGCCGCACTGTGGGGCCAGGTTCTCTGAGGTCCAGGCCACAATGTTCGGCAAAATACTCGGTGAGACTCTAATATTAATAATCAAAATGGATAAGTAATAATACAATGTAAGATTTTGAAATAAACTGCTGCTTCCAGATTACAAATAAATAAAATATTTTTAAACAAGGTATTTAGCGGTCTTAAATTTGACAGTTTACCTGTTTAAATGAATGTTTATTGAATTTAAAAGATGCCAAAAATTGATAAATTTTTCTAGCTTTAAACTTTCTTAATACTTTACCAGGGTATTTCATTGGTTTCTTTTCAGCCTTTCCTGTCTGATATTTTGGTTTGCTATGAATGATGATAATTTATGAGTAGTAAGACAGTTTAGTTTATATTTTTGTTAGTTGTTGTATTTGGATCCCTAGCTATAGGATTCGCCTACCTGGCGTACCTGCTTGGAGGTCCAATTGTACAGGTAAGAAATTCTTGCTATATCAATTTAAGATAACAAATATTCGCAAAATGAAAAAAAGACAATGCTCTACTGCATCAAATCAATCAAATTTAAAAAACAAAAACAAATGTAAGGTGCAGAACGATATGACGAAGTTTCATTTATAAAAAAAAAACAACAAAAAAAACCAACCCCCCCCCCCCAAAAAAAAACAAAAACAAAACAAAACAAAATTACTTTACCAATCACGATTTATTTCTGTTTTTCTTTCTTTTCTTTTTTTTTTACATTCTTTTTTCATATCGAGACACTGTTTATTTAATAAATTTCGTGAAGATGTTTTAAAAATGTTTGTTATTTATGTGTTGTTATGTTTCTATTTTGAAGATGACAAGCACAGCGACATCATGTGTTAATGGGCCAATTCTAGGGATGTTTTTAATGGGCGCTATATTTAAATCAGCAAATGCAAAGGTACATCACAAATACAAGTGTTATGTCTTTTGGCCGACATCTTTGGGGAATATTAATAACCGTATATTTCTCACAGTAGCCTTTGTTGATTAGAGGTCTGTTACTCTGTCATTTGATGGTAAACGTCCGTTTCCATTGTGCTTATGACTGCCCCAAGATAAGGCAACCCACGAATGGTAACTTAAATTCAGATAAATTTCCTCATAGGACGCCCAAATATTTGGGAGCATAAAGAAGGAGAAAGTTGATTTTTTTTCCCTTTTGACATTTTAAATGATCCCGCAAAGGAAAACAACTTTTGTAAAGTATGGAATGGATTAGAGTATCATCCACGAAGCTGAAACTTTACCATGCATTCAGCGACAAATAAAAGACTATATGATAACTAAAGAGTCATTGAAAAAGCTTTGTTCCTCAGTCATAAGTTTCCATTCAGATGAATGAATAGTATTATATTACCCTGGGGTTTTACTGTACAAACCGAAAAAAATGGCAGTGTAAAACAGTAGACTTACTTAAAATGAACAAATTTTACCTTAAAAATGACAGATTAGCGGAGCTGTACTATTAGGTCGCCAGTATACATTTAGTTGAAGAAAAGGTATCTACTTATCCAACATTTTACCATACATACCTTAATTGACAGGGTGCAGTAGTCAGTTAACAGTTAAATGGCTGAATAGCACAGTTCATCCAATGTTTAACTTTACAAACCTAAAATTGACTGGGTGTAAAAGTCAATTGACAATCGGTTAAAAGTAGTTAGCAATTGTTTGAATGGCACAATTCATCTGATGTTTAACCATGCAATACTACCACTGACTGAATTTAATAGTCATTTGACAATGAATTGACTGACTGGCATATGTTTAATCAATGTTTAATTGTATTAACTTTTCACTGATAGGGTGCTATAGCTGGATGTCTTTCTGGCTTTGCCTTCTTACTTTGGATCGCTTTAGGTCAGGTTGTACAGAAGTTTGCCACACCTAGGTTACCCGGGGGACCGACAACTAACTGTACAGCCACATCTATGTTTAATCAATTCAATAATTATACGTAAGCATTTCATTTTTATACCACTTTTTTTCATATTTTGAAACAAACATTTCAAATCTTTTTCATATCTTTGATAATGTTTTTCGAAACTTAACCCTGTAGTTATAAATTTTTAAAAAGTTCATTTTATATGATAATTTATAAAAAGTATTTTTTTTGGCAGGTCACCAATTCAGTCGAATTTTTCCACAACAGAATCTTATGAAAGTGTTGCAGACCATACTGGACAGTGAGGATTTAGACTATTATAGAATATATATTTATTAAAAAACTCAAATATTAAATATTATGCAATTCAATTTACTGTGCTTAAATTATTTGTATTTCGTTTCATTGCTAGTTTTCATAAGATTCTGGGTGTATACAAGGTTAGCTACATCTGGTACACCACAATAGGAATGTTGGTCTGTATGCTGGTTGGGATGATAGTCAGTGTTCTAACGGGTACGTAGATCTTTTTCTTTTTTTTTTTATTATTAAAATATTGCAACTGCTCTACTTTACCTAAAAAAAGCAAAAACAAAAAAAACAAAAAAAAAACAACAACAAAAAAACAAAAAAAAAAAAAACAAAAAAAAATCCAACATGTATACATATTGTAAACATGTTGTTAGCTTATACAGACACTGTTCTTTCATAAGCAGAACTAGAAATCGCTCTTGTGTAAGAGAGTCAGAACTTGCTCTTCAAAATTCAAATTGCTTACGTAAAAAATGCATTAGCAATCAGAGTGTTGCATTTACTAAATGAAAAAATTGTATTTGTAAAATATGACATAAAAAGTATCTAATAATGAAGAAGGTTCCCCCCAAAAGGCATTTAATTCGCTGTTAAGATTCTTTATCAAGATTTCAACAAGTGTCTTTGATTTTCTACAATTTTTTGTTAATTGGAATTGTTGATCATTTAAAAAGTAAAAATATTTAAAAGTATAAGGCTAGTAAACATAAATAATGTGTGAATTTTATGTACAAGCTTTAAGAACAAAGGACTATGTGCGGTATGGTCAAATATCTGCCCCCGATTTCAACCAATTTTTAAATAGTATCTTATAAAAATGATATCTTCACAAATCATTGTAAAGAGGATGCCTATAACTTTAATATTGATTTTAGTCATCATTGCTCACTCTCTGTTTATCTATGACGTCACCTAAATGACCTAATTCCCGCAAATTTGCAAACAAATGAAGATATTCACATTTTTGCTCTATATTTTGCATTCGGAAGTATAGAGCGCAGGTCTGCTCAAGTGCGATTTTAACATATCTTTTTCTTCAGATAGTTATACATATTATACTAAAAAAATGGTACTTGAGCAAGCCTGCGCTCGATGTTTCCCAGTCGAATAACCATCGGAAAACACCCATATTTTGCTACAAAACATCAATTTATCAAAGTAATGCAATATTCATGACGTCATTTCTACATTATGACGTCACTGTGGTGATAACCTTTTACACCTTTATTTCCAATATGATTTTAAGTATCTTTCACCTTATTTTAAAGCTCTTTCTAAAACTTTGATTTTTGGGGGCAAAAATTGCATAAAACCGCACTTAGTCCTTTGGTAATAAATATTTTCCTGTGAATGTCTTATAAACGGTAATTTCAACTTCAATGTCAACTAAAAAAAATTTTCTGTAAAAAAAAAAATGCCGACGAAACTATCAATACCACCTATTTATCATTTATATCTTGCACTTGATATGTATTGCCTTGCACCTTATGGAGAAGGCTTACACAGGCATTGTCTGCTGCCTATTCCATCTATGTAAATATATATTTGCATAATAAAATACCCCAGTATGTTTAAATCAAATCAATACCACCTATATTGTTACTTGTAGAACAAGTACATTATGGAGTAAAAAGATACTTTAGTGGAGAAAGGGCATTAACTCGTTTTATCGAGAAAAGATTTACGCAAATAAATAAATGATTCAGCTTGAACCGATCACTTACTAAATTAAAGTATTTGTTTTGCATAGAATACAATTTATTATTATTCGAAGCATTACAAATATAGCATTTATATACAGATGAATCACTTTTGCTTACCGTAAAATAACTGAAAAGGAACTATTTATTCTATGACTATCAACAACTCATCCCCGAAATAAAATGATGTCATAGTTTAATGTAATATGAATATATAACATTGTTTCATGTGATAATTTTTATTTCCCGGAAATACAGGTGGAATAAGAACAGCTGATGAAGTAGACATTAAGTATCTGTTCAATCTCAGAAGAATGCTTGATTCTAAACGGGTATGTTTGTGTAATTTTGTTTTAATGATCTAATCAATATATATTTGTTAAGTAAAAGAACCTATGATATGAGACACTTGAAACAGTTTGTTAAGTTATAAGAAAGTAGTTTAAATACATAAATAGCAAAAGAATAATTATAGATAAAAAAACAAGGATGCACTTTGAAATTTAAGATGTTGAATAGAATAAATATTGCAAACATCGTATCAAACATTAATTATGAAATAATATGTACGTGTTGTAAACGATTAAACAACGTATTTGATTTATTGCTTTTTTTGTAAACACTCTTTTGCAAAATGTTTATAATGAGCTACACAATTATCAAAAAAGTATAATATAAGATATTAACATTAAAAAAAATGACATTTGTGTCTTATTTTTTAGGTAAAACAATATGAACTGAAGGAAAGAGGACATAAGTTTGACGGTGAAAATGAAACTTCCGTCGAGCTTGTCCCCGAAAAATTCTAAGTGACCTTTTTATTGTGTTCACTTTAACGGCCGGAGGCTTGAACAGAACCAAAGGTGTTGAACAGATGTCCAACGTTTTAAGAGACAGCATTGTTTTTTTTACACGTTTCAAAAACATTAAAAGAAAATAAATCCACCTCGATGATGACCATTAAATGTATGATACAATGAACTACAACTGCTATACTAATTGTGTTCATAGTTTCCCCAAAACTGGTCATTACACTGTGTTCAAAATTAACTTTTAGCACATACATTTGTTTTCAGATATATCTCTTATCAGATACGTTTATAACATTTTAGAGAAGGAAGTTAAAAGTTAAAAAAAAAACTGTCATATGATGAGAAAAGAACATTTTTTTTATTAGCGCATGGTATTTTAAACGTGCATTATTTCTATTACCTTTTGATAAGATCATATTTCTTACCATACAGCTCGTTTAATAGAATTATTGTTTTATCATATTTACTGTTACATTCAGTTTTCTTGCATGACCTAAGATACATGTATATTTGTTTTTTTTTACTCTGGCTATTGCTGCTACATTATATTACAAAAAACAACAACCCAACAACCTTGTTCTGAATTGTTATGATACAATCTACTAATAATTTATTTGTGAATTGTGTACATACTCAATTGAAAAGCTGAATACTGTTACATTTTTAACAAGAATTTATACCGCTTTACTACATCAGTGCATGCAAGTAAAGGTATTCATCATTTATTTTTTGTTTGTTTCTTGTACACGGTTTAGATAAGAGCGGTATTGTTCACTCGTATGATATTACGTAATTTTACTACGTTTTTTTTATACTTTTTTTCTTGAATTTTTGTTATCATTTAATGTGCAGTTCTATTTTAAGCAAATGATTTAAACAACGAGTAACTAACTGATTAGTATGTTATACTCTTACAACTGATGTTATGATCATAAATATTGTTTCGTTTTTTAAATACATTTATTTAACTTGTTATTCTTTTATTATTTAATTATTATAGTCATCGTTGATTTTAAAACTGCATGAATATACCATTTATTATCTGTACAGCTATAATTAATCACTTAATTCATCAAAGCTTTTTATACTTTTGTATATTATATCATCTGTGATGACAAATCGTTATTTATGATATATATTCAACATGTAGCCAGGCATGCCTACTGATTTTAAATAACGTGCAGAGTTATTTCACATTTACAACGCATTTATTCAAATAAATTATAAGTGAATATCTGCCTTTTTTATTATGATAAATTATTCTGCGGTCTAAGTGTGCAACAAATTAACCCTTTAGCTTACGCCTGTCAATCAAAAGTTACTGTTTTGTGCAAAATTAGGATATGAAATGATTTTTTTTCACATTTTCTATTAGTGTGTCTATAAATATACAATCTAAAATTGAATTTTAAAATAAGGAATTATAAACAGTTTTAAAAGCTTTTTGCACATGAATTTTTCAGAGACCACAGGTGCTTATTTACAAGACCCCCGCCCCTACATGTATCTACTCTCATTTATCCACTTGGATATAATTTTAAACAGTTTTTAAAAATTATATAATTAATATAGGAGAAGATCCCTTGATTTAATTACATTAAAAAAAATGGTCGGTGGGGGTGGGGGGGGGGGGGGTCCAGCCATAAAGCACCTTTGTCAAAAACTAATTCAATTAATAAATAAAACGGGGGGGGGGGGGGTTTCCAGTCATCAAGCACCTTTGTCAAAGACTAGGAGAGTCATTTAATGTTTAAATCTCTGATTGCATTAAGCACAATTTTTTTTTTGCAATAACTGGTCAATATGGATGTCATTCCAGTCGATGTGTTTATATGTACACCGATTCATTTTAGCGGATTAAGACAAGGAAGACTTGTCATACCCACTCCATGGTACTCTTTAAAGAAAATGACGGAACCAAATTTGTAATCCTTGACAAAAGTTGTACTCATCACTTTAACCAGAAATCGAAATCAGAAACTGAATACTGTCGAAATTTCACTTAGAGACTTTGCCAATTTGTCTTTAACAAAAAGCTCGTGCGGCTTTAGACCATGCACTTTGACGTTAAACCATGATGAATACTTTGGTTTCTTAGAAGCATAAATAAAGCTGCGCTTCATCTGAAATTGTCCAATAAATAAAGTCTTATTTTGGTGCAGCGAGCTGTGGAGTCGCGACATGGATCAGGAAACCGTCTATATATACACACAAGCTGTACGTATAAAGAAATAGAAATGTGTCTAGCTGTACCAATATAAACATTGCTGTGGCTCTTTAAATCCTGAAATAGATCATTTTATGCTAATGCAAAAATTAACCCTTTTTATTACACTATCATTTTAATTTAGATTTGTGGTTGCTTTTTTAAGCTACAGTCTCTCGGTTTCTTTTAAAATGATTTGTTATTGTAGGTCGGGGGGGGGGGGGGTGCGTGGGCTTAGGCATTTTCGTCAGATAGTTAATTTTGCTTTAAACAAGTGCATCAATGAATTGGTATATATAGTTTTATATTGATATTCTAAATGAATAACTTAAAACATTTTTTTTTTAATTGGATGATCGTTTTTGAGGTGAAGGGGTTTAGGCTGTAGTGGATAATGTTTCACATGTATTTGATTTCTAATTTTAAATTTAAAGATGGGAGTCAGACTTATATGAACAAAACCTTTTTTTCCAATTCAAAGGTAAACATCAAACGTATATCATTGGCAGGATGAACTCATATAGATTTTTAATGAAGCATTGTATTGTCCCATCATTTTTTGAATGTAATTTAAATTGGTAATAAACTTAAAATAAATTTTATATCTAAACGAACTCTGAAGTTCCAAGTTCAAATAGAACGGGATCTTTTGATTGTGAAGTGACACTTCCTCGTTATATAAATCTGTCATTAACGGTTCTCCATCTGGAAACATTCATTTTTATGTCATTTACTTCGATGTCTTATATTACCTTTGTTGGTTCTAAGGTGCTTAACGTATTCCATACACGCAAAGTATGGTCATCACTGAATCTAAGACCTTTCTGTAGTATAACAGATCAAAAATGATTTTGAGTTCCTTGTTTCAAACTAAAAGGTTTGTCATCTGCGTTTTTAACAGTATCCATCTTCATATATTTTATTTTTCATATAGTCATCTCGGAGCAAGTAAGAATTTTTGGTTAAAAAATGTATATTAAGTCTGCTGCATTTGTACACGAACAGTTTGGAAAAATAAAATACTACTTTTTAAGAATGTTAATAAGCTAAGTAATAAAACAGTCGGCAAATTGATGTTATTTGGTCCTTGCTCCGCGTCGAGGGTCTTTTCAGTTATTTTTCTTATTTTTTTTACAAAGAGTAAGGCTGTTGCTGGTACATTTTGGAATTTAAATGGGGTTAATACAGAATCATGGCATTTTTAGGTTTCTTTTAAACATAAAAATAGTTTGATATTCTCGAAGATAGTCTCACAATAAAATCTTAATGGGCATATATATAATTTGAGATTCAGAGAATTCTCAAGAAAACGTAACAAAGCAATCACAGCCTCAGTCTGATAGAGCGTGGGGATACTTATCGTCAAAGAACAACAAACGGACACTTTGACAACTATCGCAAAAATGGGACTGCAATTTGTTGTCATTTGTCTGATTTGCGAGTTTGATATTCAGGTAAGATGAAATTATATTCAATGTGTATCTTTTACAGCACAGAACATTAACTGTTTGGTTTGACGTCATTCTTCCTTGCTTAAGAATTAAATTCATACTTCTTTATATGTGTTTAAAAAAAGGGCGTGATTATCTTCTTGATAATAACATTAGAATTTAATAAAATGTGTTACCACTACAATGATTGATTGTAAAGTATCCGTATCTTGGGTAATAAACATTGTATTCATACAAAAGATGTATTGAACATTGGACTCTCTGTCATTGTCACTGTGTGCATTGAAAGTCAAATGGTTTGCGGTTTTGTCTCATCCATGTAAGACTTACACGACGTACGATATAGAGTGAGAGAATCTGAATGAGCTTCCAGCTTTGTTTGGCATTATGTTATGAATTAAATGAAATTATTTTGCCACAACCCCCCCCCCCCCCCCCCAAAAAAAAAAAAGGAGAAAAACATCAGAAAATTTGCGTTTTATATTTTTTGATAAACTTAAGGTAGAGGTGATTTTATATCGGGGAAGGGGATACTGTAGTATGTTACAATGACCATTGCGTTTGCTATGTGTCTGAATGATAACCAAATGTCCTCTTTTTGAAGACTACCACAACTAATTTATTCATAAATCCACTGTTTAACCGCACTTCATATCATTGAAGGAAATATAATCGGGAGTGGTGGAGAAGAAATTACCATATTTTAATGATTGGCATAACTTTCAGCGTTAAATTTCTCTTTTCATTCACCGTTAACCTTTTTTGTATACGTAACAATGACTGGGGCATATATAAGTAAAAATAATGGGCGCGCTAGGCCATGACGAGATATAAGTTAAATAGGTTTAAAGGAAGAGGTTGCTTTTGCGCTCGAGTACGTTGTATTGGTTTAGTGCCAGCATGTGGAATCAAAGCATTGGATTGTTGGTGATGATGATTGTGTCACAGACGTCAGCTGATTGTAAGTAATAGACGAGAGAGAGAGAGAGAGAGAGAGAGAGAGAGAGAGAGAGAGAGAGAGAGAGAGAGATTTGTCGATATTTAATAAACGTTAATATTAGTTTTTATTTGTAATAAAAATCATTATCACTAAGCTTTTTTAAATGTCAAATTAAAAATCTACGCAGTTGTTTTTCTCTCGAATATCTTTATTAACTATGTGTTAATTGTTTAAAACTACTTGGGAAACCATGTGTAATACTTGATCCTTTTTATTTGCACGTTTTGCCTCGGGAGAAATGAAATATATAAATGGCCGTTAAAAAGTTTCTTTTTTATACCTACATGAAATTAAAATAAATTTCGATTAAGTGTTGAAGTTATTCTCAAGACCAACGTCGTGAAAGGCACAAACCATTAATATTGCAAACAAAATGAACTGCAACTGAAAATCATTTGACAATTGATAAATGAATATTTCAAGACAAGACCGCATTCAAACAAAAAAGCGTTGACAGTTGATACATAGATTTTATGACATAGAAATTATTCAACACTTCTAACGTATAAAAATTGACAAAACTGAAAAGTTTTGGGTATGAAAAAAATAATAAACGTGTTTTTTGTAGAATTTTCATTCTTTGTATGTTTTTCTTACATTAGACATATACGGTTAAAGGCATTATGATTAATTAATCATTACCCTGACAACAGTAGTGTTATCTTGTCGGTGGCGTAACACTTTAATAATTTAGATATAAAACGAAACGTCAAGGTATTATTAATCTATTTTGACCATTAAATTGCTTCAAGGCCTCATCGGAGGGATATTATATATTAAAAAAAATCAAACCATTTACATTGCACTGCATAATTAGGTCGACCAACTAGAACCCAAATAAAATTTTTTATTGCATAACTAGAATGAAAAATCAGTTTTAATTTCCTTTTTCTTCAGTAATGAAATACGCATATTTCAACGTATTTACCAAAACAATAACCATATCAGTTGTATTGTATAATTTATTATTTTTTTATGTTGCAGTCTGCGACTACTTGGGACAGATGTACAAGATTGGAATCACATTTGCTAGCGGGGACGGCTGCAATACATGCACCTGTATGCCAAGCAGGAAGGTGAAATGTACACAATACCCATGCTATCCAGGTAACAACATGTATACAAACAGGGCTCATTAAAGGCTGAACACCGTTTATTAAATACCAAACAATAATGTTCAGTGTAAGGTTTTCCAATATTATGCAAATGAATACACAAAAAGGTTTAATCAATACTGAATATAGATTTTTGTACACCAAACGGTAAATGAAGATTACCGCCTGCCTATTCCCTTCTTTTCGGTAAATGAGAGCACAGATCTAGCCGAGGACAATATAGATACTAAAGCAGGAATTTGGAATATAATATTCACTCGTTTTGTCCAGAAAATTACCAGACAGAGGTCCAATAAATGGCAGAGCGCAATTAATTCAAAACAGTAATAATTTCTATCAAAAATGTAATAATTACAGAAGTCAATCTAATTATGGAGAGGAATAGCAACAAAAGTAAACGAGTGTTCGATGAGGGACATAAATAGCCCGGTAAAAACAAGTTTTAAACAGAAAAGCAAATCTAAATATAAAAAAAAATATTTATTGGATAATAATAATCGTATATAGGCGGAAATAAGCCTAGCAGGAAAAGCAGATTGATAAACATTATCAACTTTTAAATAAATTTAATGGTTTATTAGTAGATTGTTAAATAGACTACCAGAACATAATAAGGATCAAAGTAATCATTCAATAAAGGAAGACAAAGAAAGCGGTGATTAACAGTGTTTGTTCGTTAGATTGCATTGAACCTTTCTAATATGGAATTAACGACATCCATTTTTAATTATTTTAATTTATTTTAACCCACCAACTTTTTATCCCTTTCAAGTGTTGTCTGGTGCCTGCGAAATTTTGCTCGTCCAAAAATATATATAAATAAAATGTAACAATACAAGCATGAAAACATTGCATAGGACATGTAGAAATAAATGCCTGACAAAATTAAATCTGCCTTATGCAAAACTTAAGCAAAAATTTAAATTCCTTAAAAAAAACAACAAAAAACCAAATAACAATGACGTCCTTCTCCTTTTAAAAGCGCTCAAAACCCATGATTGATAGACAGCCAAAATAAATTATCAAGAGTTAGAAAATAAACGTATTTACATGTATATTGTGCATAACGAATTCTTCTTCACGCTATATTGCCTGAAAAAGAATGTGTCATTTATGTCTGGAAAAGGAATAAAAAATGAACATACCAAAAGGTTTTAGAAGGGGAGATAAGCATACGGTAAAAACTTTAATTATAACAGCAACAGAAATCTAAATTGTTAACTGAAAGTAAACTCAGGTTTCGAAGTAGACATTGCTAAAATATATTTTATCTTTCTAAATTAAAATAAGTATCAGTAGAAGTGTAGGTAAGTATCTAATAATGTCTGTTAAAGTTGAATATAATTCAAGTTCTAGAATATAAGAGGACTTTTTACCATTCTTTACGAAATACTGCCTATACCAATATAAAGTAGATTGTACGAAATATGTCCTATATTGACTAAGAATATATCTATAAAAAAAAATTAAGATATTATAAATAATCTTTTAAATTTCAACAGAAGTGCATTTGAATTTGTAACCACTTATAGTTGAATATGAAACGAAAATTTAATTTATACTAAACAAAGCCATTATATGCGTCAAGTTAATGTTCAATCGTAATTTTCATAAACCACAACATCAATTTGAATTTCTGGTTTATTTTTTAATTTTACGAATGTAAGTTTATTTTTTTACAGTAGAGTTTATTTCTATTAAGTAGATCTGTGGATATACAACGTCCATAACCTTTAATAACCTTAAACCCTGTTGACATTTACAGGTTGCCAACACCTGGGTCGCACATATGCCCCTGGAAACGTGTTTGGTAAGGGAGACAGCTGTAACCAGTGTACGTGTCTAGAATCAGGTGACGTTCAGTGTACCGACAACAAGTGTTTCCAAGGTAACCAAGCAACTGCTATAAATTAACACATTGTGTTGATATGACTTTTTGAATGCGTGACATAATTGTACAAAAAGAAAATAATCAATAAAATTTAATATACAGTTAAGAGCTGTTTAAACAACTTTTTTGACCCGTTTTAAACAGAAATTATCAAATATTGCCAAAGATAAAATTCAAAATATGTTGGTATGATAAGTCTTCCGAGAAGACAGCTCTCATTTAAAATTTCAAACATTGATCCAGAACAAAACATCAATAACTGGAATGATGGCATAAATTATGCATATATGTCAACCACAAAATCTGGCTAATGGCTCTCCATAATGAACAAATGACATTTTCATGCAAGAAAACCTAATTGAACGTTTAAAAGACCTTTATATTGCTCATTAGAATGATGAGTTAAATGATATAAGGGACAGAGGAAGAAGATATTTTCTTGAAGGAAAGACATTTATTTCAAATACTTTTATATGTCGAACACATCATTTTTTTTAACATAGTTAATGAAAACGTTCAGGTTAATAGGATCCTTTAAATCATGAGAGAGAGAGAGAGAGAGAGAGAGAGAGAGAGAGAGAGAGAGAAATTGAAAAGTGTTGTCGATATATAATACACTTTTATTAGTATTTATTTGTACAAAGAACCATTATCACTTAGCAATTTTAAATGCCAAATTAAGAATATACGCAATTGTTTTTCTCTCGAATATCTTTATTAACCATGTGTTAATTGTTTCGAACTATTGTGTGAAACTTGTTTATTCTCACTTGCATGTGTAAATTGATTCATTTTATAAGTTATTTCTAACATTTTCAGACTGTGTTTACATGGGAGCTACCTATAAGTCGGGAAGCTCCTTCCCTAAAGGCGACGGTTGTAACAGGTGTACGTGTATGGATACAGGAGACATCAGCTGTGATCAACACTCCTGTCTGCCATGTAAGACATTCAATAATCAGTGTTGAAGAGTGTTGAATACTCCTGGCCATTTGTAGACCAAATTGTTCCCTAAATTAAAGAAAAGGAGCTCTGTTTTAGCACTCAAGGAAATTATCAAACTTTATAGTTATATCAAATGCAGTTTCTTTTTAACTTATGTAATATGATAATATGAGTAATTGATTACATGTAAGTTTTGCCCCCATCGAAACCAAGTCCCCTAAAGTCAAAACTCAGCCTCAAGTCCAAGTTGTGCCCTCAAATTTATGTACATTTCTTTTGAGACTTTGAGTTAAGGACCGAGATGAGGGATTTGAAATGTTGGTGATTGTGGAGCCTGAACAAATTTGTCTTTAACTTAAGATGTTTTTTCTGTTTACTTACCTTTAAATACATTGATAATCATAGTATATGTATCTGAAGATGATCGTTGTATTTATTGGCTAGCTGTTGTTGCATATTTTAGACTGTCAGCACAACGGCAAGTTTTACCCGGCCGGTCGTCAGTTCCGGAGTGGGGACGGATGTAACGACTGCACCTGTTTGAACGACGGTACCTTCACGTGTACAGACTTCCCGTGTTATCCAGGTAAGCGTTACACACCTGTAGTTTGTCTTTTAGTTTATTTTGATATGTTTTAATTTAATTGATATCGTATTGAAAATGTTGTGTACTATGTTAAGTAAACATACATGTATAATTCAATATACTTCAAGTATTGGTCTTTAAATTTTTTTTTTATTTTTTTTAATTTTTTTTTTTTTTTGGTTAAAACTTTCAACAATCCTCAATTACGATTTCGAAAAGAAGAGAAGTACAGGTACTAATGAACATTTTGAATGCTTCTGTTATGTGTGGTAGAGGACAATAAACTTTTGAACTCGCTTATGAAGAAGATTTGTTTTAATATATCAGATTTTATCACGTACCAGACGTCTGAATAAAATGTTATCATTGTGATTCATATATTATTCTCGTCTCGTAATATGTGTTTTCTTATCCAAAGCAAATTATTGACAATTATGTAGAAATAAAGCCTAAAATTATATTCGTTTATTAATATAAGAAAAAACATTTTTGTTATATTTTAGATTGTCGATACGGCAATGAGTTATACGTAAAGGGCGCCACATTTGACAAAGGAGATAATTGTAACACTTGCAAATGTCTGGCAGATGGCACCGTCAGATGCTCAGAGAAAAGGTGTCACAACAGTAAGTTATCCCTTTCCATATCTCTCTCTCTCTCTCTCTCTCTCTCTCTCTCTCAACATTACAATGCATAAACTTACCTGAAATGAATCTTGTACACTGTACCTATGTGTTTCTTCCAGCATGTAATTACAAAGGCGCCATCTACAATGCTGGTCAGAGTTTTACCCCTGATACGTGTAACACTTGTTGGTGCATGGTAGACGGTTCCATCAGCTGCACGGAGATGCAGTGTTTCCCAGGTATGGCTCAAGTACTTCATTTGCTGCATGTATGCATCAATTCTCTTTCTCTCTTTCTCTCTCTCTCTCTCTCTCTCTCTCTCTCTCGTTTCCCAGGTATGGCTAAATTACGTCACAAGCTACACGTATTCACCAATTGCAAGTGATAACAAATCTTTTTTAATGTGTAATTAATATCAACTCACTTGAAAAATTCATGGTGTTGGTTTTCGTCCATCACGAAAAAGGTCATGAAATAAAAGAGAATTGAAATAAAAATGTTTTTTTTTTTTTTTTACAATGAGAGAAGTATTTTTTGTGGATGAAAACAAACTGAACAGAGTAGATCTTATTTTTAATTTTCAAAAAACATAAATTTTATAAACATATATATCCAACACTTCCTTTGATACGTCTTTGCTTACTCTGTTCATCTAAATTTTAAAGCTAATGATTTTTTTTTATACTTTTTAATTTAATTTTGTTTCAAAACATGTTGAAACCTCAGATTGGGTTCATCTTTGTATTTTTTTTTTATTTCATTTGTATATATTTTGATGTTATAGATTGCGTTTACGGTGGCAAAAAGTACAAGTCTGGTCAACATTTCAACAAGGGCGATAATTGTAATACATGCGTGTGCGCTAACACAGGTGACGTAAGATGCACGGATCAGGCATGCGCAATGGGTGAGCATTTCATAATTTAGTTAAGTAGACTTCCTTAAGGTCTTATTTAATTTTATTTCCATTTCTATTCTTTTTTACTCATCATGTTTACCATAAAAGATAGTCAAACAAAGGCACTGTATTACTTTGGTTTAATTGAAACTAAAACACGTCTTATAAATATAGTTTCTCTGTTACATATACTGATTTTGTTTATTTTGCAGCTCCCATAGCATAACCTCCCCGCATTTAAAACAGAATTTTAAAAAAGACATATATCAACATCATACCTTACGGAATGAAGCATCTACCGAAATACAACACCACAACTTCTTGCTTTAGAGTTGATACATCTGGGAACAACAACAACAACAAAGCACCGAGGATGAAGACCCTTTTTGTGGTGTTCTGATATTTTCATTTCTAGTCAGGGTTTAGTTATATAAACTGTTTCATAGGTCAAAGGTTACGGTTAACCCATTGTCATCATCTTCATGCTTTGATAAGTTTTGATTTTATATCTACATGTTTACCTCCAAAACTGAGTTTTCAAAAGTTTATAATAATTCATCTAGACCTGTACTGCAATATATGAGAATTACTATTCTCAGCATGTTTTATCATTTTTAATTGAAACCTCCTATCTGCATTTAAGCCCATGTCGATAGACTGTATCACACTGTTGAGAACTTGCTTTCATTTTGCACAAATTGTATGTTCTAACTTAGTTGATATAGGGAATAATTCTTTCAGCTGGCTATACATAGTACATGTCCATGTAACATAAATTTATTCATGGACATACTTGGCCAAAAATATTTGATGAAAGTTTTTGTTAAAAAGTTTGCATTATTTGATGTCTCATCGCATTTTAAGGTCGATAGGTAAACTAATGTCTCAATTTACTTTTCCATTGATATACATGATTATATTTTTGCACGCCCCATTTGAATGATTCGATTCCTTTTTTTTTCATAGTATAACTCATTTGTCAAATGCTTTCATTCCATTTTCAAGGCGTTTTGGAAACACTGGAAATAAAATTACAACTAAATTTAACTTTTAAAGGGTTTATGATTTACTCTGTTATAAACAAAGGACAGAATACCTTCTGATTGTATTTTATTTATTCAGTGTACATATTCTAACTTATTCTGTTTCTTAATAAAAATAAAAAGAGATAGACGTTTTTATATACATATTTCACATTATATTAGTGCTGTTATCCATTAATTAATCAGTCATCAATCAATAAATAATCAATTAGATGTTCCAGGTCATGTATATTGTTAACCTTGTTTTTGTTATAACTGTACAAAATATGTTCTTTTGTCATTAAATGGTATTTAACTACGGATGCATTTTTATATATACATAACGCTCTGTCTGTCTGTCTGTCTGTCTGTCTGTCTGTCTGTCTGTCTGTCTGTCTGTCTGTCCGTCTGTCTGTCTGTCTGTCTGTCTGTCTGTCTGTATGTCTCTGTCTCTCTTTACATTAACTATAAATAAAAATATAATATCAAAATAATAAATATTAATAAAATATTACAGTATCAGTCTTGGTCAACATTAGGTGAATTTAAAAACAAAGAAACAAACAAAGACACGTAACAAACTATGTTAATTGAAAAATGAAATTACTAGACAGTCGGTCGGAGAAGCCAAATATTTTAAAATATCTATTTGTTTGGAATTGCCGCCTTGAAGTTCTCGAACCATCAGAGAGAGGGATTATTTTTCAAACTTGAATTTGATTAATTAAACAATACTTAAAAAATAAAAATATCCATATTCAAAAGTTCTTTATTTTTTGCTTATACAGTTTGATCAGCGGCTGATATTTCAAGGAGAGGGTGGGGCAGTTCCAAACAAATTATAATTCTATTAAGGTATTATATAAGATTGGTATTTTTACTACTGAACGACATTCGATTTCTTTTGGCGGTATATTTCCGTTAAACGAGGGACTCAGTTATAATTAAAAGTTTATGACCAGGCCAGCGACACCTGTGTTTCCTTAGTGTGTCCCGAGATATTCTTGCATCACATTCTGATGATCATTCGAGAACCACACATTTAAAAAAATAAATAAAATTTGTCCGATTAAAATTCAGCTCAGGATATAATAAAAGGTTTACAGAAATTTTGCATAACAAGACCATGACAATATCCGGGTGATAATTTTTAACGATTGAATGTGCAATGTATTTCTGAGACTTACCTTATAGATAATTCAATCAATGATTTCCATTATAACCTTTTTTGTCAATATCCACATTGAGAAATAAAGTGCCGATGAAGAAACCTTAGCTTTTTGCCCTCTGTATCGATTTCAATCATATTTTGTAAGTACAGGTAAATGGAATTTACCTGAAAAATCCCCATAAAGTATCCATAATACTAATTAACTATTTTTTTTTTCAAAACCGTTGTCTGTATAACTCAGAGCAGATAAATAATTTAAATATATTTATAAAATGAGCTGTGATTTTAGAAATCAAATTATTTACATAGAATGATCAATAAAGTTCATGTCTACAGAGAAAGATTCCAAAGACGTTGTTCTATGTACAGTTTCTGCCCAAAAATTTTCTGTACTTTGTGTTTTCTTTGAAAGTAAGTTGTATACGTTGATGCTGATATAATACTCTTGATTTTTTCTTAATTTTTTTTGAATGGTGTTTGAATGAAAAACAAAATGACAATAACAAACCGTCAACTATCTCAAAAATCCATATAGAGAAATACAAAATACAGAGCAACACGGACCTCCAAACAGATAGAGGCAGGACCAGGTGCCTAGGAGGAGTGAGCATCCTCTGCTGACCGGCCACATCCCCCGTGTACTCTTTGTCGTAATAGAAAAGACAATTAGTTGTTAATTTTGGTCTAACAATTAGTATGAAAAAACGTCAGTTAGCATACGGCACAGTGGAAGATTGTATTTTCTGACAAGGTCGTTGTATAGACTTTAGAACTCAAGTTAAGATGTCTTCAAACGAGACTGTTGATAGCCCTGAATTATCAACTTGTTTGTCGGTAGTTTGCCTTGCCTTACGAAAAGCAAGCCCCTTGCAAATCGAATAAACTGAGAGACAAAAACACCATATGCAGGTGATGAAGGTTTTGCTACATAAAGCCAAAAGAAAAATATTCCTGTTTGATGTCACCTGACCAAAACAATTAGGGTAGGTAAGTAGGGAAAAAAATATTTTATTTTTAAAAACTTATAGCATGTATGTAATAATAAGACAGAAGTATACTCACAGTGTACGGTATGTCATTGATGATTTAAAATGTTCAAAGGTCTTTGTATTATTGATGCATGTAATGTATAGAAAACAACAGGCAAAAAAAAAAAACTAAATAGATTTATTTTTTTATTAAAAATTTAATCTACACGTGTATAAAGGTATCTTTTCTGGATAAATATTTCTGTATTTTATTAGCTTAATGTCAATATTAATTAAACCAATCTCTGTATTTACGTGTATTTTGGGTTTTAGTCCAACCATTTGACCCACTTACTACAATACGCTATGTAAAGGATCTGTTTAATTCAGGAGATCATATAGAAAGTAGTTTTATGATAGTTTTACATTGATTGCAGTTATTAACTAATAACAGGTTATTAACTAATTGTTATATTAGGATTGAAAGTAATAGCCATCGTTTTTGTTATTTCCAATGCACAGTATGTTGTTGCATCAGCCGTAGTCATAACCCCTGAAGGTAAAATAGCCTCAAGGTTCATTTATGCAGTAAAAATGTACGTAGATTAGTTTCCATCGTTCTTTTGCCAATGAGGTTAAATTACACGATTGTGAACTCAGAAGATTGGGCACGTTTGCTTCTTTTTCTGAGGAAATTCTGGCGAAGTTACCAATCACCACCATAAAAACTTTTAGGGTCAGAAGGTAAAAGATAGGGTTGGTTGGGCGACAGGAAACATGAATATTTCTTTTGGCCTAAGAAAGGAAAGTTGACTATAGAAAAATTGAAGTCATCGCTTTTATCATAAAATTTTGTTGTTAGGTTACCACCAATGTCCATTTCCAATAAAATATCAAGATATGAGCCAGATGACGCAGACTCTGTGGTATCTTTTATTTCAAGTCGACTGGGATATATCGAGTCGACGTAACAGTGGAATTAACAATTGTTAGTTGATAATACGTCGTCTATATACCTGAATGTTGAGTTAAAGGCCACAACGAGTGATTTATTTTTTCCCGTAAAAGCTTTCGAATACATTCTGCTTCATAAGAATGAAAAAATAGGTCTGCTTACAATAGGGCACAATAGGTACCCACGGAAATTCCAACAAATTGTTGGAAGACTTGATTTGAAAAAAAAAGACATAGATACTGTCTATCAGAAACTCAAGCATCTTTTTAATGTCGATTTCTGAGTACTTGTGTGTGCAATCAGAAGGATTTTTCTTTACAGAATAATGTTTCAGAGTTCTAATGACAAGGTAAGTATTTTTACGACTGCCATTTTTATTGACGAAACAACTGTCGATGATATCTAAAAGCCTAGATTTTAATTTGTCATGGGGAATGGTTGTATAAAGCGATGAAAAATTGTACGTTTTCAATGAAAAATTTTGTGAACTCAAAAATAAGGCTTTATTTATAAACAAAGATGTTTAAGATTTTAGATATGTACTACTATTGCTACTTTTTGTCTTTTAGAAAGATCAATTTAAAGTCAAAAGACGTATATAACTAGGGACCTCCTTAAAACTATTTTCATAAAACTATCATCTATATTTTTACATGGACCTAAATATCGTTGTAAAGAAAAACATGGTCAAATTTACAATCAATACCGTTGTGAAACCTCAATCAGTAAAGGAAGAAATACATGACCGTGATCTAAGTGTTAATTGGTGGTTTCGTATCGCCCAATGGCAGCTATGGAGATTTAACTATATAAATGTTGTTCAAAAGCATTATCTTATACTTCATATAGTAATGCAAGCCAAGAACATACATACGCTGTGATGAGGTAACTTGTTTTTCTCCCTCTGTTTATTTCTCTGTTAAAGTTGTTTTTTAATTCAACATTTTTACTCTTCATTCTTGCTGCATATACTTAGAATCAACGTATTTTCAACGTTTGTATAACGTTGTATGCCTGCTGGGTAAATGTTTCAGGTCATAAGGAGGCGTAGCTGACCGTGGACTTCGGGGATAAGAAGAATATTGCATTCATTTCTTTCAAACACGTTGGTTGTAAGTTTTATGAAAAACATCTTTTTTTTAATCAAGCAAGAAATTCTACTAACTAAACAAATAAATATCAATGTACAGGAATTCTTAATTTTATACTTTTTTTTTTTGTTCCTAATTTTTTTCAAAAAACATTGATTTTTTTTTTATAATAGCTTCAAAAATATTCAACAACCTATGTAATCCATGCGTAAGGTCATGATTGATGTTATATTTACTCAATTTTGTATAATATAGTTTCTCTTATCTTATTAGAATTTACTTAGAATTACAAAAAAAAAAATGTTTATTTTCATAAAATGAGAACTCTATCTATGCAACGTTAACATAACTTGTCCCCTACCCCAAATGTATATCTGAACAATAAAATTGTGTTCTAACAAATCATATTTTCGTTAAAAGTCCTTTTGGATTACAATGATAGGTTATAGAAAATGATCTGCTTGGTATATATGTTAAACAAACGCTATGCCATGCTTTGACCGTATAATAAATTTTTCTTTTTGATATTTGATTTCCTCCTTATAATTTTGTTATACTGACTTTGCATTTTTTTTTTGTAGATTTGTTTAATACAGAAAAGGCCTCTAGCAATAACGTTTAATTTTACAACAAAAACAACGAAACCTTAATCATGACGACATAACGATGCTGAGCTTGAAGCTGTTTGTTTCCGATGTCGATCGTCTAACACGTGTTTAACCAATATGAATGCCAGCGACAGTCATATCTTTGAGGACATTGATGAAAGTGGGGCAGTGAAAAACGTCCAGCGCTTACACAAAATCGTATCTTGCGTATTTGGTCTGTTTTTTGGAACCATTGGAATTCCTGGTAATTTGTTATCATGCTACGTGTGGCGTAGTCCAAAAATGACGTCATCTACTACGTTTCTTATGATGATGAAATCGATTAATGACGTCATAGTGTGCTTGTTATATATTACAATTGAACCTTTGCCGTTATACTTCCCTGAGATTGTTAAATCCTCTTCATATGGAATATATTTTTCTTTCGCTGGGTTGCCTTTATTTTCAGTGTTTACTTATGCAAGTAACTGGATGCTAGCGGCCGTAACTACGGATCGATTTTTTAAATTGTACAAACCATTCATTCAGGTAGGTAAATTTTCTTTTCAACCTTTGCTCTCTAATGACCAGAGATAAAACAAAATACCCTAAAACGAAATTTATTATTAACTTAGTCTTGCTTAAAAGTTATATTAAAAATAAGGACAACAAGTGAAAGAAATATATTAGATAAGTAAAACATTTGCTCAAAAACAAGAATCTTTGTTTAATTTGATTTAATCAGATTTCATCGAAGTTGAATTTTTATTACAGCAAGGGCGGAACTCAAAATACGCAACTTACATCGGGGTTTCCTGTCTATATCTTGTGTGTTCCCTCATGGCTATTCCCATTTTTTTCAAGTTCCAACTGAATCCGGAGCAGTTGTCAGTGAATGGCCAATCAACATTATCGACCACTCCTTTCAGCAAATCAAGCGGTTATTTTATGTGGGAAATCTGGGTGCACTGTTGGTTTTTGATGGCACTACCTTTATCTGTGACAGTAACAGTCAGTTTCTTAATACTTCGACAAATCAAGAACTCTGAACAAAATCATGGCGGAAAAAAGAATATGAATATTCAAATAACACGAATGATCTTGAAAACTGTAACCTTCTTTGTAATACGAATAGCTGTACAGTGTATAGGACAGTGTCTTCTTCTGGCTTTCGTGGTATGTATTTAGATTTCGATGATCAATCATCCATTATGACTTTACTATGCTACATATTAAACATTAATATTGTCGAATCATTTTTATTCGTGTGTGTGGGGGGTGAGGGGTGTTCGTGGCTAGCAATCGCATAATTTTTTGAATACTTTTGTACAATTGAAAGTGCACAAGTTCTTGGGGATGTTAATTCGTGGGAAGGGTAACCCACGAAAGTCACGAACATTGATCCCTCACAAACAATGATGATTCCACAGTATATTTATTTCTATTCTTTATATAAGACGTGTCTTCATTTAGTAAACAAATCTATCAGGACAACATACTAATAAACATTTTAATATTCATAGCGCTTCCAGAGCAACACTTGTATAATTCCATTTGTTTTAATTTCAGAGCGATAAACGGATTTCGCATGAACTGGTATGGGTGACAAAAGTGGGTAAAATCATTAATTGTTCAGTAAATGTATTCATTTACTGCAAATGCAATGAATACTTTAGAAAAACCTTGATTAACATTTTTGACATGAAGAAAAAAGTTGACATTCCGGCAAGAACAGAAAAGAAGACAGAAGACTGCATCCAGACCGAGTTGATTACAAGAATTTAACAGCGAGATTGAACTGAAATCCCGTGTCATTATGCTGGTGTAATTACATTCTAACTTACATGTCCGTTTTTTTTGTCTGTGATATAAGGTAGTCAGATCGGTTTTGAAAATTTCACGTCACCCAATTGCAACTATGAAATTAACAGAAAACATAATATGCAAAACGGTGTGACCGTTGGACCGAGCGCAGATTTAACACAGTGCAGTTTGATATTTGTACAACAATTTATATGAAACGCATACAGTAGGATCCGCCTGGTTCCCTACTTACATAATTTGCGAAAATTTAACTATGCATCAAGTGCTCAATCTACAATATGATGTCATGTTCCGGATGTAAAACGTACATGTTTTGTCTTTGGATATAGCCGAAAAGAGTTACGTTAATCCAAACTTCTTTTTTTTTTCTTTCATTGTTTATCAAGTTAATTCATAGTAATGCCGCGGTAATAGAATTGAATACTTTATTCAGTATCAATAAGATCAGTTTTTTGATGTTAATGTTTTTATTTTCCATCTGATAATTTGATAATACATACATAGAACAAGTCGTGTTTCTTGATTGAAGCACTATTGAAACCTATCTGGTGTCCTCTTTTATTTCTTTTAATTAATAGAACCTTCTATTGAAACACTGGGACATTTTTATCGAGTTTAGGGGCAATAAACATCGATGAGTATCAGTCAATCAATGAAAGAACTAACTTTTTAAAAACAAAATGGCTGCCAATATGGCGGCGCACAGGGCTGATAGAAATGTGTGTTGGCCTAAGTACCTCTGACTTATATTTCATTTGCTTTTTTTTTTATATATACGTGCTACCATTTATCATCGCTTCGCTAGGCGGGCATCGCCTGCCTCTCGCTGCGCTCGGTAAAAACTCAATAACAACATATTAAGCATACATTTACTACCTATAGAATCGAATGTAATTAAATATATTTGTTGGGTCTTTAATGATTTCCTTTTTTATTCTATTTGTAACATCTATTCATATGAGAAATTTAGATCACAATATGTTCTATATTAAGTTGACCCAATCACAGAATATTTTCAATCTAAATGTTTGATACCATTTTTTCTTTGATTGGACCACTAGACTAATAACAAATAATTAACCTAACAAAATATTAAGGTGGTATGGTACACATATCGATATTACAGAAGATACAAATAAACTATAAAAAAAATACTTCACCAGTTAAGATTTTACAATATTTGACTAAATAATATGTAATAACTAGACACGAGCTCGTTGCAAGCAACGATTAGGTCGTCCGTCGTACCTGCGCCATACTTTTGACGTAATACAAAAAACTGATACCTGATCATGGTACAATATCAGATGTATACATATCTTTAAACGTTGTCTATAGTTTGATTCGCTGCATGTTTTTCACACAGTGGGAATGCCCGGTATGTAGGTAAAAAGACCATTGGCAAACATTTTACACGGATTTTTATCGAACGCAAACGCAAATGAATCTTTTAGGAGATCCTGGAAATTTTACAGGGGTTTTTGAAGAATAATTTTGTTTTTCGAGGAGGGGGAGCATGCGCGGATCATAAATTTTCCGGGGGTAGGGGTTGAGGGTCTGACAGTTATTTGAGTTTGCCAGGGGATGGTCGAGGTAAATTTTGTAAATTTATAATGTACATGTAATTGAAAGAAATTTTGCGGGTAGTGGGTGGGTGGCTGGAACCCTCCCCCTTCCCTTCTAGATCCACGCATGGGAAGACCAATGCCGGTAATTTTACGGTAATTGTAACCATTTTTATTTAATTATTCATTTTCAAAATTATCGGAATGCCAATATAACCTTTCAACACACTGCCAGTTAAAACTAAAGAAACGAACCATTAAGTCTCGGTGAGTATTGCGTCCACGTACGAAAGAAATGGCAATTTTCAAGAAATTAGAATGGACGATCTGGGTACCAGATCGTCCATCCACTTCTTTTTCAGACTAAGAGCTACAGACCTGCAATTAGAGATTGTCAAACTCTTATTGATATGTCAATTCATTTTGTCTCAAAGAATCAGGTTTTTTTTAATCAATAAAGTTTTATCTTAATTAAAAAGAAATCGGGCACAATTTTCAATGTAAGCATTTTACAATTTAATGGTGTAATAAAATTTTGTATGAAGTTTCAAGATACCACTCTTCATTGCTTTATCCGAAATATTGCATGGAAAAAAGAATTCATATCGCATTTCTTTTTTCAAATTACAAAAAGGATATGCGAAATGAACCAAGATTATCCGCTAACAAACAAGCATTAAGAGAGACTGAGAACTAATTTCTTCTTTTTTTACATCAAAAAGGCAAAATATGTTGTTTTTTTTTTCTTTATATTTCTTTATGAAAACGTAGATCAGCAAGGGGTTCCTTTTCGTGCAAGCACCTACTTAATAGATTGTTACACGGATCTACAACGATGTCAAATAATGAAAAGGCAATATTATGGGTAGAGGATGAATGTGTAGTTTGTTTTTTAGGTTTATTTCTGATACATGTAATAATATATATCTGGATCAATTTTGTTTTTTGGTTTCTTTTGTTTATTAAAAAGGGGAATAAAGAAAATTTCAGATATGAAGTCAAGCATATATTTTCTTAGTAGTCCCCTACCGGTTTTCACTGGAGGGAACTATAGCTTTCCTCTGCGTCCGTCAGTCCGTCTGTCCGTCCGTCTGTCTGTCTGTCCCACTTCAGTTTTCCATACTTTTTTTCTTCATGCGTTTGAGGAATAATATGAGATTTGCTGAACAGTTTCAAAATGTCAAACTACATATCAAATTTACACTTTTGTAGCGTCTCGTTGACATATTTCCGAGAAAATTATTTTTTTATATTCCAATGTTTTAATGTTCGGGTTCGGTATTCTGCATAAAAGTGCATTGTTTTCACAATCTCCACAAACCGGTAGGGGACGTGTTTTCCTCATGCAATACTCTCAGAATGCTTGTTATCATAGACTTAAAGCATGTTGGAAAAAAGAAACATTGTATCAAACAGTTATTATGCACAGATCATGTATTCCTCTATTGTTTTCACAATTACATATATCAGTTACTACAAGTACTTACTTACGGAGAAATACATTTCCAAAGAGATGATATCGGTAATTTATAGTTGATTAAACAGTTAAGTTCCAGCTTTTCTTCTGCCACATGCAAGCACATAATCCTGATTTAGAATTATTTATCATGGCCGGGGGGGGGGGGGGGGGGTGGGGTGGGGTACTAGATTGTGTACTAGCGTACTAGAGTGCACATTGATATTTGATAATTGATGTTGAATTATTATTAACAAACAAAATCATAGATTTATTATAACAAGCAGTCTGGAAATTTGAAAAGTATTTCTCTATCTGCTGGACGATTCCATTTGTCTTAAATTAAGGTAACTCCGTACCTATAAAATTATGGGTTCAAAGTTAAAAAACTTAAATTTTTTTCACTTATTGGACTTGAATTTCATCAAAAAATAAATTAAATATATATGTATCCATACTATTTAAGATGTAAGGTAATAAAAACCAAAGGCTGTAATTGTCATCTGAAAATCACACTTATTCTTGTTTAAAAATCAAATAAAATGGATGGATACTTGTTTATATATTTAAAGGACTAAGTGCGGTTTTATGCAATTTTTGCCCCCCCCCCCCCCCCCCCCCCAAAATCAAAGTTTTAGAAAGAGCTTTAAAATAAGGTGAAAGATAGTTAAAATCATATTGGAAATAAAGGTGTAAAAGGTTATCACCACAGTGACGTCATAATGTAAAAATGACGTCATGAATATTGCATTATTTTGATAAATTGATGTTTTGTAGCAAAATATGGGTGTTTTCCGATGGTTATTCGACTGGGAAACATCGAGCGCAGGCTTGCTCAAGTACCATTTTTTAGTATAATATGTATAACTATCTGAAGAAAAAGATATGTTAAAATCGCACTTGAGCAGACCTGCGCTTTATACTTCCGAATGCAAAATATAGAGCAAAAATGAGAATATCTTCATTTGTTTGCAAATTTGCGGGAATTAGGTCATTTAGGTGACGTCATAGATAAACAGGGAGTGAGCAATGATGACTAAAATCATTATTAAAGTTATAGGCATCCTCTTTACAATGATTTGTAAAGATTTCATTTTTATACGATGCTATTTAAAAATTGGTTGAATCGGGGGCAGATATTTGACCATACCGCACATAGTCCTTTTATCGCCTACTATGCCAGAAAACTAAAACTAATTAAAAAAAAGAAAAAAAATGTTTGCATTAGAAAAATTATAGCATTTAGATATATCACTTAGAGAAAAATAGAAAAGAGTGTTTTCCCTTTGTTATAATTGAATTATGTCGAATATAAGGATGAAAAACGCTTAAAAAATATCTCCAAGTAAACACTGATTTGAGTTTTTGATGTGCACCTATAATAACTTAGAAATTACAAATCTACTTGCAAGAATTTTAATGAATTCATGAATTATGTAAAATGTATGACGTCACAGGAGGGTGTATTTACTTTAATAGGGTGTAAGGATGCCTGCCTAATAAATACTCATGCTCACACGTCAACCGATTAAAAAAAACTGTATTTTGGATTTGTAAATCGTTCTGAAACATTCGATCTCATATATCGTTGTTAACAATTTAAACCTTTGAACGATTAAATTTATTTTTATACATATCCTGACACTCACGAAAGAATTCATTCTGACCAATGGAAATTTCATTTACAAGACTCTGCGCCAGAATGTCTCATTCACTGATTGTTTGCAGTTATAGTGGACGAGTCCAAAAAAGGAACTCTTGAGACACATCATACAATGTGACCATATACCGTGAATGCAGTTTATTCTGCGTCTATTTTTCTTATTTGAGAGTCCTTTTTATCATTGTTTGAAAATGACGGAATGGCCTTGAATATTGTTAATCTTTATATCATATAACATGTGATACTCTTTTCATTCCACACACAAGCTTGAAATAATGAAATAATTTTAATGAAAACAATATAAATAGACGTCATAAATCCCATATCAAACGACATATAACCACTTGAATCTGCGCGTATTTTTCATGAATTTATGAACAGCGGCAAATTCCAAAATGTATTTTTAAAGGTAATGTTAGCTGCAAGTCTGTAGCCCTTGTATGAAAAATTTAGGATGGTAGTCATTTTTTCCAGACCGAGAGCTACATATATGCAGCTAAGGTAACTAATAATGCTTCCGATGAAATACTTTGTTTAGTATCGCAAGCTTTTAAGAAATCAATACTTATTTGTTAAAAAAAACAACACCCCAATACTACGTCTTACATTCGTTATTTGTAGATCAAGCAGAACCAGTATCAGTCAGCCATAGAATTTGAAAGCCATAGCATTGCATTGCTTTGCACGTACACAATATCTTTTAAAAATTAAACACTTAAAGTGTTTATCTTTATGGCTATTAATCTATTTGTACAATAGCGTACACAAGTGATTCAAAATACCCCAAACGAAAAACGGTAAGGAATTCAGTTATTTAGTCTACCTTTTATAGAATTTGTAAAAAAAAAACAACCCAACACATTGCGGGTCTGAATGTTAGTAAATGTGTCAATCTATCGATATACAGTTTGTTAAAGCTGACATGAATTCATAAATACGCGTTACTTCCCTTTTATCTCCGACTACCGCCATATTAGTTGTCGATTTCTTTTGTTCTGCTCATTGCTATACACCCCCTATAGAAGGTCGAGAGCACTATTCATGCTTCATGCTTTAAAACCCGAACACGTTACCTTGGACGAAAAGACGTGTAGAAACACGTAGGGAACAAAAATAATATGACAACCACTTCACTGGCAAGGCATATCCAATGAATGACGAAACAAGACAGACTGAAATCCAGCCACAGATATTTCAAAAACCCTCGATAAGTGTAGACCGTTTTCCTCTGTATATTATAACATCGCACATGCGCAAACTACACACTGTGGCAGATCGCGCAATGTCAATGATCGCATGGATTTTAGAAACGGAGCGTTTTTGTAGGAATGGATAGAAACGATGTTACGTTGTTACTTTCTTGGATTGACTATCATTTAGCTACTGTGTTGGATGTACTGCCGCCGGGTTTTAAAAATGATGCAGACGTTATGCATTCTGTATGAACGACACACGTGTTCGATGTGCATGCGAAGTCAGGCAGCACTATTTGTGCAAAATATTACGGGCACATTGGAAATTCTTTCAAAGAATAAATATATTTTGTATTTTATTGATTGTTGCTTCCTTTATAATTTATTACATTTTACTACATTGTGTAAATCATACATTTAGAAGTCCGTGCAACCTGGATGCCTCGATCAGAAAGCAACCGACCGTAACTTTCTCAACAGGTATATATACCCAAGTGACAGTAGAGGAGCGATCGAAACTAATATGGCAACCAAATGCTTTTATGAATTCATGTCAGCTTTAAAGGAAGTGAACATGAAAAAAATAATTGTTGCTTAATAAATTTTAAAAGCCTTTTGAAACTTAAAAATGAGGTCTGTTACCTTTTTGTTTATTTCTATCAAGAGATTTTATCAATTTAACACTCTCAGAGAAAGGTTTATGGAGGTAATCCATTATTCCCCAGCATGCATCTGTTCTCTGACGTAGATAAGCCACATTGCTGCTGGTGACGGGGTCAATGTTGGAACTAGGCCAGTGTTTATGTACAGAGTTGATAAAAGTTACGAAGAAAAAATATGCCTTGATGTGAAGAAAAATTTTGTGTACTGTCATGAGAAGACAAGGATTTAGTACATTTCTATAAATAAACCTCAGATAACTATATATGATTTGTACAAAAAATGAATAGATAAATTAATTTGTGAAATATAAGACCATCCCATTCCAGATGTTTGTACGGAGATGTTGCAGTCAGTGTTTACATAAATAAAATGCTGTTTTTAGATTTCACTTTAAATTAATATAGAATTGTAATTTCATTTTCTTTGTGGGGTTTCTTACCGTTACTTTTTATTTAAATGCCCTGGACATTTTTCTGATTTTTTTTTGATACATAAGATCTTGATGATATGTACGCCGGTTCTGTTTATGCTGTTAGAAGAATAACAGGATTAAGACACTTTTTAAAAGTCAGGATGCTCTGCAATGCACCTTGTGGGCTCATTTATGTAGCACACTCATAAACAAGAAATTCCCGAGTGCAAGAATAAATAGGTCACAATAACACTGATCCACGGACATTCCATTCTAGTTACATGTCACATTAACTGCTGGTGGGAATGCATCATTCTGAGATCCAAAATCTTCCTCCATAAACACTGTTTAAAATGACAAATCTTTACATTCCTTTCAAGTTTCCATTCACATTTTGATGATAGCATTTTATCTCTGTTACTAAACGTGTGTAAAAATGCAATGTGTCTCACTGACGGCAGCATCAGTGCTGCCCTCTCTTAGATGCTTAGAGATAACCCAGCAGGGAGGTAATGATTTTAACAATATGGCAGCGCTCATGGATTACAAGAATTAGTTATTCTAAGTGGTATATCTTTTTACTGAGGAAAGTTCTGTCTAAACGGTTTTCAGATATCATTATACACATCAAACAGACAAAGTTGAGCCCTTGATAATTTTTTCATGTTCACTTCCTTTAAATATTTTTGATTGCTAAGGCTATAGCGTAGTTGATCAACATTGAGCACCATTTTTACCATGCCACTTTTTTTCCATGGAAGACAGCAAGTACAATTATAAAGCACAATTCATTTAATTACCTCCTTAAAATTGTGTATGTAATAAATGATTTTAAAATTGCTGCTGAAAGTCGTTTGATATTTCGTTTGTAGATGTTTTGCAAATAAAAAATGCAAAACGCGGGGCACGTCATAATCAATATCCCTAATAACCGTAACTTAAAAAGCGGCTTTAGATTCAATTATCGTATACGAATATTAAGTTCACTTTTTCAAATCATTTCCACGATGATAATATTATCTTCATCGTTAATCAGTATTTTGTTTTGCTTTAAAACAAATGTTCTATCGATAGCAATCCCGTGTCCATTTAAATTGCCAGCGTACATTTGTCATGTCGGTAATACATATTGTGCTTTATATGACGGCCGTTTATAGTAGAAAAATTGAGTTTATTTACCATGCATTGGAACCATTTAATTAACACATCTCCCAATACTGAAACAATTCAAAATGTTACAGTAAACAGTGGGGCGTAAAACATGTGTATGTCCAGCTCTCCAAGCACATGCACTGTCGTCTGTGTCAATTTAAATCCTAATTTCCTTACTTTCATATCAATTTTTTACATCCTCCAAAAAAAGTAGCGGGGGGGGGGGGGGGCAACTCGATGAAAACTCCATTTTTCATATGTAAATTTTAAAAAAAATGTGTTGCTGCGAGAAAAAGAAGTGGGGGCCAGCCCCCTCCCCCTGCCCCCCCCCCCCCCCCCCTCATGATGCTTCGTGCGTGCGTAATGCATCTAAATATAGAAAGGGGCACAGTTATGAAACAAACAACAAAAATAAGGTCAAAGAGGTTTATCTTTATGAAATGAAACATACAAATGTACATATGAATAAAAACCATTGGGAATTTTATGTGGAATCATCTTTACGCGCTGCATGTATCAGTAAGTGCATTACAAGGAACCTATTCATAACTTCCTTACCGTGCACACCTCACAAAAATGGACCGATCTGACAAAATTTTTTTTTTTTTGCAAATGCCGACTATAGATTACGAAAACATAAAATTGAATACTACAGAAGGATTCAGAACTAATTTCTTTACAAATTTGCTTCAAAAATGCACTTAAAATTTTTATTCCTTTACAAGTAATTGACAAAGTAACTTTTGACGCCTCTAACTCCCTAATTATAGGGGCCAGCCCCTTTTTTGTATACCGAATGAAAGGTCTCGGTAAGACCAAGAACGTTTAAAATAAATCTTATAACAAATTATTCTTTTAGTATTTTTTTTCTTACCTTTGTTTTAACACCTATACCACTTCTTTTATTTGCATTTTAATAACAAATGAAATTTGTCTTGCACAAATTTAACGTATCAGCTTCCAAACCAGCCCATCTATAAGACTCTGCCAGTCATCATTAAAGCTAAACCCACCGGACAAAAGATGTCGTTCAATTTTTCTAAAAGGAGAATAACTCAAAACTGGATGGGGATTTTTATCAACTAATATATGAAGCGACAACATTGAGCGGCATGCAATCAGACCTGAACAATTCAAAACAATCTGTGAAGAAACGAGCGACATATTAAAGATCAAAGTTGGCGTCTTGAAGAAAACAAATAATAAGAGTTCTGAAAAATTTTCAGAATAATAGTAAGGTATTCTGCTCGGAAGCGTAAGACCTTAAAAATTCAGAAAGGTAAAGTTGTAAAAGCTCCAGCGGGATTTAAATTTCTGACTTACAACTCCGAAGTTAACGCTCTTGATCAATGCGCTACACTGGCAGGTGGAATTTATGGAAAAATTAAAAAAAAATAATAATAAAACTTTAGTTGATTTTACTGTTTGTTTTTATAGAAAGTGCGTCAAAATATGGCGTCCACAGTATCTTTAGATTACTGGACCACATACAAAAAAATAATAATAATGTCATCTAAGTGCATATGTTTGGTTTGGCTCTCAGTTCACCTTTTGATTTTTTTAATGAGCGTGTGTCTAGGTTGGAATTTTAATTTAATATGAATTAACCTGTACCTAGCTGTTCTGGCTGTTTTTTGTTTTTTTTTAAATTGTATTTATGAACTTCTTAGCTTCTTCATCTACATCTTTAAACTGTGTTTTTACAATTAGATGATCAAATCAAACTAAATAACAGCTTCTTATTTATTAATCTTGTAAAATAATTTGAATCATTCAGCAATTTTAAAAAAAACCACGAACTTAACTAAACAATCACGATGTTAGACTAAAGTCGCCATTTAAGACGATTTGGCTATTTCTTTTATCAAAAGTACCGATTTCCAACAATGATGATTTAGTTACTTTTACATACTTTTTATGATATATTTAATTATTCATTTAATGAACTGTGGATATAAACAATAAAATATGCTTATCCATGTCGACAATGAAGGTGGTGATCATTGTAGAAAAAAAAATACATAACCGCTAACGCGATTAACGTTTTTTTTCTGCAATTTTGTCAAATTCATTTTCCTACACTTACTAACACGTTATTGTTTAACTATTAAGCATTTAGAAAGTTAATCTTCCAGAAAACAAAGTGATGTTAATATGTAAAGAAATATAACAAAAGGCATTTTTACTGAGGTAGGTTCCCTTGGAGATGGCATTTATCAATTTTATTTCTATTTTCTTAAGTCAAGGGTTTGTGAGAAAATATACGTCACTTTTAGTAAGATTGACTATTTCTATCTCTGTGTCTATTTTATTCTTCAATACTTTATTCTTCACATCAAGTACCAAACAAAATTATGTTTTACGTAATCAAAAACACATGCCGAAGTTTCGTATTGTTGTTATTTTCTACATGCATTTGCCACAAACGCATTGTGTAATTTTCTTGCAACATTGTAGGACAAGTCAAATGCAATCAAAAGAACATTTCTAAAACATTTATGATATTTAAGAAACATGACAGAATATATACAGATAACATATTAAGTTCATTCTTCACATACAAGAATTCAGAGTTCTCGAAATAAACAATTATTCTCAGATTCATCAATTATTATCGCTCTTGTTTTAAAAGGTGATAATTTCTACTTTGCTTTGTGATTTTCTAGCGCATATAGTAATAAAATGATACAGTAAACATGTTGTAATCTGCAGTGTATAAAACGCCCATCCAATTTGCCTTTACATTGCTGACAATAAAAAGTAAATCTATTTCTCTATTCAAAAGATGTTTGAGATATCTACCGGGTGAGATTTTTAGTAACCTTTATGTTTTCTTTTAGTCATCTTTTAGCTGAGTGTATTGCAGAGTTTTATCCTGTGAAACAGTTGATCCCGCGAATCCATGTGAAATATTATATGTCTCATTATGTGGTATTACAGCTTAAAGGATTGTTGTGAGTTTATTAATATTTGATGAATACTAATTTTTTGTGATTTGTTAACGTTCATCAAGAAATTCGAATCAACATGTTCGTTAAAAACTTTTAATGGCATATTCTATCATTGGATTTTTAACTTAAACCCTAGTTATCCTTCAAAGGATCATTTTCACTCTATCCACACAAAAATATATCAAAGAAAATTGATATGCAACATTATTTTCAACTTTAAGGTATTTTTTTAAACCTTGAAAATCGTATGTTATAAATGAATCAAAAATGATGATTGTATTGTTCTATTTAAATCTTTTTTTAGAAAACAATACAAGACATTAATTTTGCAATTGTTTACATAATTGTTTATCAAATGAACTGGTAATGACTATTTCAAAGTTTAAGAGTCACTGGCGAAGACATAAAAGCAAACAAACTTTGATAAGAAAAATTGTTAATTAATGATTAACAAAATTTGAAAAACATAATTGTATCTCGTTTTGTATCTTTTAACATTTTCTTTCTTCAAAACCCCCTCTCTTTACAAACAAATCATTAGCTCTTTGTAAGCAAAATAATGTCTGAAAAAATGTCAGCAAACTGATAGTCATTACTTGTCTTTAAAATTTCAAAATAATATTCTCAGACTTTCGACACGTAATATGCTTATTTAAGAGCATTGTTCATCCTTTTGTTTAAATATCAACATGATAACAACAATCGCCTAATACACTCTCAGTTATGGCTGTATCAAGTTGTTTACGACACCCTACAAACAAATCCTAAGCTCTGATACACTTAGAATAGTGCCGTGTTCTTTATTAGCCTGTACTTTTCTCTTTACAAAAAGACTCTGCATTAAGAAAAATGAAAACAGTCAAATTCAAAAGCTGCTTTTCAATTTCTGCTTTCTTTATTACTATAATAGCGAAAACCAAACAATTCATTTCTAAACATTTGAGGTAGATTTGATTAATCATAGTTTGACCACCAGTCATTTGTTCGTTACGTAAAACATAAAAATTCATCCATGATAAAAATCAAAATGTATGCACTTCCAATATTTAAACCCATTAAAAATGAATATACTCTCTCTCTCTCTCTCTCTCTCTCTCTCTCTCTCTCTCTCTCTTAACATTCCTTAATTAAAACAAAAGTGAAAAGTGGAAATTTACATAGAAACCGATTCGTTTATTCTCCCTCAACCTACCAAAATTCTGTATATATCTATACAAAAATATCCTCTTACATTCTACCGCAGATTATTATTTCTTCACTTGACACGCCATCATTACCCCAAACCTCTAGCGTAGTTTGTTGACCTATAAAAAGACGACTCTTAGATTGTTTGTTTAGAAAATATTTCGGACATGTGATGCGACGACTACTTGTATACACTTTCGTAAACTGAATGAATTTTTAAAATGGAAGTTTGCACAGAATGTGGTATGATATTTTAATTTTATCTTTTTAAAAACTAGCGTGATTTATGCGCAGTGAATTGCATTTTTTTTTTGTCAGAATGCACTGTACATACTTATACAACTATGTACATGTATAATCAAACCCACATTTTCTTCCTAGAGCTACTTAAAAAACCCTCACCAAATTCGTTCTGATAATAAAAAGCTTTTGCCTGTGCACTTCGCAGACAAAGATTAAAATCTGCCATTCAGTAAACTTGGTTTAACGGTAATGGAAAGCGTAGATTGTCACTGAATGACTTAAATTATGTATTAACAGGCGACTAATTGGCAAAACTGTATATTGCATGCAGGCCTTTTTGGTATTTTTGCCCTTCTACATTTGCCCCGTCTTAAATTTGCCCTAAATTTTGTGTACTAAAGAGATAACTTAGAACATTGGAATTCGATAATACTTAAGTTAGCCCACTTACAACGAGGGCAAAAGGAGCGAAAATAAAACAGAGGCGAATATTTTCTGGTATATAGTTATCAAGTCACTTCGTAGTTACTTTTCATACACTTTTTTTTGCTGAAAAGTAAATTTTTACCCGGTTTTATTTCACTTGCCTTTAAAAGAAGTATGTTTATTGAGTATTCAAATCTCATTTCATTTTTAAGATATATTCTTAGAATGACATCTATATTTATGATTTGAAATATTTCAATCGGTTATTGTGTGTTGATTGATTTTATGAACTGCATTTGTTAAGATTAATTTTACTTTTAATCAATTCAAATGCATTGTTTGTTCCTTTTTTCTTTAACTTTATACGCATTAGATTTCATCAATGAATACCTTATGAAAATAAAACAAATATGTTATCAATGTATATTAAATAATGTTATATCAGTTTACATCTTTTTTGAAGAATTCGCGACGTTTTCATATGTTTGCAAATGGTTTACCGAAAGAACAGCAACGGTTGTTTCAACGTTGAAATGTCATTGGTCTAACATAAAAAACAAACAGAAGGCAAACATATTGGTGTGTAATAATGTTTATCAACAATGGGCTGAATATGAAATATTTATGAACCCTAAATTTTTGTTTATTCTATGCTCCCTTCCTTTAGGGAAAGAGCATTTACCTGTTTACAAGTAAGACATAACTTGTTGTCAATCTATTTAAAGCATAATTTGATACGTCTGACAAACTGAAATAGAAAAGCCCTTAGTCTTAACGAGTAGCGTCTCTTATTAATTTTAATCGAAATAAGTATAAGTTAATCCCCCACAAATGCTTTATGCATATCCAGTGGCAGTGTCCCCTTAATATTTAAATGTCAAAACGAAAACAGAAATATGATTATAACTTTGAACATCTGCGTGCAACATTGAGATGTACTCGCAGTTAAAACTGTATTGAGTCGCTTACAACACCCTTAAGACCAGTCCTAAGGACTGATACATATTGAGAACAGTCCCAAGGACTGACCCATATTAAGACCAGTCCTTAGGGCTGATACATTTTAAGACCAGTCCTAAGGAATGATACATATTGAGAGAGCATTGGTCGATATAAGTCGGCATTGATTTCCTTTAAAAGGTAAAAATGTTTGTAGAAAAATACTTAATTATTGTTATTATTTTGGCTTATTCGTAGGGATATAAATCCGTGGATGCAATTGTTTTAAGTTCCAGAAGGAGAAATAAATTTTCCTTAAAATTAATTTTCGTCCAGGATGTAACTTCATGGTTTAGGTCTGAGCATAAATACCACAAAAATTTAGCCACCACAAATTCTAATGATTCCACTCTAATGTCCACACTAAGGGGCAAAACTGTGCAATGCGGTCACCTTTAGTGACATTTTCTTTTTTGTAACCTAAAGGCAAAATTGCATCAAATTTTATTTTTTCTTTGGCCAGATAACTGTTTACAGAAACTCATTTAATTTTAAAAACACTTTTTCTCAAATTCATGAATCCATTTTTATGGCGCTGAGTTATTATTTGTTTCAAATGGTTAATGTGCGTAAAATATGTATATGAATCATATTTGTAAAAAAAAAAAAAAAAAAAAATAAACATTTTTACTTGGCTTTTTTTGCATTTACATTGTGTTCAAAAGTTCCCCTTATTTGACAACACTCACCCTTGATTAAAGTGATTCTGATTTTGATTTTTTTTTGAAAGGCCAGTGGGATGTATTGAAAATTGAAAACGGGGGAAATGAGCTGAAAACGGTGTACGGTTTTCAGAATTCTGTAAAATTCTAGTTCATAATAGAATATGATCAACAATACATTGGATTCAAAAAATATATTGAAGCATCATTGTGGATAGTAAAACTAAAATAAAACAATATAATACGAAAAGACTAACGTTAAGAACAAATTACACGTACCATCATTTAAAAAAAATCACAAATACTTTGCTTTTTTTTTCGAAATGGCCAATCAGATACCAGAAGCACAACGAACAACTTGTTACAAATTGAAGGATCATAAAGCATTACTACTGTTAATAAATATCATTGCAATTTTAAAAAGGAATTGTCTTTCTTTGATCATAGTGACACTATTTTGCAGGTTCTCTTTGTCTTTATATTGCAGACACGTAGCATCGTTTTTTAAAGTGTGGGGGGGGGGGGGGCAGACTCATCTCGAAAAATTCTTGACAAGCCAAAAAAAAGCGGGGGGGGGGGGGGATTTGAATTTTCCAAAATCTTCAAATTCTTATCCTAATCCTTGTGTGTGTGTGTGGGGGGGGGGGGGGGGGGGGCGATGGCATAGTATATCAATTACATCAATTTCAACGGATTGTCCAGTATGAAACAACAGTGAAGATTATAGCTGTCTTACACAGTGTGTTACCACGCCGCTGTAACATGTAAACAAACATCGTATACTGTAACAAATGTCTTATACTGTTAAGGAAATGATGAGTTATGGAATGAGCCCATCTTTAAGTCATTATTTTGTATAGTTGTTTCGTTGATTACTATTTATAATATTTTATTGAAAAAAAAAATCTTGTATGCCCTCTTCCTTAACTGCAGTATTTGTAGCCTCTGGGGGAAAAACGGAAATTAATTAATGATCGTCAAAAGAAAAAAAAATTGTCAGAAATCGTTTTAATGTCAAATAATGCCAAAAAGTTAATCATTCATTACATGATATTATCTGGTTATGTAATTCATCTGTGGACATATATTGCATTAAATTCACGGCCTAGGACTCGGCAAAGCCTCCTTTTAGACCGTGCATCTCGTCTTTTTGGTGGAATTTCAGTATCCCACACTCTTAATGATTATTATTTCTTTTAATATGTCACCACATATCATGCAATAACCTATTGAACTCCAAATGTGCTGCAAAAGAGCAGCCGGAACACATAGCTTTTGTGAGTCGTTTTTCTCCTGTTTAGAATTTCACTATTTCTCAAAAAGTACCAAACACAATTGTTATGATTTTAAGCTGCAATGATCAAAGAATAAGCATTGAATTTTTTTTTTTAAACTAATAATAGTATTCAAGATGGGTTTAATTCGGCGGATTAACGATACAAAGCGAACGTAGTGAAATTAAAACCAGCGAAATTATCTGCTTATCTTTAGTATTAGACGTTCTGAATGCTGAGTGAGGAACTTGAAAACTAACACTAGGCTAGCGTTATTTTGAACAACAATATTCATGTTCCAAAAAAAAATTACTCAAAAACTTTTTCTGAATGTCTACTAATTGGTTATTAATGGTAATAACAAGCTGACTGAATGCAATCCAGACACATTTAAGTAACCATTTAGTTGACTGAATGACCGAGCTTCATTTTTTGTTGTGAACATATTATCCCTATATATCTACGGTATATTTCTCCATCTTTCATTAGTCTGTGAATTAAGCGACCATCTTAACTTTGTACACGGTGTAGACACTTTACAGATGTGTTATTTGACATCCCACTGCTGTCTGGTTTATATTGGATCTGTGAAGTCTCGTCTGACGAATGAATAACAAAAATCAACTACCAATACTTTCTTTTCACCCTGACTGGTGTCCTCTTATAAAGCAAAGTTAATGAGAAAATATTTTCACACCTTCGAAATGTCACAGGACCATCCACGTATTCACTTTTTACAGGTGTATTTCAGTATTTCAACACATATCTCTCTTATGAAGAGACAGTCTTGTTGCAAAATCTCATAAACCCTCACATAATTTTTTCTTATTTTTACGTCCATTTGAGGTTCTCGGAAATCTTAATCAAGGTCATGACGTTGTAGACATCTTTCTTTTTTTTCAACCTTTAACATCTATCTTTTTCAGTATATGTATTCGACTTTGATGTGAGTATTGATCGTTGTTAGTGTCCAACCAAAACTTGATGTGAGTATTGATCGTTCTTAGTGTCCAATGTGAGTATTGATCGTTGTTAGTGTCCAATCACAACTTGATGTAAGTATTGATCGTTCTTAGTGTCCAATGTGAGTATTGATCGTTGTTAGTGTCCAATCACAACTTGATGTGAGTATTGATCGTTCTTAGTGTCCAATGTGAGTATTGATCGCTGTTAGTGTCCAATCAAAACTTGATGTGAGTATTGATCGTTCTTAGTGTCCAATGTGAGTATTGATCGTTGTTAGTGTCCAATCAAAACTTGATGTGAGTATTGATCGTTCTTAGTGTCCAATGTGAGTATTGATCGTTCTTAGTGTCCAATGTGAGTATTGATCGTTCTTAGTGTCCAATGTGAGTATTGATCGCTGTTAGTGTCCAATCGCAACTTGATGTAAGTATTGATCGTTGTTAGTGTCCAATGTGAGTATTGATCGCTGTTAGTGTCCAATCGCAACTTGATGTAAGTATTGATCGTTCTTAGTGTCCAATGTAAGTATTGATCGTTGTTAGTGTCCAATCAAAACTTGATGTGAGTATTGATCGTTGTTAGTGTCCAATCAAAACTTGATGTGAGTATTGATCGTTCTTAGTGTCCAATGTGAGTATTGATCGTTCTTAGTGTCCAATGTGAGTATTGATCGTTGTTAGTGTCCAATCACAACTTGATGTAAGTATTGATCGTTGTTAGTGTCCAATGTGAGTATTGATCGTTGTTAGTGTCCAATCACAACTTGATGTGAGTATTGATCGTTCTTAGTGTCCAATGTGAGTATTGATCGCTGTTAGTGTCCAATCAAAACTTGATGTGAGTATTGATCGTTCTTAGTGTCCAATGTGAGTATTGATCGCTGTTAGTGTCCAATCAAAACTTGATGTGAGTATTGATCGTTCTTAGTGTCCAATGTGAGTATTGATCGCTGTTAGTGTCCAATCAAAACTTGATGTGAGTATTGATCGTTCTTAGTGTCCAATGTGAGTATTGATCGCTGTTAGTGTCCAATCAAAACTTGATGTGAGTATTGATCGTTGTTAGTGTCCAATCAAAACTTGATGTGAGTATTGATCGTTCTTAGTGTCCAATGTGAGTATTGATCGCTGTTAGTGTCCAATCAAAACTTGATGTGAGTATTGATCGTTCTTAGTGTCCAATGTGAGTATTGATCGCTGTTAGTGTCCAATCAAAACTTGATGTGAGTATTGATCGTTGTTAGTGTCCAATCAAAACTTGATGTGAGTATTGATCGTTCTTAGTGTCCAATGTGAGTATTGATCGTTGTTAGTGTCCAATCACAACTTGATGTGAGTATTGATCGTTCTTAGTGTCCAATGTGAGTATTGATCGTTGTTAGTGTCCAATGTAAGTATTGATCGTTGTTAGTGTCCAATCAAAACTTGATGTGAGTATTGATCGTTCTTAGTGTCCAATGTAAGTATTGATCGTTGTTAGTGTCCAATCAAAACTTGATGTGAGTATTGATCGTTGTTAGTGTCCAATCAAAACTTGATGTGAGTATTGATCGTTCTTAGTGTCCAATGTGAGTATTGATCGTTGTTAGTGTCCAATCAAAACTTGATGTGAGTATTGATCGTTATTATTGTCCAATCAAAACTTGATGTGAGTATTGATCGCTGTTAGTGTCCAATCAAAACTTGATGTGAGTATTGATCGTTGTTAGTGTCCAATAACAACTTGATGTGAGTATTGATCGTTATTATTGTCCAATCAAAACTTGATGTGAGTATTGATCGTTGTTAGTGTCCAATCAAAACTTGATGTGAGTATTGATCGTTCTTAGTGTCCAATGTGAGTATTGATCGTTGTTAGTGTCCAATGTGAGTATTGATCGTTGTTAGTGTCCAATCACAACTTGATGTGAGTATTGATCGTTCTTAGTGTCCAATGTGAGTATTGATCGTTGTTAGTGTCCAATCAAAACTTGATGTGAGTATTGATCGTTCTTAGTGTCCAATGTGAGTATTGATCGTTGTTAGTGTCCAATGTGAGTATTGATCGTTGTTAGTGTCCAATCAAAACTTGATGTGAGTATTGATCGTTCTTAGTGTCCAATGTGAGTATTGATCGCTGTTAGTGTCCAATCAAAACTTGATGTGAGTATTGATCGTTCTTAGTGTCCAATAACAACTTGATGTGAGTATTGATCGTTATTATTGTCCAATCAAAACTTGATGTGAGTATTGATCGTTGTTAGTGTCCAATCAAAACTTGATGTGAGTATTGATCGTTCTTAGTGTCCAATGTGAGTATTGATCGTTGTTAGTGTCCAATGTGAGTATTGATCGTTGTTAGTGTCCAATCACAACTTGATGTGAGTATTGATCGTTCTTAGTGTCCAATGTGAGTATTGATCGTTCTTAGTGTCCAATGTGAGTATTGATCGTTCTTAGTGTCCAATGTGAGTATTGATCGTTCTTAGTGTCCAATGTGAGTATTGATCGTTCTTAGTGTCCAATGTGAGTATTGATCGTTCTTAGTGTCCAATGTGAGTATTGATCGTTCTTAGTGTCCAATGTGAGTATTGATCGTTGTTAGTGTCCAATCAAAACTTGATGTGAGTATTGATCGTTCTTAGTGTCCAATGTAAGTATTGATCGTTGTTAGTGTCCAATCACAACGTCTTGGGCCTCTCCGACGGAGCTCGGAAAAACAACCAAAATGTATGAACATTACCGGATGATAGAATATCAAACAAATCGGAGTCGCTTTTCGCCGATTAAAGTATCGTCTAAACAACCTTATATTTCTCTCCTATAGTATTTTTTAGGGTATACCATTTAAAAGGGGAAGGTGGTGTATTGGAAGCCAATTTAATACATGTACATATGATGCTTTTTTCGAGCTGTATCGGTACGGCATTCAATAACACTTTGAAAAATTACTCACTATTTTCTTTTCAAATAGCGCTTATTTTTGGACCAAGTCAACACCCTTTAAAAATATGTTAATCCTATTTCAATGTGCAATAATATCATTGATATTACTGCAGTGTTGATAAAAAGTTGTTTTATATTTAATCAAAATGCTTAATATGTTTTGTATACAATGAATGATTGTTTAACATTATTTAGCTAAATGTGATATACTAGCCAATAACTTAATTAACAGTTTCTAGATTAAGAAATATTCTAATAAACTCATGTAGTTCAACATATAAGGCATTAAAACAACTCTTTAATACTTTACACAGCAATTGGCGATGCTAGACCCGAATGAAATCAATGCATAACACCTTTAAGTGTCTGAAAGTTCACTCACTTTAAAAGAAATAAAATGAAAAAAATAAAGACGTTTGTTAGGTTTAATGTTTATGTTTGATTCTCATAATGTAATTGCGAAAGTGTTATTTTTCTTAACTATCTTTATATACATTTATCATTGTATCGTTTGTTTTTATTTCTCTGTACTGCAGCAAAGTTCATCAATGTCTTCTTTCTATGTTTATTCAAGTTTGCTTAATATATGTTGGGGGAGGATAGATGAGGGGTTGGAACCTGTCTCCAGTTATCAATGTACTTTTATATAATATGTATTGATGGTTGTCACCTCTTCGCTCTAAACGATAATAAATGATATTCGTTAATGCATTCCTTTGTTCCAAATCTTATGCACTTTTTTTTCAAATTGGGTTGATTTGTTACCAAATTTAACCAACTTTATATAGACAATTCAAAATGCCTTTTAATTGGGTTATTTCCAACGTAGAATTCTCCTAAAGCAATGAATAAATATCCCATAAACAACAAAGGCACAAGATTTATTTAATTTGTGTAATAACAAATAATGAAATTTGGTATAAAAATACAGAAAAAAAATATTTGAAGTTTAAAAGGAATGTAATGTCATGTTTTATCTGAATAGATACACCAGTTAAGAATATCTAATAAATCATCAATATCTTAAAACCTCAGAATTTCTTAAAAATTTCAAGCTTTTTGAATAATTAAATGTTTGGTACAAGTCGTAAAGCCTTTGATCTCTACTGATACACAAAAAAATAGTTTAAAAAAGTCAAATTGTATTCTTTAGCAAATATGTTCCCTTAATGTACGAGGTAACCATTTAGTAATACCCAGAACGATAACAAAGATTAAGAATAGTAACAAGTAAAATTTGAAAACACAAACAAACATGATGTACATATATAAAAAGCTGAAAGTAACAATGTACATTTCTTACCTCAGTCAATAAGAATACTCTTAACTTTAAAAACCCCAATATGAAATAATTTGTTTGATGCAGATTGGTATTATGGTGGTTTTTTTTTATATTATATATTATATATTTTATGTATGGTGGTTTGAATTTGGAATGAAGCAAATTTTCATAGTAAAAATGACATCTCTTCTCGGATATATCAAACTTTCCCTTCTGAAAAGCATAACCATTTCATGTAAGTATATTTGTTTTGGAAACGACAGAAATCCATATGAAAATAATGTTGTCATTATAGTTTGACCGATTTTTTTTATCCTTCCACTGTGGGTCTGGCTGTTTACAGTTGTTTAGGAGTAGACTATTCCCTATTAGCATTTTGCACTGATATACGGACACTGTTAATCCATGTGACTTTTCCTACTTTTAAAATAATCCTGTTTTTCCATTCAAACGTTGACATTTAGGACAGATGAAACTAAAGACATGGGCATTAATATCCTTAATTTACAGAATAGTGTTGAATCACATTGTCATTTGAAACTTATACCCTGCTAATTAAAATGAGTGTAATTACAACCTTTGATGAAAGTAATGTTTGAATATGATACCCTGTATACTTTTATAAACATTTTAATAATAATCATCTGCATAAGAAATATTTGTTAAGTTGTGTTTCTTTTGGAAATTTTTTTATAACTGTTCGTAAATTTTCTTTCAAAAGGATCTGCTAGAGAGTAAAAAGAAACTACTTGATATGTGATTGAGTGTCCTTTAAATTTAGACAATACAGAAGTGTGAACCTATTCTGAAATTACTCTTAACTGTTAATGGTTCAAAAACAGTGTGTTATTCTAAGAAATCATCGATATTTGCTCATGAAATCGTCACAATGTATCCGAATTGGCTGTATGTCTTCACAATTACATCAATGTGAGAGTTGAAATCACAATGTAACAAATTGATCATATTTACACGTATACACAGATATAAAACACCTTTCCATCAGTAACTCGACCAAGCATTGTTTTCTACTTGTTTTGTTTTTCCTCCCACTTGGACTGTTGATTCCTCTCTTCAAAATCCCCGCCTATTTCTCACATCTTCAACTTGTTTTCTTTGACTTCTTTTTCTGTTTTTGTTTTGGTCTCTACAAATGCAAAATTACAATTATAATTATTATTGATTTATTTTATTTAACAGACTAAAAAAGAGTTAAAAAGTGTAAAGCCAATTTTGCTGACGTCACTATGGCACACGTTAAAAAGTATTAATATGCATTACGCAATATAAATTTTGTGGGCAATTGAATTTCATTTCCAGAATTTTTTTTTTTATTAAATACAAACATATCGTCACAATGTCGATACCTTTGATTTTGTTTTCATTTAGACTTAACTTTTTAGTGCCTAAAAATTCCCAAAATGTTGTGTTTTACAGTGAAAGTTATTCAATTGTTTGGCTTTTCAATTCAATTATCATTTTGTTTTTTTGTCGGTTCTTCACAAACGAGCTGCTTGAAGTATATACGTTCTTATATTCTTTCTAGAATTTTTTTTACTAGATAACTCTTCTTATATAAATGCAGACTGACCTTTGACTGCTTTTGGGATTTTCTCTTCTGTTTTTCCGATTTGGTCTGCATTTTCCTGCTTCTCTTCCGTTTCCTGTGTATGCTTTATACCTTCATTTTCGGATTGTTCTGGTGGAATACCGAACATTGAATCATCCACCTGCACATCTTCGTAGTCGCCTAGAGGGCGCTTTTCAAGACTGTTCAGTACTTCATTGGCGAAAATGTCGTCTAAATTTAAAGAAAAAAAACTTTTTATAATTAACAGCAATTATTTGCATATTTAAGAGCCCGATGTTATTAGAGACACTTTGAAAATGAAGGAATAAAATGATTATATTTTAGACTTCGCATTTTATATTCTTGAACACGAATGTCAAATTTTTAAAAACACCATTCTGAAACATTTATGTTCATGTACGTACACAGGATTTCCCTCATCTGAGAAAGGTCATCTGGGTTGGAATCTTTCGACACGTGACGAAGGATGTCACTCAACAGTGCTGCAGCCTCGGGGTCACCTAAAAAAGAAACATGACGTGTGTGATGTTTATCTGGGATATACCCATGGACGGAAATTCATTGTACTTAACATGTCAAGAGAAAAAAAATAGTGGTGTTTTTTTACTCCAAAAAAGGGCGAAAATAATGCTGTTGTTTCTGTGAAAACCTTCCTTGTGTTAATTAAAGCCAGGAACAGATTTAAACAAAAAACCATACCAAATACTAAAATAAAGGAATGTTGGTAAATTGTATTGTTAATTTCTGATATGTATTACAGTTTTACGTGTGCCAAACTTGTTTTATAGTATCTAGGTCGTTTGTCACTGAATATGATAACTGACACCTAAGACCACAACTTTAAATGAAATAGATAATACAGAATTAACTTGTTTTGTTGGATCTGAAGTCACTTGCTAAGACCGTCAATGACAATCTTACTCTACATGAGATAAGGGAATTCAAAAATTTAAATTTAGCACCCATCTAATCAATATCAGTAGACATCCGGTACCTGTTATAGTTGCCTTGGCTAACCACTCATCCATAAGCGTTCTAATGACCTCGATTAAGGAAGTAGCACGTGATAGAGCCATTCTCATTATTTCTTTATTCTGAAGTTCGTCAATGCCAAGATGAGGAATGACGTCACTATACCCAAACATCCGGTAGATGTCGTTAAGGGTGGTGTAATCACTGAGGAACCGGTTGTTAAGTTCCTGCTTTTGTAAGTTCTGTCAATCAGATAATATGTATTGAAAATTACCCATTCATTTAAAGTGGATAGCAATTTCACAACGAATAAAAACGGGACTTTGTTAAAACATTGTTTCATACGAATTTATTTCAGTGATTATCTGGCTCATTAACATAAAATTGTAATAGCACACATTTGAGGATATAAAAGCAAAATTAACCATTTCAAACAACAAAAAGTGACCAAATTCTTCGATGAAAATTAGTTTTAATAGATATTATGTTAGCATCATATAAAGGTTTGAGAATTACTAAAATACTTATTTTAAAAAGTAAATGTGTTAATCCTCAGACTTTGGGTAGAATACCTTTACAACTCTGAAATTGACAGAACAATTATGGGGTCATAATGACGTAGATAGAGTATTCACCATGTTTGAGGCAGCAGCCTGCTGAACGAGGACGTTGTACTCTTTTCTGACGTCCTCCCTGTATGTATCAGCCTGTTGTTGCGTCATCTACAAAAATAGTTCATTGGGCTCATGAATATTTATAATCTTATTTATGAACATTTGCATACATGTTTTTGTTTAAAGCTGATGAAGAGCAAATACATTTTGATTTCCGTTTCAGGTCATCTTAATGACGTCATAATCATCTCATAATTTTATGATTAGATTTCTTGCATAAAAATAAGAATTTTATTGTTTTAGAATGAAAAGGAATTTTTTTTTACGATTGATATTAACAGTATCACAGTGTTAAATAACAAGGGTATTAACTTTAATGGTACGTGATAAAATCCTGTCGATCCTTGTTCTAATAAATATATTTCTTAATGCCTCTGTAAATATTCATGTACAATAACGACGAATAAACATACTAGTTTCTCTAATCGTGAAATGGTTTCCGACCGGCGGCATTCGATTTTTTATGTTTTAAAATTCGGAACGCCTTTGGAGTATTCTGAATCGTTGCGTTAAATTCAAATTTAGATTATTCTGATTTATTTACTATTAAAACAAATGCATCGCCGACATATAAAGATTTCTTCGTATAATAAAATACCTATTTACTGACTATTCCGACAATTGGAAGATTATTGTTCCCCTCGACAGCAGTTTTTCCCTTGGTTGCATTTCTTGAAATAGTTGCTATCTAGGGGGCAACAAACTTGCTATCGGCATTATAGCCAATAAAATACATTTAATAGTAAATTATCTAATATATATTGATGACGGTTAAGATCAATGCAAAGAAATAACAAAACCTACACCCAAACACGCGCTAATCTGTGTCTGAAATGATTACAAACCCAGTGAACCATTAGATGTTGTATTTCGTTATTTTAAAATGATATTTCATTAAATAATTGACTCAAATATATCAACGAAATTTGAAAAAAAATAATTATGATCGACCATGGTGTTCATTATACGTGGTTCTGTTCTAATCATTGTGACAGCAACCGCCAATTGATTTTTTTTTGTTATTCTGTTGTATTTGTTCTATTGTATTCAGTTCCTACAGGTTATATTAGGACAGAGAGTCAAGTACATAAACACCAATCGGTCACATTGGGGTTTTAAAGTACTCGATGATTGGAAATTTTTAGGCTATTTTAAGCTCTTAAAAAGAACTATGTATAAATGTTATGGAATTATTTACATTTATTTTAAATAATAAAAAAGAAAGATCCCCCTTCTGAACACCCATCGGCAATGGCCTAGCTATAATGCCGACTTATTGGGTTTCAAACCCTAACTCCTAATAGATAATTAACAGATTGACGAAGGAAAAAAAAATCGCGAGGCGAAGCCATGGACATGCAGTCTAACAATCTAATCACGGTATTAGTTTGTTGTGAACTTTGCCATGACAGTTCTATGTACTCTAGAGTTCCTTACTCCCGTGTTGACACATTTAAGATAAAGGGCAGAAAGGCGAACGTCTCCTCACACTGTTTTATGTTTGCATAGAGCTTTGTTTATAACACATGCAACAATGTGATGTTTTTTTTTCAAACTTAAAAAAGCCGGCAGTAGTATAAACATTATAATAGTAAAAAAATTTCTGGTTTAGTTTTTGTTTTACGTTTTTGTTTTTTGGGTTTTTTTGGTTAATTTTGTTCTGTTTTTGTTTTTGTTCTAATTTTTTCTTGTTTGTTTGGGTTTTTTTAATTTTGTTTTTGTTTCTTGTTCTTTCTTCTTTGTTTATTTGTTTTTATTTATTTATTTATTTATTTTTATTTATTTTTTTTTTTTTTGGGGGGGGGGGGGGGGGGGGGGGTCGGCCTTGTTGTTGTTTGTTTCATATAATTCTGGTATATTTTTTCCCACAAGTTACACTACCGCTGCAGTTCTTGTTTCCTTTGTTTGTATAGCATACATGTCATTCGATGCCTTGTTCTTTAAAAAACTTTTAAATTAATTTCATCGATTATTTTATCCAAAGAGATTATCAGATTGTTACTATACTGCAATTTAACAAGATTATTTTGTCGTGTTACACCAGCATGGTTTTTTTATTTCATTATCTTTTCTGTTCAGTTTCATTGGTTAGCTATACTTTAGGCGAAAAATCGCCTAAAAATGAAATATTATCACGTCGGATACATTGCTATTTAACAAAGATTCCTGATTTATGTTTTAAAACAAAATTCAAAAAAGTAATCAAGAAACTTTTGATTAATCTTCTTAAGTATGCCAACCTTTAGTACACCAGAAGATTTTTATGGATAATAAATTCCATCGGACAAAATAAATGTCAGTATTGAACGGATTCTCGCATATACGGTGTCCGTTAGTAATCTAACATCAGCATCATCCGTATGATAAAGACTCATTAACAGGTCTACCGAGGACATTTTGGCCTATTATCGCGATGTCTCCTTTAATTTTTCAGGTAATTTACATTGCTGGCAGATTTTGGCATTTCGCCAAGGAAAGAAGAAGACAAACACGAACCGAGGAACGTCATATTATTTGTGCCAGTGATCCATATTTATATTCCTGTTAGAACCATTTTAACAAGACTTCTGACTTTCAAAAGGATGTAACTATCTTTTTGTGTCAAAACAAGTCAAAAATGACGTAAGTTTCAAGTGAAACATACACATATTGCATAGTCTTTGCTCAAAAGTGAGTCAGATCTTGTTGATATCAAAGAGACATGACTTAGTGGCCAGCAAAGAAATAGACAGGCCTACGTCACATGGCTATTTGACACAGCTACCCAAAGTCCAAGCTCTTGTTGAAAGGTTCTAATCTTGATTTCGATGACAGGTATAAAATTAAAAGTTTTAATGGTTGACCGCTATACTTTTTAAAATTGCCTTAATTTACTGATCTGACCTACTTTCACGTATCAAAATAGATGATATTATCCGATTGCCTTATACAGTAAAACTCGGTTAAAGCGAAGTCCTAGGGACCAATGTATTTACTTCGTTATATCCGTAATTCGTTATATCCGTATAACGAATTCATAATAATAACTATAGCGAATTTACTATATACATGTACATGTTTACTTTCACCAGACTATATTTTTTGCTAATTGAGGCTTAAAACAAAAAATTACATTACTTTAAAACCTTAAATATTCGGATTATGAATTGAAAAAAAAATACATGTATATGGATAAAAAATCAATCAAACTATTATGTAAAATGGTAATGCAAACTTTTTAAACTTTAACTGTAAAGAAATTTGTTACATCAGTTTGCTATATACGTAAATTCGTTACATCCGAACTCATTATAACAGTAACATTTTGCAAAGTTTTGTTAAGAAACAAATAAATTTCGCTATACCCGAGAATTTGCTACATGTATATTCGTGTTCGTGCTAAACGAGTTTTACTGTATTAGTTAAAAAGAAGTTATCCAATATTCAACTTGACCTTTTTAAATCATATAAGAATTAAAACATCAAAATTTAATCATACACACTTCTTGATACTAGTTTGAATTAGTCTATCTATCTATCTATCCATCTATCCATCTATCTATCTATCCATCTATCCATTTGTCAATTCATTTTGGTTTCTTTTGGGTGATTTTATTTTATCTATCATTCTCTATCTATCTATCTATCTATCTATCTATCTATCTATCTATCTATCTATCTATCTATCTATCTATCTATCTATCTATCTATCTATCTATCTTTATATCCATCTATCTTTATAGCTATCTATCAATTCATTTTGGTTTCTTTTGGGTGTTTTTATTTCAATCAAACGCTCATCTTACAAAGGAAGTTTATACTGCACCGGATTTTTAAAGTCTGAACATCCGGGCCATTTACTCTAATCTCTAATCGTTCTCCTAAAATCTGTTTCTGTTATTGAATGAACGGGAACAATCCATGCGACCTTTTATGACAGTAAACAGAATAAGTCATGTTCCCGAACAATTCTATAATGGTTAACCACAACACAACGGAAACCGAACGTCACGATCTACTAGCCGCAATTGCCAAAAATAGATGCCGCATGACGTCATAATAACCCTAATTACGACAGATACGGTTTCAGATTGCGGCAGGAGACCCCATTAATGTTTATCGACCAGCACTTTGAGAAAACGATTAACTTTCTGTCGCCAGAGATTCCTGCAAGCATCTTAAAAGTAAAAAAAAAAAATGTCGTTGGTGCTGGTATGATGAAAAAAAAAATCGCCAATCAAAGGAATGTTTCAGCATTTTTGACTGTAAGATTTAATGACTCAAGATAAATCAAGATTTCTTTAAAAAAAAGATCTTCACTAAAAGTGTCGTTATATGGTTTTAATAAAACCATTGACGATTTAACAACATGTTATTTTGGGTGACTTTTTCCTTATCTCTCTGTATTGTTCTTCCGGGTTGTCCAATTATTCTAGCCACATTTGCTCGCAATTCTGTCTAACTTGCAATAAACTTTTTTGCGTTTCTTTTTTTTTAAATCTTTAAGACAATTGTCTTCCTTAATCATTGATGCATAATTGTTTGACCTGATTTGACTTCAGACTAAACAATACTGACAACGAATACTGCAACACGCTTTATACAGGCACGCATCAAAGTTTTACAAAACAGAAGGACCCGACAAAACGTGATGACAAAAATATAAAATATAAAGAGACAAACTGAGCTGCACGCTCACTTTACTACGTTTAAACATTAAAAGAAGTTTTCTTTTCAATTAATAGATGTAAAAATATGGCTCAGTGGTCATAAAGCCAGTAATTTGAAGGTCGTTGGTTCAAACCATGCTGCGGTCATTGTGTTGTGCTTTAGGTAAAGGTACTTTTTCTTCACTTTCTCATTCCACAGAGCTAAAACTCGGCACCGTCTTATGCAGGGAGTTAACCTGCTATGGACTGGTGTCTCATACATAGGACGTTAATAACTCTCATTCGCTTAACACTTTGAAACTAAACACGGATAAGTACGGGCCCTATGCGCCGTTGTGGCGCGGATAAGGATCTAAGATTATTAACTCAATTTAAAAAAATAGAAGCCCCCCCCCCCCCAAACTTCTACCTACTTGATAATATAGTTGGTTCTTCCTATGGTACATGTATAGTTTTAATAAAATGTAGAGACAATTTTGCTACAAAAAGGATTAAATATTACCCTTCTTTTCTCAACTTCAAGCGCAGACTTGTCGGACAGCTTATCAAATTGCATTTGGAGACTTGAGGATGGGTTTCGTTGATAAGAATCTAGTCTGTAACATGCGATCTCAAAGGCAATGCGGATACACCATTCCTCTCAATTTACAAATATTGTACGAGGTTGGCGACGAGCCTTTTACTCATAGATAGCAGAATTAATTCAATTATCAAGTCTGATCTGCTAAAAAAGAAGTCATCTATAATTGCTAATTTCACTTTCTCTCTAAATCTATTATAAATTTCTTCTTTCGCAAGTAGCTTTACCATTGCCGTTTCTGTAATGAAAATTCCCTTAATATCTGAGATGATTGATCGATAATGATTTATACATCATACTGTGTTGAGAGCAGATAATTATGATATTACAACTATATCCGGTTGACTTTAGATTAATATTTGCACAGAATATTTCCAAGCGCTCAAAAGATACTAATCAGGGTCTTTCGAGTGATTTATCTGTTCGGAAAGCTTTATTTGGAGAGGAGATAATTGACAAACACAAAGCGCGCGGATGACAGTGATTTATCAGACGAACATCAAGAATGGCCGCCTTTGAATCGACACATTAATGTAGCCAGAGCATTTGTTCTTTGGTCGTAACCAGTCCATTGTGAAGAGGAATCGATGGTAGATATATCCGGACCGGGTTCGATTTGCTATTTCGGTAATAACGAACACCCACGCAGAATATTTTCACATATTCGCTAAACTAACCGAGTAAACTTTTTGCAACACAGGTTCATATATTTACATATCACTCTTATTCACGTACTAATCAGACTAATTAGGACATTTCTGATGAAGTTTTATCGGAGAGGACGTTATTCTTTTGAGCAGATAAAAATATTAACAACGCTTTTAATTGAGAATTGTATCGATAAAATGCGTCCGTTAATTAATTGATTGAGAAAGACTTGAAATGCCTCATTGATTTTAGGGCGTAAAATTCTCCCTTTTCGGCACACGGTACATTTACTTCATCATTAATGTCATTCATCGACAAACGGAAGCTTAACTACATACGGCTTTATACACTAGTTACATTCCGTAAATAGCCACTTCTTAAAATAAATTTTCTGTTTGATTGAGTTCAAGCCAAAGCCCTATTTAGTACCTATTACTATCTGGAACTGGATAATTACGACCGAAAGTAAATATGGGCGTAAGTTGAAACAAAATATGCTCTCCAGTAATGGCGAGTTAGTTTACAAACAACTCTCTCTCTCTTTCTCTCTCTCTCTCTCTCTCTCTCTCTCTCTCTCTCTCTCTCTCTCTCTCATATGACTTTTCCGTTTATTCTAAGTATACACATGTACTCGTATGGTTAAAAAAGACTCATGTATGAAACTTTCTGGTGTCTTTTCAACAGAAAGAAATATTGAAAATTTTTCGTGGGTTCACTACTGAGCACTCGCTGACTGAACATGAAATAAACAAATACAAGGATACATACCCTCTTTGAACTTCGCTTCAAATAACAAAACGCAAAAAATGATATTTGACAGCAGTCATCAGGAATGCAACTGCAGTCAAAAACGTCGTGGTTGTTTTTAAACATATCAAAGTTCAATTTGGTATTTTTCTTTGCATATTATATTGACTGTCAAAGAAAACAGTATTCGTGGGTGTAATAATACCTTTTAGATTTCCCAAAATTGAAAAAAAAAATGCCACGTTTCTCTAGCCCTCTTATTTGAGTAATTCAAGGAACCGGGTTATTATGTGTCGCTTCTTATTGGTGTCTAACAATAGATCAATAAATCGCACTGACGTAAGCTAGTGTGATCAGAAACAAATGTATATATTCGGAAACGTCTTTAGATCATTGACCTTCAATGAAAGTTCATTTTCTACGTAGGGACGTACGAAAGTATTCTCTCTCTCTCTCTCTCTCTCTCTCTCTCTCTCTCTCTCTCTCTCTCTCTCTCTCTCTCTCTCTCTCTCTCCTGCCCTGGACATTATAGAATTAATACAACTGTGTACTGTATCCCGTGTAATCTAATCTATCACTAGTACGTATCTCGGTATGAAACAATGGCAGTCTTTTCGATCAAACGCTAAACACTCATAGGGAAAATGGTTACTACTGTAAATATACAAACTTATCAAGAACCAACTGTCAGGAGGTCTTTTGTCGTGATATTTATTTTTTTTCCATTAGAAGGTTAATAAGACACTCAAAAGCCAGGAATCTCTCTCTCTCTCTCTCTCTCTTTCTGTCTCTCTCTCTCTCTAACCTTATTAAACTCACACTCCGTTTTCGTCAAGTATGTTTTAATTAGAACTGACCGATTTACAAGTCCTGTAGATCGCCGTACATGGAATTGTCTCAGCGATGACAGCTGCTTTTGAGTGGGAAGTTACATGTGTACACGGCATGATACACTTCTTCTGATTGGCTAAGAAGTCGTGGTAGTGACGCTGCGATCATAAGTATTCACTATATGTATGCCATTATATTTTATAACCGTTTATTTCTCTGGAGATTTTAAAAACCTTTTTAGATCTTTTTTTTATATTGATATTTAAAAGGTCAAATAATGTGTTCAACTGATCTATACTCAGTTTGCTTTTTCCTAATGTTTGAAAGTTGTTTGGGTTTTTTTATTACAAAAAAAAAAACAACAAACAAACAAATAACAAATTGTTCATTTTCTCTGAATAAAAAAAGCCAACGACCCTCAATGAAGAACGTTTAGTTTAAAAAGATAAGATTGAAAGATCAAATATATGTACTAGTACTAGATTAAGGGATTTTTCCCCGTTTTCAGCCATCATAGTATCGACGTTGCTATCTTAACTCGCTATGTACTATATACTACTGATAAAGGCCATCGGGTCGGGAATGACGTATTCTGAATGATATTATAGCATGCCCTGTATGTCACAGCTTCTTATTCATCCATACCAACAAGATGATAGAACCATTTTAACAAGGCCTTGGACTTTCAGTAGGACGGAACTATCTATTTCTTGCGTCAATAGAAGTTAAAAATGACGCTGGTTTCAAGTGAAATATACACCGATTGCGTAGTCTTATCTCCAAAGCCAGACAAATCTTGTTGATTTCAAAGAGCAATGGCTGATTGGCCTACAATGGAATAGACAGACCTACGTCACATTGCTGTTTGACAGCAACTACCCAAAGTCCAAGCTTCTGTTTAAATGGTTCTAAATGAAATGCTGGCAGCTAACATTGGCGCGTGTAGAGCGATTAGGTAACCTTTAAAGGTGAATGCTGTTTCGTGTAAGGACGTCATCAGAAGACAAGTGACAATATGGCGTGATGGCTTCCTCCCCTGACCTTTTTTTTCACTTTTATCGTCTATTTGTTTTTCTTAATATTTTGTTTTAACTGTTAGTTTTTTTGTGCATTTTGTGTGTGTGTTTTTGTGTGTGTGTTTTGTTTTGTTTTTGTGTGTGTGTGGGTTTTTTTTACGGGAAAAGAATCCTTTTCAGGCCCCTTTTTTATACCTACTATTTTCAGATTAAAACAGGAATGCTATATCATACAGTAAAATCATCGATTCCATTGTTTGTACGCCTTATTTAATGCAATTTGTGACTTTTGAAAAATAATTAGCAAAATTTATCTGCTCGTTTTCTCACGTGGAAGTTTTGTTGGAAATAAATGTACATAAACGCATAATACACGATTATACATCAACCGAGTTTTATTTCTTCTGTATCATGAAATGCGAAGTCTTTTCCCCGGTATGTTATGTTCGGATCAATGACACGATACTTTACGCACTCTTGCCCACTTTATATGAATAATTTAAAGGAAGATATAAATAAAGCAATGGACTCCTTTCTTTCTCAGAACATACCTATTAGAAGGTTGCGATTATTGTAGAAAAATGGTTTTTCTTCAATGAGGGAATTTTTATATCACGAATTAAACAACAGTAAATACTTCCTTTGGTTTTTATTTTTATTCATAATTTTTAACAACCTCGAAAGAAGAATTTAACAGTTGAAATAAGATGATGATAATCATGAAACATTGCTTAATTATTTTTAAACATGACAAGGTGCGAAACCTAAAACCGAAATTAAAAACAGCACATTGAATTTATAAAAGTTATTGGGAGTTGATTTTAATCAACTCTCCTATGCAGTTACTCAGGCAAACCGAAAGTGAAACAGTGTTTGGACCTATAAAGCACAAATCAACACCGCTGACAACATTTAGTTCTAATCAATAAATTCGATGTAATGAGTTCTTAAGCATTGTTCTTCAAGGAAACTCATTTATAGAGACCTTGTAAAAAGTCAGATTTTAAATGGTACGAACAATTAAGATATTTTTTGAAGTCGTACATTTTCTGTATTCCTACGCCAGAGTTCAATATAGTCTCGTTCAACCAGACGCTCGGCTGTCTCCGTAAATCTCCGACAAGCATAGAGTCTCTCTTTCTTGTCGGAGATTAACGGATACAGCTGAGAGTCTGGTTGAACGAGAGTAGAGTTCAATTTTGCTTGGATCCATACAATTTCACATAACTATTTCGATTACTAATAGGTAGTTTGATGGAATAATTCTTTGAATATTACACATCATGATTGATATTGGGTTTTCACGAAACTCTTGTAGGATTCAGATTATAAAAGTGTGCGAAATTCAAATACTTATAGGAGTTTACTTGCCACGCAAAATAACATATCGTTGATTTTAAAATAAATAACAAAATCAACTCCCGTCAGTACTTCAGTACTTTGATTTTTTATGGAGCTCCATTTATTTACCCATAGAAACGTAACATCAACAACACCTATGTGCAGACATGCGCACATGTCAGATTAAATCTTTGATTAGTCTAAATACAGGTCGCCATGACATTTATACATAACTGGATATTGTTTTCATCATCACTTGTAAAGTGACGTCTATGATAACGTTCTGATTGAATCGCCAGCAAACTGATATTAAGATGAGATGTAATGCGAGAAATTAGAAAGAATCTACTAAAGGGTGATGTCTGATCTACAGACAAAATCTTATTCAAATATTTGAGAAGTGTTTTTTTTTTCGTTTATATCAGCTGACATTTGACAAGCGGCGTAAAATGTGACACTACCCACGTATATTTTTTTGGTTCGAAATACTAATAAATTCTTTGTATCATCTATATGCTGTATCGATTAACAGGAAAATGTTGTCTTATTAGTGGCCTTTTTGGGTAATATTTCAAAGGGTTTTTTTTTTTGCACCATTAGCGAATCTGGATTGGTATATCAAAAACTTTACTATCGTCTCTCTACTTCCTGCCGTTCTGTCTCTCTTTCTTTCTGTCTGACTTCCCCTCTTTCCTCTCTCTTTCTATATGCCTGTTTCTATCTCTCTATCTTCCTTTACACATCTCTCTCTCTCTGTCTCTCTCTCTGTCTCTCTGTCTCTCTCTCTCTCTCTCTCTCTCTCGTGCCCTGAGATTATCCAATGATTAACTACAACCGTGTACCACATCCCGTGTATTGATATCCAATCTATCTCTCGTATATATCTCGCTTTTCATTTTTTTCCCTTTTCTTTCTACCCATATACCCAGGTTCCAGGAACTGCTGTTTTGCAATTCATATCACAGCATGGTGGCGGATATTGAGGAATTATTTTTGTATCTTTGGATTTTTCTATTTATGAGAGCAGACTCCATTTATCATTTAATCATTAAAAGGATATTTGCAATATCTTCAAACAATCCATTTCCTTTTATCTGATTAAAAAATTAGAAATACGAAATTTTCCGATCGAAGGTTTTTAAGGTTGCAATATGCTTATTTTCAAATTAAATTCTTTTCTTGAGAAGTGAGAGTTATTTCCAAAACCCTCTATATTAACTGCATGTCTGATGTTCCCGGTCTAAAAAAATAAAAGATTCGGATAGATGTCCTCAAAGCTACGAGTTGTCTTATGTGTTTAAAAATACCAATTTATGGCGTATAAAAACTTCCGCCAGTTCTGGTCTGATAAGCTACAGACCTGCAGCCTCCCCTTTATATACTTTTTTTACGTTTTTGAAATAATTGAATCAGTTACAAACATACTCTCTCTCTCTCTCTCTCTCTCTCTCTCTCTCTCTCTCTCTCTCTCTCTCTCTCTCTCTCTCTCTCTCTCCTTTAATTTTCGATTGTCTATGTCTAAAGGACAATCTATATTTGCATCATCTCTAAGGTCGACATGAGATACATGTACATATTAGATAACATCTGTTTTTCTATTTTTTTCACTTAATATTACCATATATAACTAACAAACTATACAGATTAAAAACAAAATCATTAACCGTTAAAAGATGTTTGACTGTTGTTAAATTTTTATGATCCCAACTGTGTAAGATCTTTATAGCATTTTTTGAATTGTGAAATATGATGTGGGTTTGACAAAACTATTCTGATATCCGAAAACACATTGACACATTCAATGCGTTTTCCGAGCTTTAACGAAAAGACCCGATAAAACTACAACGTGTCGTCAATCGCAACGCATCTGATCTTTCCGGTAGAGTTTAGAAAAACGTATCTGAAAACGACTGGATTACGAAACTTTATAGAAGATGAAGTCATTTCCCATTAATATATGAGTAGGTAAGAATGGCCTTGAACGCGTCAAATATATTAATAAGATTTAGTAAGATTAGAGACTTTGCTGCGACCAATCAAATTTTGGGTTAAATCTATCTTTAACAAGAAATAGAGAGTTTGCTGGGAACAATCAAAAAACGTGTTACATGTACATCTAGAACACAATTTTCTGACTTACAATAGAAGAGTTGACCAGGTCAGCCAGGGCCTCCTCGAGTTCCTGGAACTCCCCTGACCGGAACAAGTACTCGGCGACCGCCGCGGGGGTGAACTTAAAAGCCTCCGTATAGTCATAGTCCTGAAGTGAAAAAAAGTAACTTTTCATTTCTTATTTTTACATGCATATTCTAAATTACAAAAAAATTATCACAAGCCAGTTTTTCATGTGCTAAAAGAAAAAAGTTTATAAAAAATTCGAAAAACAAACAATGAAAAAAACCCCCAGAAAACTATAAAATGAATTCTTTTATATATGATTTATCTTATATGTAACATATTTCGTTGTATAACACATCATATTGTATAATGTTTGGCTGAGATACATTTGCTTGACTTAAGAAAACAGTTTACAGATGATAGAAATAATATGAACAATAAAAAGCTAAGGCTTTTTATACTTTTAGTCTTCATTTTTTAGTTGTTTTTTTTTCGGGGTCGGGGGGGGGGGGGGGGGTGTGGAGGTTGATGGTACTCTCTCTTGGATTAATTCATAAATAATGGACAACATATTTGTCGGGAAAATGAGATTGTTTTCAGCTTATAACGATATGTTATAAACAGGTTCGGTTTTGTTAGGTTCGAGATTTAAAAAAGGCAATCAGTTTACAACACTTCATCATTTACTTGTCCATATAACACAGAAAAAAGAAGTTTTTTTAAAAATGATGTTTGGTCAATGACACTATCTTTTGCACCTTGGGCAAATATTATCTAGCTTTTGGTCCCGTAAAATAACAAACAATGTATTATAACGCGACAGAACTCATTAAAACTGATCTCTAGTATTACTTCAATTGATAATTATGTGGAAATTTACCAGTATGACAGGAATTAACGCGGTATCATCAGCTAACACAACAGCGCCGGTCATTTGCCTCGGGCTCAAGATCCGTAAAATATAAAGTTAAAGCTTCCGCTCGACGATAAAATAAAACGTAATTATGTGTAGAAAATGAGATAATGGAAACTGGGGAGAGTGTTTTATTTCGTTGAAAGGGTCTTAAATTTCGAAATAGCTGCGCAGAAGTTGTAAATGGTATATTAACTTCTGGTAAGCCCTAGATTTGACCGATCAAGGGAGAGGAACAGAGTTAAAAATGTTTTATCTTTATCCAATAAGGAACATTAAGATTTAACACTGTTGACTGCAATTTTAGAAAACCGTCTAATATCACACTTTCTAATCCGATATTATCTTAATCAATGAATATATAAAAAAAATATTAGTTGCTTACAAAAAGCATTAATGCAACCTTATCATAGCAGTTTTTCATTGTTGTATTAAAATTGACATAATTGCTGTCTTGCGATAGAAAATATCACATGTTAAAAAACCTGGACATAAAAAAAAATGAAGTGCGCTCCTTACACTTATATGCTACAATAAATAATATAAATAATAAAATAGCTACAATACACTATTATCGCCTCATTATATATGTACTCATAAAGCCGGTCGCAAAGCACTACATAAAAAACAAAAGACATGATTTGTAAATACAACTAAGTCTCTTGACCAATCACAATCTGCGTTTCTCTTCCGGATTTCATTATGCGCCATTTTGAGTCCACATTGGTTCTTATTTCCTTGTTGCGTACAATAAATGCTGACGTTCTAACAACAACTACGTCCGATGTTGTGAATGACCCAGGCTTCTAAATAGGGAACTCTTTTTTTGGTTGCTTGTCGCCATATTGTAAAAAGTGAGGTCAAGGTCAGAAGATAAATAAACAGTTGGTTCGCACTCTATCGCGATCATGGAGCGTTTTTATTCATTTAAGCCAAGCATGAGCAGGTAGATACGATACACTATTTCTTTTCGTAAAATATTCTATTAAAACATATCATCTGTATCAAATATCATCAATACCAGGAAATTAGGTCCACATGTTTACATTTAACATACATGTTAAACACTACTCATATTCGACATAAAAAAAAGACAAGTTGTATACACTACGTGACCCTGGGACGACAGCCTTACTGTATCTCTCTCGGGGGTTGATAACGAATCCCGTATCTTATACATCTATGAAAAAAGGCCATTTATGTAAAATAAAACTCCATTTTGCAGCTTGTATGTGGGAAGTATTTTACGGCGCCTCCTTTTATCGCAGTAACCTTTCGAGCGATTGAAAAACTGCATTTTTATGATGAAGGCACAAACAAGGCGTTTAGCTCATCTTTTTACATGTATGTAACAGATAACAAGACATTAATATCAATAAAAAAAGACGTAGACTTAGACAGTATGTTATATCACTGCCGTAAAATGCTTGAAATAACACACTAAGGAACGTGAAAGAATATACGGATTGAAATATTTCATTTAGCTCCCACGATAGAGAGAGGCAATTTGAGTCATATAACGATCACCTTTGACATATAACCACCCACAGACCCACCCACCCACACCAGGGGAAAAGCCTCGAAACAGCGCTAGAGCAGCGCATCCCAATAAGGTGGTAATATATAGTTCATATCCCGTGCTTTTCATCGGGTCAAAGCAAACATTAGTCTTTGGGGGCGGAAAACAAATAGTTTCCATCTTGCTAATTAGCCGAGGAAGGATTTCTAGTTATTTATTTATGATTGAGGGACCATTGCAGGTGTTAGCGGCGTAACTATAATTGACTATCTGATCTGGATATAAAATAATTGTGCGGATAATCTCATGCGTTCTCAGTATTCTGCAACCTTCATGTTGCATTTCTTCTACTGTGATTATCTTTCAAGATTCAGAATCATTGAAACTTGGTTATGGCATTTGCATGTTACCTCAAATCATGTGTAGGCAAGTCTTGCATAATACGGAGTTAAAATGGTAAAATGAAGGAGAAAAAAAACTTATGAACGTAAAGACATTTTGAACCACATTTACGAACACTAGTGATCATGTAAAGAAGAATTGATACCTTTGTCAACGCACTCAGTTAATAAGAACAGTAAAGAAGCAAGGGTATTATTAGGCAGAAAGCGCAAAGATACACGTAGCAGGTATTTAGCAAGTCTCAAATGTGTTAGAGCAGTGAAGAGCTTTATTCCTCTTTACGCGCTTCTTCGATGTCGTCATTTCATGAGCAAAACACGTTTGAGTGAAATTTTAAAAAAAAATGAATAAATAAAAGAAAGCAAGAAAAAAAAAATAGATTCATTTCACCACTCTTTCATGCAAATAACTATTCGAAAACGTAACTGATCTGTCATTAAAAAATATTCATTTACCGCTTTTGGCATAGTGTCTTCTCCGTTGTTCTGGCTAATCACACTCTTGTGAATATTTGCTGCGGGGATGTCTAGTTTCGTTTTCGTTTTGCTGCTATCCTGACCTAGCGTCTCTTGTTGTAGATCGGATATAATGTTTCCTGTCTGGGAGTTAAAAACTAAAAAATAAAAAACAGAATTATTAAATTTGAAAAAAAAAATCTTTGAAACAGTCATATGTTTTCTATAGATCTTTTTCTCTACATCGAATATTGGGGAATCAATAGAAATCGTGGTGGTTCAATTTTTGTGGTATTCGTGGGTAGCCCTCCCCATCGAATTTATTACCTTGACGAAAACAAACATTGGAAGAGTTCATTTTATTACTGAACTGAAAACTGACACATCAACGAAAAAACCCGTAATCGACGAAAATAGGCCTTTACGACTTTAAATAATTTGATGAGCAGATACACACCCATTCTCAAATTAGCTTTATTAATATCATTCATGATATATTTTAAAAAGGATGAAATATGTCAATACTTTTGATTAACGCTGCTTTACTGAAACATAATAGTTTTATATTATGACGTACGGAGAACATTTATTCATGAGAAATTGTTTTATTATAGGCTAATTTTCCTATTCCGCTTACTTAAGTAATTATTATTCGCAACAACTTTATTTCGCGATATTCCTCTTGTGGTTTGGTTCGCAGCAAATCAATTTCGCGACCAAACTTTACCCCCACCTGCTTTTTTATTACAACTGTACGGCAAACACTGATCCGCGGCGAGAAATATTCGCAACAATGACGCTTTCCCGAACCTCACTAAATTTCTCGCACGCGAAAAAAAGTTGGTTAACAATACCTGGAACTATTTCAAATGCATTTTTTAAACAAGTTAGTGATTTTACCAAACAAATATATAAACCTAATATATGTCAAGTAAAGCAAGATAATTGAAAACGACTTTCTCCTGTATATTTCTAGTTTATTATCCAACCGTTTAACAGAACGGGTAAAACTTAGGAAAATCAACGGTTCCAAAGTAATGGGAAGCGATTAGCAAACTTTTTAGGAAAACTGCATTAAAATTGAAAATAAAGGCACTGTTAAAGACTTGAACAAGATCAAAAAGAAAGAAAAACTTACAAAAAACATTATTTTACGACAATCTTTGCGGACATAACGGTTTTTTTTCTCCTCGACGTAGTGCAAATACGAATTTAACTTTTCGGTGAGGATAGGTACGCAAAAAATATTACCGGGAATATATATGGCATAAAATGTTGTTCATACTGGTGATCAAAATGTGCTAAGAAGTTGTCATAAACAACAAACTTGTGATAAATTATGTTTTTATTATCCAAATGTTGTTTGGAAGGAAAGAAAATTAAGGTATACGTTTACACAGAATGAAAAAAAAATTCCACTGATGATAATGAAAAACCATCTATTGTGTGTTGAAGACCTATCATGGTAGTGCTGTTTTTCACTTTCAAAAAAGTAGGTCAGTAACCTACTTTTCGAGATAATGGCCATTGCATATTTTTTGAAAATTTAAGAAAAGTCCCTAAAAATTTTACATTATGATTGAAATTTTCCTAATTGTGAAAATAATACAAATTGCTAAACTCTTTTAAAATTGAAATACAGTTTGTGAATGGCAGTGACACTAAACAGACACAAAGCATTCAGTTTTCATTCACAATTTTTAATGAATATTCCAGTCCGAATTTCCTCTATCATTTTTCAAATTCCTACCCTTTTTTGATTCAATTTTACAAAAATTTGAATGATGATAATACTAAAACATTTATAGCATTAAATTAGGTATATTTACCTTACTCTGCAGGCATAACAATTATATGAGGTCAATGATCAAAATTTTGAGATATGGTTCTTTTATCAGTTTTAAGCATTTTTCAATATTTTTGTAGTGGGTGCCATTCGAATATCTAAACGAAAAAGTGAGATAAAAACAACATAAAATATGCAAAATTACGTTGACTTACAAATAAAATCTTAACTTTGAATATTACAGTCGTACCAAAAATATTTCAGTGAAAAACAAAATCTGAAAATGTTAGTCCGAATTTCCTCTGTTTTGCTAAAAGTCCAAATTTGTTTGAACCTAATTCCATAACATAGTAAACATATCGAATGGTTTGTCAGTAAGAGTAAACAACGTCCTTAACCTACTTATGCTAAACAAATGCTGGTGAGTTTTGAAGTAAAAATAAAAACACGTGTTACATGCAGGATAAATATGATACACCAATTAAAAGTTGTTTATCGAATGGTAAAGTACAAACTAACAGTTATATCACACAACAAATAACAATCTTCTTAAATTAGGTATATTCTAGAAAAATGTGTCTTATCGGTGTTAAACGAACTTTTAAAAAACCACCTGCTTAGAATAACATTTCAGCTCAAAATACCGTAAATAAATGTCCTGATATTTCGAAAGAAAATGACGCAACCAACAGTCTTATCTACTGAAATTATGGCGTAAGTACGCAAAATATACCCTTTTTAATTATTAATTATTTATTTCCACTAAAATAAAGACAGAATTACTATCATATTGAGGGCACGGTATTCTATTTCTGTGTTTTCCTTGTTAGAATATTATTTGGTTAAGAGAATTATTTTTCACTGATCTCTCTCTCTCTCTCTCTCTCTCTCTCTCTCTCTCTCTCTCTCTCTCTCAATGTGTCGTCGCACTGCGAGGCATAATTGAATGTTTCAATTGCTTTTTTTTCAATATACTAGTATGCTTTTACTTAAGCTCAAACTTAGGTCTGTAACTCTCGAATGAAAAACTTGTGTTGCGCTAGATCTTGAGATCCACCAATGAAAAAAAAAATCACAATTTACTACGTACAAAATCACCCTAATTTTGGACTTATTAACACACAGGTCAACCCGAATTTTCTCCAAGAGCTACAGACCTGCAGCTTGGCTTCCCTTTGTTAATTACCTTTACTCTCAGTCCTAGCTTTGCTGTCGACCTTCCCATTACTGTTGTGATAGGAAAACGACTGTTGTTTCTCTAGTCCTAGGTTTTGGGATCCAGACTCAGCTGAAAGGAACCGAAAAATAGCAATTATTTTGACGTTAGTTTTATTGGGGTTTGATTTTTTTTCTTTTTTCGTAAAATTAAAATTTGATATAGTTGAAGTTTAAGTCGCATATACTGTTAGAGATGCGATGGTAAAGAATTCAGATTGTGTACACACAGAAATACTTTTAGAACACTCGTAAACAATTACACGAACGAGGCTTAGATTCACTTTTTATTACCCATTTTTCATGGATGTTTCATTTAATTATTGTTGCCGAGATTACTCGTATTTCTCAAATTTCGGTTAACTCGTTTTGGCTTAACAATATTTCAGAAATATTTACATATTTTTTATTGCTGAAACATAGAAATTGCGCCTTGTTCCTTAATATTTGACATCTGTAGAAACAAGAAAACTGTCTTATTTGATTGTCCAACAACAGGATTGCCGTCTTCTTTGGAACTTCCTTCACGCAATTAGAATATCATCTTTCTAATTCGAATTTTTTGTTGTTCATACTTATTTCTGTTCTTTACAATATTTTGTTTGTACTAATGTCAGAGGAGTAAGGATGAGAAGAAAAGATGGTTAAAGTTTTGTCGTCTATATCATGTAACAATCCTTAAACCTACCTGCTAAATCTGCTAGTTCCTCAATTTCATTTTCTGTATTTTTTATCTGAAAAAAAAATAAATGAATAAAAAATGAGCATTTTTCTATATGTTTATTTGGAGCTATTCATCCATAGGATATTAGTGCAGTCTAAAAGAAATAATAATAAAATCAAAAATAAAATCTGGTCACGATTATCAAGCCCTCATAATACGAAATTTCATAAATTGTCTCTTCTAATTTTGAGTTTTTCCCTATTGTTTTAAAGAGCTCTTCTTCTAAAGGATATCAATACAGTCTAAAAAGGATACGACCATCAAGCCGTCTTAACGCAGCGGAAAATTTTTATAGCTACTGATGTGTTTCATATCAGTGCTTTAGAGATGTTCTTATATGCCATATGGGTCTTTATCTAAAGCATATAGGACTGAAATAGCACTTGGACATTTACATGCAAATTTGGTAAGCTTTTTAAGATACGCCAACGTCGTTTACAAAAGACGAAGAAACATCAATAACCGGGGAAAATACAAAAAAAAAACCAATATACAAAAACAAAAAACAAAACAAGGATGTTACAAATGGAATGCAAATGAAGCAGACCTACCGATTGAAGCTCCTTTATTTCTTTATCTGCAAAGAAAAAAAACCAGTATTACGGAATTGATTTACCAAAGAAAACGAGTTTCCTAAGGAGAGAGACAAATGCATGTTTATGATAGTCAAAATTCAGAAATGTTGAAGCCTCTGTCATTTACACGCACCATATGCCGGGGGGGGGGGGGCTTTTTAACACTCTCTCATCAACTTACATACCAAATAGAAAGAAAAAAGCCTAAACGAAGAAACAATAGAAAAAGAATCCATTGAAAAGGTAAACTTTTATGTGTCTGTACTTTGAAACAATTTGGGTTTTTACACACCCACAACAGTAATATGAAACCAATATGGAAATGTGAAGTAGGTAAATAAATACTTATTTCTTATGTTTCTTTGTATTTCAGGGAAAGACACGTAGGAATTCATTTCTTTAAATATGTGAGTTATGATTCTCTCTTGCTAACTCACTGTCTTCCTATCTTAAGGTGGAATAACACATCTAGAAGAATCACTCATATTTACAGTATTTTTTGTGATTTTGAAAGATACAATGATAAATAACTATACATATGTCAAATAAGCGAACAATTTGCAGTGTGGGGATAAAAAATGATTATCTAAAAAACATTCAGTAAGTAACAACAAAAAGCCCCTACGGATTCGACTCGGGATGTACAAATGACAAGACCGAGTTCTTATCCACTCGGCTATGGAGTAAGTTACATGTTACCACAAAACAATCTTTTAATGAAACGAACTATCGTTTCGATCAGAGGTCAGCCATTTTGTGACGATGTGTTATTCCACCTTTTGAATGAAACATTAACTGTTGTTATTTTCTTTTGGGTATGGTGTATGTTGTTCGGACTTGTAAATTGCTGATGTCCATTATCATTGGTCTTTTTGTTTTCTTTGGGTGACGTATTGAGCAGGGTCATGGTGACGTAAGAAAGATGGTCGATACAGATATATACACAAGAGGACAGCTCTCGTGAAGCGAATAATGACTGTATTATTAGAGAAAAATGGCACATCGCAAAGTAGGAAGAAAGCGTTAGAAAATCAATCCCAACACCCACCTGTATAGCTCAGAGAGAGAGAGAGAGAGAGATAGAGAGGGAGAGAGAGAAGAAACATATTGGAAACATCTAGTATACTAACTTAGTTATCACTTTCTTCCAATCTAATCTTATCAAGCACATTTAATAATATGATTACGTTCCGTAAGGTTTGAAATAAAGCAATAACAGAATAGCTCCTAATCCAGATGGATTATTTTTTTGTCTGTTTCATGCCCACGCTTTAATTAGTTTGTCGTGTCCTGCAGTGAATAAGAGCTCAGATGACAAGATACATCGCTGTTTTTGGCGCCGGGAAGATTGCGACGTTGTCGCATAGTGTGGGCGAGGCTTGAGATGCTGATATAAAAATCGTATCATTGCAAGGTCTTAAGGGGGAAAATTGTTCTATCTAATTCTCCACATAAATCTGTTTTATAGATCCCAGATAGAAACGACAAGAATTTTATAATGTGAAATAAGAAAACTATACTTTTTCCGGAAAATGTCAAAGACTGAATTAACATTTCTTTACTTATTTATATATCATTTGTTCAACGATTAAAAAACAAAACCAAAAGAACAAACACTCAAATTCATGATTCTGATTAAATTGAGGTCAAAATATTCGATTAATATGATTAAATAGATATATTCGTTTCAAGTGAAACGACCAAAAGGAAAGACCGATCCACAGGAAATGAGCTTTTCATTTACTCTTCAATAATTCAAAACTGAATTTAGATCTCTTTTCTAAGGTCAGAGGCTTAGCTTAACACGTGACCATCATAAGCATTTGTCTTTCGTGATAAACTGTAGTAAATGAAACATAAAAACTGGATTATTGAAAAACAACTGTGAAAAGACGTATATCGGTGACATTAGTGTTGGTATGTTTTTCAATGTGTAAACAATTCAAACAAAACAAATTGGAAAATTCCGTTGAATTGACGTTATGTTATTAACAATATTAAACAGTTCACTAAGTGGTTAGCACGTGTATATAAATGTACAAGCAGTTTAGTAGGTTTGTATTAGAAAGAAATCAATATTTGCGAGAAAATGTACCAGCTTAGATTGTATATGGATATATAAGCTAGTACACACCGTTTTATCGAAAACAAAATTTCTTCAATAATCTTATTCCAGTGATAAATTATGAATGTCTCAACTGATGGAGCAATGATGATAAAACAGGTTGTTCTTAATTAAGACCTGGTATATATATCGAATATAACCTATAAAAAATCATGGTTTTTCGATGCGTTAAACTGGAATGCCTATCACCGTGAATCGGGTTTTGTCCGGACGCCCCCGTTTTATCCGTTACCAGAGTAAGCTTATAGCTGTGTATCAGATTTTGCAGACAAATTAATCAATCCCAAATAGACTAATTAATGTATCTGTGTATTAAACATAGACGGAGAATCTCTAGGTACACCTACTTTCAATTTCCTACTTTCATTTCCACCTAAAGGAGGCATAAAATGGTAGACATATCCGTGGGAAGTTTTAGCCTAATTAAACTGTTTCTGATATAGAACCATTTTAACAAGACCTCGGACTTTCAGTAGGATGTAACAATCTATTTCTTGCGTCAAAACAAGTTAAAATGACGCTGGTTTCAAGCGAATTATACACCGGTTGCGTAGTCTTCGCTCAAAAGCCAGACGAATCCTGTAAATTTCAGAGATATGGCTGAGTGGCCTACAATGAAATAGACAGGCCTACGTCACATTGCTGTTTGACACAACCACCGAAAGTCCAAACTCTTGTTAAAATTGTTCTATCAAGCTTTGTTGCAGATGTCTCAAATCATTAACAAGCTGCCTTTTTAACATAGGGAACTCCTGGAGAGGGGGGGGGGGGGGGGGGCTTATAGCTTGTCAATAATTTGTTGATAAGTCAACCCCCCCCCCCCCTTTCAGTTTGCTTCTGACGCCACTGTTAAATGAGTCACTGGAGGAAATAACATTGTCTCGTTCTGACAAATCGCTGCTTTGTGAGCGAGATACCGTGGGATTATGTTGTAATTTTGCAAAAAAATTTTCTATGAATCTGTTGTCGTGCTTATGCATGGAAAATATATACAGATTCATTGTGCTCAATGCTAAATGGACAGGAAATAACACACACACACACACACTCTCTCTCTCTCTCTCTCTCTCTCTCCGAAGTTTTTTTTTTCTCTTTTGAAAAACCTGTCAGCTGATTTATGTAATCTTTAATAATCTTTATTATCGTTAGAACTATAATACTTATATAGTGTCATATACCACGAAAGGACCTTTTTCACAACTTTTGTTAAATTTGTTTAATAAATCAAACGCGAAACTAGTTAATCCTGACAAAAGCACATGATTAAAAATGATATCAGAGAATATTAACCTTAAGCTGTCAAAAATGCTGTCTTCTCCGAGGTCCGATTGTTTGAATTGTACGCCAACGCACAAATAAAGGGCGAAGGAGTGTTGACCATTTTGCCATATTTAAAGATCAATAAAGAAGATCTGAAAGGAACTGGACTTGATTTCATCAATATGTCAGTGAGAAAGACACAGTCAAAATCTATTGACCACTTGACAACAGATCTGTCGCCATAGTTACCACTAATTCGGTTTACGATCTTTGGGTTGTTGAATTTTTTTTCTCAGAAAATATTGGAGAAACGTGACGAGAGAATCGTCTGATGCTGATAAGGATTGTTTGTAAATGTGATAGGAGAGAGAGAGAGAGAGAGAGAGAGAGAGAGAGAGAGAGAGAGAGAGAGAGATGAGGTTATTTTTCTTTTAAAGTGTCCAAATTAGTGGTGGTTGTTTTTCAGGAAATGACACAAATCAAATTCAATTTGTGTCATTGTATTATAAATATATGATTGTTCATACCTGCGATTTGTTTAAATAAAAAGACATTTACTTATAATCAAACCCCGTATTTATGGGAAAATAATTGAAGACATGAAAAACAACGATAAAGTAAAATACCCCTTGAAAACAAGCGCGTTAAAAAAATAATTTAAGCTTCAATGATCATTAGAGTGACATCAAACGGTCTCTGGGGATATGTGTGTGATTTTTTTTAAATACAGATTTGTTTTACCCGATGCGGAAACAAGCGAGAGAGCGCCGTCTAGTGTTAAACCACAGGTAACCTAATGTATTTACAGCTACCTGTAAATAACCCGCTCACGAATTGTCACCAAATGATTGTTTTGATTTTCACCTTTTTTTACGATTTGAACCTCATCCGGTGAATGTTTCCAAATTTGCTTCTAATGACGATTCAATAAAATCCTACGCAAATTTTACAGGTGTATATTTTTAATCGTAGAAGCAGCTAAAGTCACTCCTTTCAACTCGTTTGTAAAAGTTTATAATAATTACATATTGTAAGCCCTGTATGTGTTGTCTCTGTTTGTTTGTTTGTTTGTCTGTTTTTTGCTTTTTTCTCCCTTTTTTACTAACACACTATTACTTATTAGGTTCGTTACTGACTGTTTACAGAAATTTGTGGGGTCGGTAAAGTCCATGGACGACGAGGCGGAGCCGAGCCTTCTATGGACTTTACCGACACCACAAATTTTTGTAAACAGTCAGTAACAAACCTAATAAGTGTTTTGTTTTGTCAAGGACCTACAGTTTGATATGTAAACAAACAAAAGATAATATATAACGATTAAATTCAACGATTAATTCTCTAATTTGTTACATTCTTCGTCAGTTGTTTGTGCAAACCTCGATGCTATTGTAGGATCATAATATTACGTCAGGGGCAAAGGGGGGTCACTCTAAATATTTTGGGGCTTAAAAATTAAAGGTATGGTTGAACGTTTGTGTAAAAAAACAGCTCAAATAACGTTACGTCCGCCATGTTGCCGTTTAAATTTTGACGCTTGCCCTGTAAAGAAATTTAAGCAAGAACTAATTTATATCTATTTCGACAACAAGGACGAAAGGGACGATAATAAAACCGGTGGCGGTATGGGGGGTGGGGGGTGGGGGGGGGAAGACGGCGAATACTAGTTTTTCTTTACAACAGTTTGTTCGAATAACAACCCGCATAGATCCCTTAGACACATCTTGTCAGTTAAGAGTTTATAAGATTCAAACACCGGAATTGTGTTATTCGATGTACTGGTGAATATTTTTGCATTTTTTTCAGGACATGGTATTTTAACAGGTTTTTTTTAAGCCGAATGCTACTCAGGGAAATTTAAACATTTTATTTTTTTCTATTCTGAACACTTCCGTACTAAGAATGTAAGAAGAAGCCGTTTGCTGCCATTAAATTGTTGTCGGTACCAGTACGATAGGATTTAAAGAAACGAAACATATAAAATATTATAACGTTAAGTTCTGGTAAAAACACGGGTTATATTAAAAAATATAAAAATGAATGAAAAAACAAACTTATCCAAAATAATAAAATTTTAAGAAAACGCGGAACACATGCATGTCACATTGAGGGGGAGAGTAGAAAAATATAATTTTAAGGTCCAGCAAACAAGTTATTTTTGTTGAATATTTAACTATTCTATCATCATATTGAGGTATTACAAATCAGACCACTAGATCGCAATCCTAGGGAAGATATTTCCCCACCTTTTATTTGTCTTTATTCGCAAGCAAGGCTTAGATAAACTGATACAAATATAACAAATTGCTATTAAGCTTTTTTTGATCAATCTTGCTACATGTAATCTTACACTTTGATACATTCACACATTTTCGTCATCCCAAACAACCCTCTCTCTCTCTCTCTCTCTCTCTCTCTCTCTCTCTCTCTCTCTCTCTCTCTCTCTCTCTCTCTCTCTCTCTCTCTCTCTCGTGGCTATTACTACAATGTTTAAAATGAGAATCAAAAAACTCACACACAACAAAACACAGATGCTACATGTATTTCTATAGGTGTGAAAAAATATAACATTAAAAAGCATAAAAAGTAATTTTTCTTTTTTTAATAACAAATAAATAGTTACAAAGGTAATATTGTAAATATCTATGAAAGAGTATCATACACCTGTATCATTTATCAGAAATTATTTATTCAATTTTGGCACATCATTTTTATTTGTTAAATACGTTAGAAAATATCTTTTTTTTCCGTAAAATTTTCTCCAAATTATTGTTTATTTCCTATCATCAAACACACTGTCCGCTTCTGAAAATAAATGGTGTTTAAATAAACTTTTTTGAAATAAATAAAATCTAAACTTACCCTTATTCAACGCCGGGGCACCCCAAGCTGCGCACACACAAGCAAATATAACGAATCCCTTCATTGGTTACGATTGTTTAATGAGTCGCGCTATTTTGTGTGTAGTCAAATCTCTTTTGTTCCTGTTGCTATTAATTTAAGAAATGTTCGTTAAATCTTGCAAGGTGCCCCTTTTAGTTGTTATTAGAGCAGCGCGGAATCGCTACGTTAGTTATAGTTGTGCGTATATGTCTCGATGAAGACTACAAATCGATAGATTGCTTTATCAGACGACTCCCCTACTTCACTGCTGTAGCTGACAGTTCATGCCTCCGTTATATCCTGTCGCGTCATCACCACTCTCCGGTTGCCATAACAACGGGTGGATTTCCTGATCGCTGATTTGCTAAGAACGTCCGCTGCTTGCTACATATATTAGGTGTTGGAATTTGTGAATGAACCGCAGAACCCATTCATGAAAATATCCTTTTATTGATTTATTGCCATCGCATTTCACAAGCTGTATTAAAGAAATAATTATGGAACTGGAATTGATTTTTTTCTGTTGGTTTTGTTTAACGCGATAGAGGGATACTGTATTGTTTTGTCTAAATTTATAACATCATGTTTTTAAGTTTTTAATGTATATCTGAAAATAAGCTGACCGTTGATGTTTCCATACAAAAAAATAAATAAATAAATAAAAAACAACACCACTGGTACCGAATTTTTCTGTTGTTGAAAACCCTAAAACCCTCAGTATTTTATGTAAACAATGCCATTCCTTAACTCATTTTGAAACAATTTTGTTTTCATGCATACTAGTATGTAATCTTTGAATACCGTGGATAATGTCTAGATCCCGTTTTGTGTAAACGTTCATATGAAGTTATGTTGTACATATTATCTAATGTGTGTGGTCACTTTGCATAGAAAAGGTGTTATATAAAAGAGCAAATCACACTTTACAAAAGCTGTGTTCTTGGACTGTTAGGAAATAAGCCGTACAATATTTCTCACAGAAACCCTTCTGGTTTGAGGTTTGTTTCTTTTTAATTTGACATTAAAAATCCGTTTCCGTTTATTATTTTGACTGCCCTTGGATTGGACAACTCGCATATTGAAGAAATAATTGAATTCAAAGATATTTCATCACTGGATTTACAAATAATTGGTTGCAAAAATAAGGGGAAAAATAGGGTTTTCGAATTTTGACCTTTGTGTCGACCCCAAAGAGGGAAACAACTCTTGCAAGGTGTGGATTGGACGATTGGGCGATATATTATAAATTAAATATTTTGATTTATTAAGTTGATGGTGTTATTTCAATTATAAAAAAAAAACACAGCCAAGGAACCGTTTGTCAGAAAGATTTGGACATAAGTTAATGACGATTGCATCGATTGAAATCTACACTTCTGCTTTAAAACGTGGAATAACCGATTATTTTGACTACGTTTCAATTCACTCTCTTCATAACTAGTATTTAGCATGTGGATAAAAATAGGTGTAAGATTTTCATGGATAAATATAAATTTGAAGTTTGCCTCATAGAATATTGGTGACCATTTTTTTTAATTTATAAAGTCCTAATTGTACTAGCTGACTAACTTAAGCTATAGTTGTACTTAGTAAAAAAAAAAGAATGTCAGCAATTTATAAGCATGACGCCAGAACAAAGATAAAATATCCTTTGTCACGTGTGATGCACGGATGTGAAATGGCCTTTATCAAAGATCAGAAAAATGATGCAATCCTTTATAAACGATAAAACCCGTGTTTTTGGTTTGTCTCTGATGATTCAACCTTGGGCGGCACATGTTTTAATTACTGTTTCATGTGAATATTTTTACAGTCAGGTTTGTATTTGTGCAACCCTCAAAGCGAATGCTCCAAGGAATTTAATATGATAGACCACTGGTTAAAGAATATTTTAAAAATATTATTGATAAATCTAGAATTTTTTTTATATATATTATTGATACATCTAAACGTCAGGATTTATTTCATGTTTTAATTTTCAAAGGTAAATATCTCACGAGTCAAGTGAGACATACTACAATTGTATACTAAAACAAAAATAGCTATTTATTTTCAAGGCAATGGTTTATCATTTGATATGAATATTAAGTAATTTTCGCGATGATTTAATTTTGAATGAATACGCAGAAATGTTATCCTGCATCATTTTCTATACGTTTAAATCGCAAAATATGACTAACGCAAATTAAAACTGTACCAGATATTCACCTTTTTCGCAAATTTTGTGACAGGCGAAAAAAACACACCGGATATACGGTATAAGATCTAGAAGCAAACCAAAGATACAAGGTTAAGCACTGGTCATATAAAGTAGCCAGTATATCGACGGAAAATAGTAAAGTAAAGTCTTTGTTGATACAATGTTGTGTTAGTTTTTGGTGAACATATCAAGAAACAAACTACAGATGTACCAGCAACATGATGTTCAGCAATTGTGATTTAGAGGGTAACCCTGTTATCGCAAGATTTGCGGAATAGAGTCGTTGCGGAATAAAGTTTGTTTAAGGAATTGGAGATGCGATAATTAAATATTTATAACGAACTAAACACTTGGAATTTTTATAAGAACCATTTTAGGGTCAAATCAGGGAACATCTACCGCTAATCAAAATTTATTTAAATATATGAAAAGTTAATATTTGTCAAAAGACAAACCAACAAATAAAATGTTCCGCACTGTTATTTATTATTCCAACTAATGCGGCCGAAAAAGCGTACTGGAATCGGGTACAATATTTCCATTGCAAAGAGGTCCGGTACAGCAATACGAACAAGTGAAGTATAGTGTAAAAATATAATTTGGGTCGTAGGAGGTACATTCCTGTCTGTCTGAAGTGGTGTACCACCATTCCCTTTTGCATTCCTCTTCGGCAACACATCTGGTAAGATACAAATATGTCGATATATTATGTAGATAATGGCATTATTTAAGGTCAGACGACATATTCCTCTAGCATCATTTTATTACCTCCTCGTAATAAAGAGTTCCGATGTAAAGAACCGATATTTTGACTACAATTAGTTTCAAAAATTATTATTGATTATGCCCCTTTCTGCGCTCTTCTACGATTGGAGATAAACTTGTAATTTCAAATAGATTCTATAAGAAAATTGTATATTCTAGTATCTCGCACGAATTCTTGGCAAGATAGCCTTACAATTTGCCAAAATAAAAAAACAAAAAAAACTTGTCAAAGTATTATTAAATCAATAAGAAACTCCTATAAAAAGTAATATAACATTGAAAATCGTGTCGTCTGACCTTAAATACCGAGATTTAATCAGATTTCCCTGTGATGAATAACAGCGATAAAACTGTTATTTTTTAAACCTATCTATGTTTTCCCTCAAAGTTGTCAGTTAGTCAATGTAGTGATAAATAATGAATTTTCGACACAATAAAACGTTTCGTCTTCATATGTGATAAATTACCAAATCGTTTGAAGAATAGTTTTCGGATTCCTTTATGTTTTATTTTAACATCTCGGTGTCTTTGCGTTTGATAGCTCTAGGCGCTACTACTAAATTTTTGGGTGTCTTGTGGATACATTGCATTAATGCAAAATGAGATACCATTATGGCGCAAGCGACGTTTGCACAATCATGCGAAATAATGAAAATAATTCAAAATGAGTTCGTATCTAATCAAACAATTGCAGAAATGGATACATGTTATATGTTTTACGGTGAGACTGTTTGGGCAGAAAGAAACTACACGTATCTCTCACCATCACGCACTACATTCCGTGGACCTGCCCCAACATAAACATCGCTAGGAGCCCGAGGTTATACATGTGTATATATTTATTCGAAAGTGTTCCGCCTTAGTCTGTTATACATGCATTAACCAACTTCCACTGAGCCAATCGCAGTAAGTAAATGGGTAAAAAAAAACAAGGTGTTTGTTTTATATACACATACATGTATTATCATTCCTTTTTTCTTGTGTTATTTTTCTTTTGTTACTTGTTACTCAGAGTTTTAATTTTTTTCCTCAGCGACAAAAAAGTATTTCTAATTTGTTTATTTTTGATTGCCATAAATGCATTGTAAACATGCCCCCCTTTTTTTTTAAAGTGTGTTATCTCCCATTTTCATTTTAAAGTTTGACATTATGCAATTTTCAAGTAGATATTTGCACTGTTTAATTAACAGGGTTTTCCAACGGAAAAATCCGGTTATTGAAATGGTAAAAATGGCGGGCGGGTGGCTGCCAAAAGGTTACCCTTATTGTAGGGATAACTACTCCTACAGTTTTCAAGATAGGAAGTTGGTTTTTTTGGCATATCAACTGTACATATATCGGAGTGTGCATATTGCTAGGATTTTGATTTCTGATGATTTATGAAAAAAATACCAGATTTTGAACTTAGTCATTTTTTGGCAAAATATTGCATATAGGGTACCCTCATCTCGAGCCTCTCTTTTTCAATTTCCAGTCTCTGCTTTTTGATTGAAAGCTTCTCCTCCTCAATTTCAATGAGGCGCCGAGATCCGTAGCTGTACTCATTAAATGTTTGAGCTTTCCGTTTTCCTTATAAACGGAAAATAAATCTTATCTCGATATAGAGTAATGCCAGAATATTTTTTTTTTTTTATCTTTTTAAAATCTTAATATAAACTAGAAATTTTTCACATATGTAAGGCAAAATAGAATTGTGTTTCTCTTTTGTGTTTTTCTTGTTTTCATACCTTTAGAAGTAGACGGTTCTGACAAAGAAGATTCTTCTGTGAAGTTAAAGGAAATTTTAAAGAAAACTAGCAAGAGGTACCTTGAGCTTGCAAACTTACAAATGATACACCCCGTTAAGAAAATATCATAATTCAAGTAAATTAAGAAATAAACATCATTGAGAAAAGTTCATTGATGATTTTTTCACATTGCTGTATATTACTTATATTAACATTTGAGAATGGCAAATCCATCAGAATCATTAACATAATGATGATCTTACATTTTCAATATTGCAACCATCATGTTTGTGCAATACATGCAATCATTGACATGATAACACAGACCGGGAACACAGGGAAAGACAGACGGACAAGGAGATTCCTATTTACCCCCCCCCCCCCCCCCCCCCAAATCTTTGTTTGCAAGGGGGATAATCATATTTGCAGTGTGTATAATTATATCAATCTGATTAAAATCAGATCTGCAATCCTCTCCAACTAATTCGATGTTGCCACACAAGAGATCTTTGTGTAGCGACATTGAATTTGTTGGAGCGGATCGCAGATCTGATTTTAATCAGATTGATAATTATATTTGCTTAAACTAACAATTATAAGCATTTTGATAAATTTTGCACTTTTCTTGATCAGAATGACCAATTTCAGTTAAATACCAGTATTTCAAAATGTTGAATTGTTTAAAGAATACTAAACATAGGATATATACTAACCTTCAGATTGAGAGACAACTGGCACATCACTATTAGTGTCTAGATTTTCAAGTTCTTCAGCTGGAACTAAAACAAATGTTGTTCTTTATTGATTTATTTAGTCATACTTTTAACCAGAAGCCTCTTGGTTACATTAATGATATTTTTTTTTATTTACAATGCAGAAAAAAGACAATAAACCCAACCTTTGCAGTTAATGAACATAGCCATGCAAAGCTCTTTGATGGATAAAACCTTGAATAATCTAAGTCTTGACAGAAGTAATAAGTTGTTTTTCTCCTTCATTATTAATCACTTACTCCTATGGTATAATAATGCAACTCCATATCTTAGAAGACTGATCATGTAGAACAGACAGACAAAGAGATGAACAGAGTGCTTCCAAAAAGACCCCCCCCCCCTTTCCTAAAACTTCATATGTGGGGGTATAACTACTGTAACTATTCATAGTGATAAACCAACATGATCAATGATAGTGAAGTATCATGGCAACTTATAATCTTACCCTCAGTGACAATAAATGGCTGTATCTCAAGGCAATTTGGTTTTTGGGACATCTGAAGGGAAGACCTGACTTCACTGGTGTCCACCCCATCCTCAATTCCAGATATGGCTGACTGAGGAATCAACTGCAATATCTAAAATTTTCATGGAGTTGAAAGTACATATTTCCTTACTATAGTCTGACAATTTACAATTCATTCCATAAAGAAAAAGGAGTTAAAAATAAAGCATCTTGTCAGAAGCATTTGAAAAAAAAATCATTTTCATTTCATCTTCATTTTCTTGTAAAGCAAATGATTCATAATTAATAATAATTTTATAAACAATATCATTTAGATTTAAATTGGATTGATGTTGGAGACAAAACAAGGGAGAAATAAAACAGCATGCAAACATAACAGTTGTATTAGTTGATACTAGAACTTGGAGACCTACCTTAAAACACTACTTGAAAACATATGCAGTAGTGATGGGATTTGAACCCATTATCTCCTAAGACAGTTATATACATTTAGGGTACATAAAAGGACAGACAAGGACTTACACAGAACAACATATGTTCACGAGAGATTGTCAGTGAAGCATCAATACTGGTTAGTTCATACTTACCCACAATGATCTGTCTTCTCGGACATTTACAAATTTCAAGCATTCATTCACTAAATGACAGAACCTTAGCATGTAGCTAAATATTAATTTTATATCATATTGTCAATTATACCCCCAAAACAATACCATTTGGGCTTTTGTAATTGCTAAATCAATTGACCAGTACACACAAATTGACACAATAACAGCTTGTCTATCACCATGGATATCTTCAACTTGAAGATTATCATTTCATTGTTACGGACCTACCTTAATTTCCTTGTAAGGATCACATGTAACAAATTAACATATGAATACAACAGTATGAAATACTTCTTGAAGGTTTGGATTGCCTTTTAACACTGTAAAGATTGAAATAGAATAATGGCATGTTCAACAAACTTTCTCCTCCCAAGGCTTCAACATGGGGAGCTGTGAAGGCCCTCCTCCAGTTTGCGTCAAGTTTTTCCTCCGTTGAGCTTCCTTCTTCTTGACGGCAGACTGCATGTCTTGCCACTTTTTTTTTACTTCCATTACCCCTCTTGTGCACTGCAGACTTACGGCGTTTACTCTACATATGTGCACAATTGCATATGAAAAGAGCACAAACACTCAGTGTACTTGTACAGGTATTTAGATTAGAAGGTGTTAAAGTATCATGGTAATAAGTATCAATTGAAATTTCTAAACTCGAAAAAATTAACAATAATCAGAGAGTAATGATAGCCATCAATCTCTACCTGCTTTTATTCTGACCAATACTTGTGAAGAGGAACATTTCTAACTGAATACTGAAGAGCTACTTTCCCCAATTCACAACACAAATGCATGTAAATAGTCTACCAATTTTTAGCCACTTACAATAGGCTTCCAAATTAGAAATATTTACAGCTGATCTAAACATATGAACTTCATGATTTCATAATTATAATGTAATATGTGTGTGACCACTGTCATTTTCTTTCTATGAAACCTATAATTATTCAGAAATACAATGTGTTCTGTATATGTGTTTATTGTCAGCTGATATTCTGAATTGTGATTACAATAACTGTTAAATTCAAGAATCCGCAATGCACAAATCCATAAAACACTCAATGATAAATAATTATTAATGAAAAATCCATAAATGATGGACTAACACATTACTACATAAACAGTAAAATGGTATTTTTGATCTAGATAGTGATTATCTTCATGATCTCCGATTATAAAATCGACCTACTTCTCTGTCACCGACTCCCATGTCATTGTCTTCATGTTGTTAGTCAGACACGGTGAGAACTTGCCATACAAAACCTTGTAGCTAGTTCCCACCGCGTCCACTAATACTTCCACCTCCACATCGCTAAAATTTGCCTTTCTCTGCTTCTTCGCGTCCATCTTTCTTTAGTTTTAAACCGGCAGACGATAAACAAAAAAATTCGCGCACTTCTATGAAGTGAAACTAATTATTGCGCATGCGTACGAATAAATCGTACACCTAAGAATTCGTAACCTACGTCTACGTCTAAGAGTAGCTTAGTAAATACCATTTTACGTATTCGTAACTTCAATCTTACGTCATTCGTAACTTCTACGTCTACGTCTACGTCTACGAACTTTAGTAAATATGGGTACAGATGTGGAACTTTCATTTTCTCGCAGAATATTGCATATATGGTAACCTTATTATACGGATAACTCCTCCTACAGTTTTCAAGATAGGAAGTTGTCCTTTAGCAGATCAATTGTACATATATCAGCGGTGTGCAAATTGCTAGGATTTTTATATCTGATATTTCTGAAAAAAAAACCTAGCTGTGGAACTTCGTCATTTCTCGCCGAAAATTGCATATAGGGTACCCCTATTATGTACCCTTATTGTACGGATAGCTCCTCCTACAGTTTTCAAGATAAGAAGTTGTTCTTTTGCAGATTAATTTAACCTATATCAGAAGTATGCATTTTGCTAGGATTTTGATTTTTACTAATTTTTAAAAAAATCACCGGCTATTGAACTTAGTTATTATATGGCAAATATACTGCATATAGAGTACCTTTATTCTCTGGATAGGTAGTATTCATCATTTCAGGGATCACATATGAATTATGGATACTGTTCACACAAAAGAAAACCCAGTATGATGTCACATTGACAGCTTTTCTCTCGGTTTTTTTTCTTTATTTATTAAACAATGACATGGTTACATGTATTATTCCCTTAACCACGCTAAAAACAAAGCCAAATTCGGTATTTCTAGAAGAAGTGCGTCGGATAAATTATGATTAAAATATATATCAACTACATTGTACATGTGCAAAATTGGATAAAACTAGTTAAGAAAATTTCACTCGAATGATTCCTTATTGCTTAATTTTTTTATCGCAATTCCCATAAATTATTACAATGCATTGTTGGTACCGTACTGGACATGTTGACCCAGTCAAAAATTTCTTGTATACAAAATTTGACACTGTCAATTGTTTTGTACTAAATTATCTGAGTACATTGTACTTATTGCTCCTGACTATCAACATAGCTTTATAATACATACTTTCGGTCTACCGTCCGACTGCCATCTTTATTGTTGACGAGAACGTTCATGCAAAATTGCTTTCCTGCCTCACACGTCATAGGCGTGTAAATTATTTCACAAAGATAGAGTGGCATCCCATTACATACATTGCAAGAATCTGAAAATTAAAAAAAACAAAACAAGATTAACAGTAATGATAGCGTTTATAAAAAATATGGTGACAATTTTATCATGATAACAATTTAAATTTTTTTCACAATGTAACATCATCAAGTCAATTGTAAATAGAGTCATTAACGATACATCAATGGTTTTCATGCAAAAACAAGAAGTTATGTTTACTTTTTGCTACTAGCGTCGTTGTAGTGGACGTGGTCGTAGTTGTAGTGGGCGTGGTCGTTGTTGTAATGGGCGTGGTCATTGTAGGCGTTGTCGTTGTTGTGGTGGGTGTTGTCGTTGTAGGCGTTGTTGTAGTGGGTGTTGTAGTTGTGGGCGTGGTCGTTGTTGTAATGGGCGTGGTCATTGTAGGCGTTGTCGTTGTTGTGGTGGGTGTGGTAGTTGTTGTAGTGGGTGTGGTAGTTGTGGGCATGGATGTTGTTGTAGTGGGCGTGGGCGTTGTTGTAGTGGGCGTGGGCGTTGTTGTTGTGGGCGTGGTCGTCGTTGTAGTGGGCGTGGTCGTTGTTGTAGTGGGCGTGGTCGTTGTTGTTGTAGGCATTGTTGTAAATACTCCTATGTACCAATCAAGACAAATATTATTGAATTATAAGGTTTGAGATGATATGGGTTAAATCTACACTTAATGCAGGTGTCACTACAGTTTTAAATTTTAATATATATTCTTACCAAAATTGCACAACTTTAAATACAGATTAAAAATTCAAAACGAACTTCTGGAAAAAATCCTCTTGAGATCTTTTTAAACAACGCTTCATTAACAATTTTCTAGCAAAATACACACGTGCATCTAGCAAGGCGTGAGACTTTGTTTACCTCGAGGTTACACATGTGCTTGAAAACAACACGCATCAAAAATTCAAATGACCTCGCATTATTACAAAAATGGGATAGTAAGTCCTCTTACACATTGTTTTTCATCTCATAAAAAATTCAGCTCCTGTTGCATGCGGAACCGCCCCGAATTCAAAGGAAAATTCGGGAATCATTTTGGCTCAGCCATGTTTTGACGTGAACCTTCAGTGAAATACTGTTATGACACCTTAAAGGCAAAGGTTTACCCTACATACAATAGGCCACGGATAGCTAGCTACTAAAGTCACAGGTTTTAAATCCACGTGTTGTATCTTGCTATACTACCAAAACGCAGACAAAAACTATCGCCATACCTGTTGCTGCACATGGATGATCATTACAGGGTACAGATGACGTCGACTCCGCTGTACAACAATGGAAACACGTGTCAGTGGCACGCTTTTTTCGACCAATAATGTGTCCAATCTGTAGAGGGGCGTGTGTAGTGCGTCCGTCAATGTTTTTTATAGTATTGCAAATCTGTAGAAGAGCATTATTACATTCATGTCAATGAATGGTGTGGATTAAGATCTGAATGCACATGTCTCTTTTCATGTAGGTATCGAAATGCACAGTTCTCGGAAAATGCAGATTTTGGAATATGCATGTATAGTAATAACCCCTCTGTGTCTGTGCATGACTCGGAACGTACAAGCTTTGCTTTGATTCCATTTCGGAATGTGTATATTCTATGTGCATGTTTCGCAATGTGGGTGTTTGGTATGTGGGGGTTAAGATTATACAGTAAAAATCTAACCTGCTCTGAAATACAGCCAGAACTGTACTCTACGATTCCATGTCCATGAAAACTCTCCGAAGTAAAGCACACCTAGAAGTTAAAGAATATAGAATCATTAATGTTGTTTCAACGATACGCATTTTTTTTTTTGGGGGGGGGGGGGGGTAAATTTCAGTCATAGGAATGGAGGAGTCGATTGGGGGACGTGCGCACGAAGTCTAAAACATTTTTTAAATTGGATATTGGATAAGGCAATGGATTTCTGTGTGAAGGGCATCTCCTTCAAAGCTAATAATTGGTTATAATACCGTTCAACTTTGAATGAATGAATCAAAAATTGTGTGAGACAGTTTAGGTAAGCATGTTATGTCAAGCAGTGTAAATAAAACAGAAATATAAACTGCTTTGGCTTTGGAAAAAACAATTAAAAGAAATCAAACTTCATTATCTTTGCATTGCATTTTTAACCGTAAGTGACAATTGACCGGAATTGTTCACCTCTCCATGGGGACAGACGGTCTTGTTGTGCGCACAGGAAGTGAAATCTTTCTCATGGCGGCAGACATAGCAAGTTTCCTCTCCAAGGCAATCTGTTAAAATGGTCAAAACTTACAATAAATGTCTGGCGCGATTTGTCATTTGTTGATTCAATATTCCTTTTTGTTTTGTTTTACCTTTACATAATGCACTTTGATTTTAAGATTGAATAGAAGTTATCGGTTGGTGGTTCGATCACTGATTGCATCCAACATATTATGTCGTAATAACATGCACAGACTAAAGCTGAAGCTGTTTTGGCAACAGAGGTGACAATAAGATTGATCGAATGAAATCAAAATTTGTATTTTTTCACAGTAGATGTTGACACTACAATAATCATAGCATGTGTAATGGCAGGCACCAAAATTTGAATTGAATATCACTAAAACTTTATACAGGCGTTCGATGACGTCAAAGTATGAGTGAGATGATATTGATGGTTTTTCGAAAAATACTAATAAGTTTACAATTCTGAAGTAGGTATACAGTCACCAGCCAACATGTTAATCTGGTTACATCTGAAAATATAGAACAGCTGTATTTGATTTGAATCCAACAATCTTAATAATTTATCAATTTAAAAGCAAACTGATTTCACTGAAAATAATATAACACAATACAACATTGAAGTGTTTTAGGAATAAGTTAATTTTGGATCACGGTGGTCCTGTCATTAAGCACAGCCAGCTAAATATGTTTGATACTTTACATTGCGGAAACGACTTAATATACATGTATCTTAGGATCATGCTTAAAACGGGATAATAAGTAACGAAATGAGTAGAAGGTGAAATGCCAAGTGTACGGTAAAGAGACTTGTTTTCTGGCATACAGGGAAGTTATTAAGGGGATAAGACATTACCACTGAAACAATACAACATTATTTCATAGTACTTCTTTTTTTCTTTAACATCTGCAATGAATGCTTTTTTAATGGTATAGCATAGTGTAAACAAAATATTGGAGACAAAAAATCAAATATTTTTTTGATATTTGAAATAAAAAAAAAACAAAAAACTATTTGAAATGTTTTAAATAAAGTTAATTTGAAATGGTGCTTAATTGCAACGACATTTTTGATAGGCATTAACAGGTCAATGTCTTATGTAGTACCTTTATCTTTATAGGTGGAAAGACTGACCTAGTTATCTTAATTTAACCCAATAACATCATAACAATAGTTGGAATATAACGGAATATTTTTAATTGTCTGGTTTTCTCAGTTGAATTTTTACGCACCCCTAGGTAAACTTAGTCCGTACACATTCCAGGAATTATGAAACTAGACAATGTGCATTTCTTAAATGACTATTCTAATAGATCACTGTACCTTGCTGGACAAATCGTCTGAGAAGCATGTCGAATTGGTCTTATCAACATTAAATATTTACATTGTCCAGTGTCTTTGCCTGTGTTACACTCCGTATCGATTTTGTACTATTTAACCCATAACTTCAAACGACGCCAAATTGAGGCACCAGTGGGGTTTGCTTATTTTTATTTAAATATCAAAATGTTTATGAATAAAATAAAATAAGGAATCATTCTTTGAGTATTATGAGGTGATAATTTCGGTCGGGGCGTGATCAAATCTATCATAAAGCCCTTGGGGCTTTATGGGACTTGATCACGTCCAGACCAAAATTATCACCTCAAAATACTCAAAGAATGATTCCTTATTCCTTTAATGTGACATAGATAAAATATTGAATCAGAGGTATGTGTATGACCTTATATGAGGTGCTATACTAGAGTAATATCAAATTAACTTGAATGATTTACTAATAGGAATATCTTAATGTTAAAAAACTTTAGAAGCTCTAAACTGTACTGTAGTTTCATTAATATTCATTGAGTACCAGTTTTCGTGGATTTCGTTGTTAAATAAATGTTCATTGAAGTGCAATTTCTACTTACAGTTTGTATTAATAGGATCATTGGCTACGAATTTAAATATCTTTGAAACTTTTTTTTTTCATTTTAACAACGAAAATTGATGTCTTTGAATATTAATGAAACCACAGTATTAGATTTTACAAAACTTTAATCGTTTTTTTACCATTCACATTAAAAACTTCTCCGTGTCTCTTTTTTTTTGCATTTACGAACGTACGAAAAATATACGTAGGTGAAAATAACATGAGAATCGTTTTAAATATGTTATAATTCTAATTCTCAAGCGTGATAAATACTGAGTAAAATCCACGTGTTGTGGAAATATATCTACATTTTCATGTGTTAAAACATGTTTATTCAAATAAAATTAAATCAAGGCAATTTAAGTACAAAAGTTTTTTTTTCTGTAGTGTGATAATGAAGTGTGTTGCCAGAGAGTGATACTGCGATAACTTAAAAACACCAATCTTACCTGGGGAGAGGTGAAAAGGATGGACAAGAACAAAGGAGAATAGAAATCCCTGGACATTGTTCTACCTGTCTCTGGGTGCAACTTTGACTAGGTAGGTAGTAGGGCTGATACGATACACCGAAATATCGATACTGTTCAATATTTAGGCCCGATTCGATTTTCGATTCACTGCTTCGATTTTCGGTTCGATACATTTTTGAAATCGGGTTCGGTTTTACGGGTTTATGCATTGGGCTCGGCCTACTTAACTAGTTTCACTGCACTAGGGTAAAACAACATGGCGTCAACGTCGACAGATGCAGATGACCATGAAGGGGGCGATAGCAATGTCGCTATTGTTACTGATGCAAACAATAATAGCGCGGCGAAACCGGTAAAGTTACAGAACCCGCCTGCATCACAACGGTCAGCGGTATGGAAACATTTCGGTTTTAAAATTGTAACTGTGAATGGAAGGTAAGTTACGGAACGAGAAAGAACTGTTTGCAAAATCTGTTTAAATGAAGTCAGCTACAAGGCAGGAAACACAACCAACATGGCCGTGCACCTGAAGCGTAAGCATTCAATATTATTAACTGAAAGCCCCGTCAGCCCTGCTTCAGCTAGTCTAAAAAATGCTCAGTCGTCGATGTAACAGCACACATGCAGGGCAGTTAACTCAAATGCAGCTCCACAATTATTCAAGTCCAAAATCGAAGTTTCCATTAACCTCACAGAAGAGTCGAAACATAACCGTGGCAATAGCTTGATTTCTAGCATGTGATATGCGCCCATTTTTAACAATAGAAAACATTGGATTTAAGAATTTGATTAGCATTTTAGAAACAATCTTTAAGATGCCTAGTAGAACCCACATGACACAAAACGTGATGCCAGAACTCTACACAAAGGTGAAAAAAGGATTCTTACTGACAGTAATATAGCAGATTTCATTGCAGTGACAACTGATGGTTGGCCAGCTAGGGCTGCTCAGGGATATATTACAATCACTGCCCACTATATTGATGACAATTTTGAAATTCAGAACCAAACTTTACACACCAGGCAATTAAATTCCTCTCACACTGCTGAAAATTTGGCTGAAGTTTTGACAAATGCTGTTGAAGAGTGGGGTCTCAAGAAATCTCAACCAGTTGCCATTACTACAGATACTGCTAGTAACATTGTCTCAGGAATAAGTAACATTTCATCAGAATTTTTCCCCCACATTAGGTGTTTTGCACATACATTGAACCTTGCCACACAGAGGGCAATTAACTGTCAACAGGTTGATAGAGTTGCAGGTAGAATTCGAAGGATAGTTTCTTTTTTTCTCAGAAGTTCCAAAGCTACAGCTATTATGGCATCAAAACAGGTGTTGCTTGAACTTCCAAAACACAAATTGATCCAGGATGTATCAACCCGTTGGAACAGTACCTATGATATGTTTAGTAGATATATTGAGCAGCAACCTGCAGTGTTTGCAACTCGTCTGTCTAAGGATGTGAAAAAAATCTGTCTGATAATGATTTCAAAGCAGCAGAAGAGTTGATCCTGGTTTTGAAACCAATGGAAACACTTACAACCCTGATGAATGATAGTAAACATCCTACCATATCCTTTATCCATCCAAGCATGGAGATTCTAAAACAACAAAGACTCCAAAGGATAGTGACAGTAATCTAGTACAGCTTGTGAAAAAACCCATCATTAATGATCTAGCAACAAGGTAAAAATAATTACCACACAAATTCCACATTCATGATTCATGATATGATATATTTTATTTTATCACATGTTTATCCCAATATACGGTGGATATCACTCATGGGATAAATTTTTGATATTCCACTGTGTGTTCTTACGCCACGTGACGTCATAGTTAATCATTACGTAGGTTTAGACGGTTGATTGACGTAGAATGAAAAAGTAAATAATTAATTCAGTTGAGGGGTGTTGAGATGTAAATTTGAAACATTTAATGTTGCTTCAGTTATTTGTCAAGAATTCATAAAAAAAATGTTCGAAAATGAATGTCTGTTTGTTAAACTTCAAGGAACTTTTTTTCCATGCGTAACGTTGTTGACGTGTTGTAAATAATGTGTTGTGCGGCTCACAATCACAATTTTTACAGAAAAAGTAGGGATTAACAAAATACTTGTTAAAACATGTGATAAAAAGAATCTCTCATGATTTGCGATGGTATATGGTTTTTATCCAACTCGTTGTGTGTTTTCTATCCCCGAGCCTTGGCGAGGGGATAGAAAACACACAACTCGTTGGATAAAAATCATATACCATCGCAAATCATGAGAGATCCTATAATTGTACAGTTTTATATAACTACACATTTTTAATTATCTTTTTTAATATTTTATTTATTTTACAATTTCACATCACAGGTACACTGATCCAGACATTCAGCCAGTCCTGCTGAATAGCTCTGCTCTAGACCCCAGGTTCAAGAGTCTGCCATATCTGTCAATTGAGAAGCGTCAGGATGTATTTCAGGACATAGAGAAGAAAGCACTCTTATTTGATGTGAACAAGGCAAGTATAACTCCTTTAAAATTTGCATTTAAGGTGAAATACAAATCTTAATTCTTAATCAATATTACAATATACACTTATCTACAGGTGACTGAGGTGAAAGTTGAGAAGACTGAAGAGCAGGAACTTCCTAAACTCCCGAGTTTTCCAGAGGATATAACTCCTGATCTAAATCCACCAGTGAATTGTGATGAAGTTAAGGATGAACCCCCTATCAAAGAGGAAAAACATTCAATGGATGATTTGTTTGGAGACGTCTTCATTACAAACATAGAAAAACCACCAAGTGTACATGACAGAATCCAGTCAGAGCTCTCTCTATACAAAACTGAGGCACCAACACCTCTTCAAAGCAATCCCTTAGAGTATATATTCATATATATATTATTCAAAGAATGATTCCTTATTACTTATACTTATATAATTTTTAAATATTTAATTATAAATAAGCGAACCCCACTGGCGCCTCAATTTGGCGTCATTTGAAGTTTTGAGTTTTATATTACAAAATCGATACGTAGTGTTATCACAGACAAAGACACTGGAAAATGTAAATATATGGTAATAGTTAACTCGGTTGTAACGAATATACGAATATCTAAACGTTATTAAAGTAAAAAATATCATATCATTGATGGTGGTCACGTGTCATTGAGCAGGTCGGACGTGTCGATTTTTGCTCCGTGATTAATTTATTTTTTTCCCTGGAAATAGGCGTCTTTGTGATGGACTTTTCAAGGAGGTTTTTCAGTGTATATAAGGTTGTGCGTTGTGCATTGTGCATTGTGAAACCTGCGTAAGTGCAATTTCATTTTGTGTAAATAAGTTTTTCATATACTGTACATTAGTTCTATGTGATTGTGATATGTGATTGTGATTGTGATTACCGTCTTCCTTGGAAGGCAGTATAAAGAGTTGAAATAGTTTACAGTCTCCGGGTTGTGCACTTCCTTTCCTTCGTGATTGGTAGAAAATACATGATGTGAAAATTTACATTTATTTCATTGGTTGAATTACTGTTCGGCGCAAGGGAGATACTTTTCTGATGAACTTTTTCATGTACGACTTAACAAATTTCGTAGATTTCAAATCTTAAAAAGTGAGAAAACGAAAAAGCAATACAAAATTGCTATGAATGAAATTCAGCCTTTGGTTTTCAGGTCCAACTAGTTGAAAGTAACATTATATAATATCTGTTGAAAATACTTGTTTTTCTTTTAGCATTGTTTATTCAAATATTTATACAAAATAAAAAAAATTAATGCGGTATGCCTAATATCGGTAAAGTTATTTGCACCTTAGATAGATAAATGCAGTGGGCTAACTTTGATTTTATAAAAATAATACGAGTCCACGACCCTACCTAAGATCTCTTTTACCCTATAGTCGATCTCAACTTACAAGACCGGGCACGCAGTTCTCAATTTTAGACACGAAGGCTTAAACGACACATGACATACAATGTTCCACTCGCCATGCTATGAAGGGAAGGTGACATTTATATAAAAGAATTAAACTGTCTTTGATAACTAATTGCTGTTAAGGGTTTGTTCTAAAGACAGTTAGACGGTTAGCTTTAAAAAAAAAAAAAAGCTAAACTTGTTATTACTCACCTGTCAATTAACACTACCGTTTACCTGTGTTCTTTGAAGCATGGCAAATTTCCAGTCAGAGAATACAAGTTCATCTGTCGCGGTCGACCGCACTAGTAAACCGCTATACATAAAAAAAACCCAGCGATTTGAAAACCAGTCAAGGGAAACACCTCACTGATTACGATTGATGTTTTATTATTAGAGGAAACACATTTTATAGAAAAATTAAAAGAAAATATGATACTAACTTATGAATTGTAAATCGATACACGCTTTTTCAGACTCAGCTTACAGTAGAGGTGTCTCTATACTTTTTAGAAGAGAACTAGATGTTCAAATACTTAATACACATAAATCAGAAGACGCACGAAAAGTTTAAGTAAATGTAACATTAAATGACGAGATATTAAGTTTTGTAAGCATTTATGCACCAAATAGTGATAATGCCAGAATACCCTTTTTTAATAGACTCAAAAAATAAATATATAAAATAATTGTCGGTACGCGCTGGACATTAAACATAAGCCATTTTTTGTCAGTTACTAAATCAATAACAATGACAATTTGACAATAACAGTGACAGTTTTTTTATTCTCTAAATTGCATAAATTACAGTGTTGAGAAGAATCAATTGAACAGTAATACATATAATACATACATTACATGCATTACAACATCAGATTAACACAACAGCAAGCTTATAAAAACAGAAATAAGTTTGGAACTTGATCACATGCTCTTAAATTAACACCGCTCCCTAGCATTTAAACTGAAATAAACTGAACTAAGCTTCCCAAAAAAGGTTAGACGGTTTATTATCTACCTACATCAGATTAAAATTCGTCTCAATTAAGACTCCAAAGCTGCTGTGTTATAGAAACTATAAGGCTATATTTGGTAGAAAAATGCAATCACTATAACTATTGAGTCAGTTAGAAATACCAATGAAAGATAAGTTCTAATTGTATGACATTTCTGAGACTTTGACGAGAGGATAGCATTTAATATGCCAACGTAAGTATTGTTTTTAAGTATAAGACCTAGATAAATTATCTCAATTTCATGACATATCACAGAACAGGTACTGGGGGCGGGGGGGGGGGGGGGGGGGGTGTGGGGTGATGCATAGGTTAAAGGGTTTAATAAACGGCCATGCTGCCGTGACACATTGAGACCAGAAAAAAGTAGGTTAGAATCAAAACTGTGCCTTTAGGCGCATAAGGCTGCTGCTTATCCCTGGTTTCCGTGGACATAGCCTCCCCTTGGATTAGACACCAGTCTATCGCAGGTTAACTCCCTGCATAAGCCGGTACTTAATTTCTGCTGGGTGGACCGACACAATGTAGATAAAGTTCCTGGTCTAAGTTCACAGCACACAACATTAAGTGTCCACAGCCGGGGTTTGAACTAGCGACTTTTCGGTTACTGGTCTAACGGTAGGGCTGTGTATTGAGCGAATAAGTTAATGCATTACAATACAACACAAAGTGGACTTTGCCATTCAGTCAACGAGAGCGTGACTGTAAGGTGACTAAGTGGCATTTCTTCATCGCTCGGTCACATTTCTAGACCTTTTAGTTATCTTTCCGTGAACTGATATGAAGAGTTTGATCCTCTGCAACATTTTATGAATTAAACTTAATTCAGTTCGTTCTAGATATTTGTTGCCTTCAATAGCTTATTTTGCATCTTGATACATGAACTTTTGTTTCAAAATGGGTATATCTAAGAATATATTTGTGTATTTTGTTGACTTATTAATATGAAGTAAGATAAATATATATCATTTAATAGCTTCTGTGCAACTGTTGACCAAAAGTCATATGTTCGGAATAAAATTTTCGGATTAGATGTGTGAATAACAGAAGTGTATTATTTCACACCGACACTTCTTCAAGTAATAATGTATAAAATTCACACTTTAATCTGTAAAATATGCACAGCAATCTGTAAAATTAGCACATGAATTTAAATGTTGAAAATTTATACATTAAAGTTTAAATTTAACAGAAAAAAAACGAACAACCCACCCTAGCATTCCTTTTCATTTTTTTTTCATCAGGTTAAAAATATGGAATGCAAACGCCAAAAAGCTTTATAAACTTTTTTTTTAAAAGTACATGTATGTACAACGCTATTTTTGTCACTTTTGTTGTACACAAACTTTTTGGAAAAAGCGTACTACGATTGGTGATATAAGTTTAAAATCTGTACCAAATGGACGGTGGTTCGTTTTGCAAAACCAATTCTTAAAATTAAATTAATTCAAGCTAAATTTTGATAACTTAATGGCTTACGTAAGGATGGATTATATCCTGTATTCTAAATGTTGTTTCTTGCATCTATTATCCATCCAGTATCCAAGGATAGCAGACCTGTACTTTGTAAAAACTAGCTACGAAATAAAATTTCTTTTTAGATTTTGAGAGTTAATACCGTATATCCAGTAATTTTTGCGATGATTAAATTTTGAATGAATACGCAGAAATTTTATCCTGTATAATTTCTATACGGAACTGTTTAAATCGCAAAATATGACTTACGCAAATGAAAAATGTTACAGATATTCACCTTTTTCGCAAATTTTGTGACAGGCGAAAAAAAAAACACCGGATATACGGTATTAGATCTAGAAGCAAACCTACGATACAAGGTTAAGCACTGGTCATATAAAGTAGCCAGTATATTGAAGGAAATAGTAAAATACAGTCTTTGTTGATACAATGTTGTGTCATATCAAGAAACAAACTACAGATGTACCAGCAACATGATGTTCAGCAATTGTGATTTAGAGGGTAACCCTGTTATCGCAAGATTCGCGGAATAGAGTCGTTGCGGAATAAAGTTTGTTTAAGGAATTGGAGAGGCGAGATTAAATATTAATAACAACCAAAACACTTGGAATTTTGATAAGAACATTTTAGGGTCAAATCAAGCTAATCAAAGTTTACTTTAGGGATATGAAAAGTTAATATTTGTCAAAAGACAAACCAACGAATAAAATGTTCAGCACTGTGGTTTATTTTTCCAACTAATGCGGCCGATAAAGCGTACTGGAGTCGGGTACAATATTTCCATTGCAAAAGGGTCCGGTACAGCAATACGAACAAGTGAAGTATTGTGCGACAAAACGATTAGGGTCGTAGGAGGTACATTCTGGTCTGTCTGAAGTGTTGTACCACCAATCACTTTTGCATTTTTCTTCGGTAACGCATCTGGTAAAAAAAAACAAATCGATAGATGAAAATGTTGGCATTATAAATGCAGAGATTTGAATCTGATTTCCTTGTGATGAATAAAAGCGGTGGATCCTTTATTTTCTAACCTATTTATGCTATTAACCTATTCAAAAAGTTTTTAAGTAAATACATGTTTTGTAGTGATGATTAATGAATTTTTTAAGTACAAAAATATTTTTTAAATATATCGAATCGTTTGAAGAATCGTCTTTAGGATCTTCCGTTTCCAACGGAAGACCCTCTTGTTATTCTATTGTTTCTTTTTATTAGGGTCTTCCGTTTCTAACAGAAGACCCTCATGTTTTTCTTCGGTTTCTTTTTATTATTATTTTATTTTTATTTTTTTTCTGAATCCTTCTCGGCTTTATATCTCAAAAAGGTTTCAACCGATTTCAATTCAATTTTCAGAGCGTTTGTGAAGTTACTGTGCCTCAACGATGTAAAAGTTTCAGCACTTCCGTTCAAATTTGAAGGCCATTTTAAATTTAAAAAAAGTGAATTTTTCCGGAGGATATCTCCATAAACTTAAAGGATATCGCTTTGAAATTCTTACTGTTGATAGATGTATCAATTCTATGGTGTACGGGGGAGGGGGGGGGGGGGTTAAAACTCTATTCATCAATTCTCTTAAAACCGGAAGTAGTTCCAATTTTTGGGAATTTTTTTTTTAACAAAATAAGACAATACCACAGTATTATAGAATTTGCCATGGTGAATTCACATCTGAAATCGGTTTTATAATTGACAATGCATTTAAGAGATATTGGGTATTAAAAATCGATTTTTCAGGAAATTTTGATTCCGCGTTCTAGGTTTTAAAAATAACGCAAAGTTCAAAATGAAATTAACTCCTACCAAAAATAATTCGATTTTTGTTAAGTCTTACTTTGACACGATCGGATGTTTGGTCAAGTCGTTCTTGAAATGGTATAAGTTCGTACTCAGAATCATTCGTATTTTATTAAGTCGTACCAAGAATTATCCGATTTTTTAATTATTATTTTTTTGTTTAAGTTACCTTTGTTATAAGTTTAAGAACTCTGATTCGTACAGGGACATCTAGCTTTACTCTCGACAATAACGGAAGACCCACTCGTTGCTTTGCAACGAGCTCTGCTCTAGTTTCTTAATGGTTTTTTTTTTTTTTTTTTACACTTTTTGGTGTCTTTGCCTTTGATAACACTAGGCGCTACTACAATATCAAACTTGTATTTATGGTTTTTTTTGTCAAAACACGAGTGAGGTTTGCCCAATCATGCAAAGTGAAAAAGAAATAAAAATGTTTATGCTTAATAGTGTTGAATCATTTAAATTCGTTGGCGCCAATTTTCGTGGATTGTTGGATTTTTGCTTATTTGTGAAGATGTAATATCGTGGGTGCGTCCGTTTTCAGTTTACTTTTTTTTCGTGGAGGATGTAAATTCGTTGGGAAGGGCTACCTACGAATAACACGAAAATTGGGCAACCACGAATTCTAATGATTCCACTAAATATATAATCTAACAAACGTTGAAATTGATAGAACGTTTACGGTGTGAGAACAACACATATCTCCCATCACCGTAAATTACACCCTGCTACTATGTACCACAAAGGATTTGGGGGAATTTAGAATTTGTTCAGAACGAGGGGTTTTTTAGTTTTTTTAAAGTAAGCATAAAAATTGCTTGCTTGTGATTTTTATGTACTTCCTATTTTTAAATAAAAAATGTATGCAATTTACAGTCAAGATTTTTCCTAAAAAACGCTTCGATTTCCACCAAGATGCTATGAACCGCAAATGATATTTGAGAATTTAGAATTTTTCGCTTGGCCTGATACAGTTTCTTCGAACAATGTGCAGATTCCAGCTCGTATTTCCTCTGTTCGTACACGTTATTTATAAAGTTCGTTACACAAGCGGTGCTTCGCCACCCTCGCTGCACTCGCTATGCATTAAATGTAAGTTTTTAACGAGCCATCTTATTCAATGAAAAAAGAAAAGTATTTATCGTATAAAAACTGTTGTAATCAAAGCAGAACTAACGTCAAATCTGCCTTACAATATGTACATGTAAGTTACTTTTTAATTATGTATTTTAAAGCTCAAATGACCATAGAATGATAGCAGAAAATTCAATCATATTCATCATAATATTATTAATCATAATTATAATATTATTAATCATAATCATAATTAATCATATTGAAATTATAGACGGCGGTTTTTAAAGCGCAAACTGTCCTAAGCCATTTTATAATCGTATAAGTTGGTTAACTATTTAATTTATTCCCTAAAATTGAATCATTTAATTAATATTATGAGGTGATTATAACGGTCTAAATGTGATCAATCAATCATAAAGCACTTCGTGCCTTATCCTGACCATTATGATCTCTTCATGATACTCACAAAATGATTTGTTATTCCTGAATCAAATTATCGCAATTCCCAATTATTATTACTAACAGTGCATTGTTGGTACCGTACTGGACATGTTGATCCAGTCAAAAATTTCCTGTAGACGAAATTTGACACTGTCAATTGTTTTGTACCAACTTGTCTGAGTACATTGTACGTATTGCTCCTGATTCTTAACATAGCTTTATAATACATACTTTCGGTCTAACGTCCGACTGCCATCTCTATGGTTGACAAGAATGTTCATGCAAAAGTGCTCTCCTGCCTCACATGTCATAGGAGTGTAATATTCTTCACAAACATAGTTTGGCATCCCATTACATAGGTTACATGAATCTGAAAGGTAAAAAAGCCTTGATAATTATGACAGCGTTTTAAAAAATGTTGGCAATTTAATGTTGATGACAATTTTACACTTTAAACAATGCATCAAGTCTTTTGTGAATAGTGTTGGTGTTAGTGTGAAGAACGGTTTTCATATAGAAAAAAAAATCACTTCTTGCTACTGGTGTCGTTGTTCTGGAGGTGGTCGTTGTTGTTGGCGAGGTCGTTGTAGTGGGCGTGGTCGTTGTAGTGGGCGTAGTCGTTATTGTAGGCGTGGTCGTCGTTGTAGTGGGCGTGGTCGTTGTAGTGGGCGTGGTCGTCGTTGTAGTGGGCGTTATTGTTAATACTCCTATGTACCAATAAAGACAAAAATATCGAATTAACATAAAGGTTACATTTACACTTGAACAAAGGTTAACCCTAGATACAAAAGGTCACTGGCAGTTGGTAATTTAAAGCCACAGTTACGTTTTAAAAACACGTGTTATCTTATTATTGTACAAAAAAGCCGACAATTTATATTTCCATACCGGTGGCTGCACATGGATGGTCATTACAGGGTACAGATGACGTCGACTCCGCTGTACAACAATGGAAACACGTTTCAGTGGCACGCTTTTTTCGACCAAGAATGTGTCCAATCTGTAGAGGGGCGTGTGTAGTGCGTCCGTCAATGTTTTTTATAGTATTGCAAATCTGTAGAAGAGTCATGACAATTAAAGGTGTGGATTAGGATCTGAATGCACATGTCTCCTTTCATGTAGGTATTGAAATGCGCAGATTTTGAAAAATGCTAATTGTGGAATGTGCAGGTTTAGGAATAAACGGTTTTGGAATGTACATGAGTCGGAACGTGTTTTGAAATAATCCAGTTACGGAAAGTGTAAAATCTATTTGCACGTTTCGTAATGCGAGTTTGTGGTATGTGCAGGTTTAGAATATAGAGGACAAGTATAAATCGAACCTGTTCTGAAATACAGCCAGAACTGTACTCTGATACCCCGTGTCCATGAAAACTCTCCGAGGTAAAGCAAACCTAGGAATTAATGAATATACAATTATTAATGGTGTTTCGGTGATACGCGTTATTTGTTTCATAACATTGAATCATAGGAGTAGAGGAATCGATTGTGGATCATGTGCACAAAGTCTAAAACATTCCAACAATCGTCGTAAACGGAGTAGATTTTGTTATTCCTAACTTTACGGGGGTCAAGATTGTTAAGCTTTACTTCTCGAAAAGTAAAAATCGAGTACCTAATACCCGTAAAACGTTACAATAAATGATAATAATTTACACACAACTTCGTTATCACAAAGATATTGCAGTCATGTTCATACAACATTTGATTTGTTGTGGGTTTTTTTTTTTATCAATTTTTAAAAATACTTTACCGTTCGTGTGTTCACTTATGCGATATTAGATAAGGCAATGGATTTCTGTGTGATAGGTATCTCTTTTCAAAGCTAATACTTGGTTATAATACCGTACAACTTTAAATAAATGAATCAAACATTGTGCAGGACATATAAACCGCTTTGGCTTTGTAAAATGAATTAAAAAAGAAATCAAACTTCAATATCTTTGCATTGCATTTTTAACCGGAAGTGACGATTGACCGGCTTCTTTCACCTCTCCGTGGGGACACACTGTCTTGTTCTGCGCACAGGAAGTGAAATATCTCTCATGGCGGCAGACATAGCAAGTTTCCTCTCCATGGCAACCTGTAAACACGGTCAAAACTCATTGTTAATGTCTGGCGTGGTTTGTTATTTATTGATTCAATATTTTTTTTTTTTTTTACTTTTACATGATGATCTTCGATTTTAAACTTGAATAGAGGTTGTTGGTTGGTGTCTCGATCACCGATTGCAACCGACATATGTCGTAAATACATAGAAGGACGAGCTCAACATTTGGCAATAGAGGTCAGGCACGTAGCATAATTTTTGAAAGTGGGGGCCAGACTCATTAAAAAAATCTTGACAAAAAAAAGAAGAAAAAGGTTACATTTCAAAAATCCTAATCCATGGTGGTGGGGGGAGGGGGGTGAGTAGGTACAGTTTTAACTTCAAATTCACTGTTTTTATTCTTATTTTCAATTCAATTTTTCAATGGTCACGGAAAAGTGGTGGGGGGAGGGGACTCCATCTCAATTCAATTTTTTGTATGTCAATTTATGAAAAATCTTTGCTGCGCTAAAAAGGTTGTGTATGTGTGTGTGGGGGGGGGGGAGAGGGGGGGGGCCTCCCTGGCCCCCTGATGCTACGTGCCTGGAGATGACACTTGAAACTTATTCAATTACATAATAATGTAATCTGATCTTGTAGATTGTCGCAGAAGAGGTTAAAACTACATACTATAGTTTTTTCATTCTGTAATGGCAAAGTTTTCAATTTGAATTTGACTAAAGCGTCTAATGACGTCAGAGTATGCGTAAGATGATATCCATTGATGTTTGTATTTGAGAAATCAGCTAATTTAAAATGACTTAATAAAACGATTACAATTCCAAAGTAGGCATACTGTCAGCAGCAGAAAGGCTAATCTGGTAACATCTGAAAATATAGTACAGCTGTTTTTAATTTAAATCCAACAATCTTAATAATTTATCAATTTTAATGCAAACTGATTTCACTGAAAATAATATAACACAATAAAACATTAAAATGTTTTGGGAATAAGTTAATTTCGGATCACAGTGGTCCTGTCAAATTTTAAGCACAAGCAGCTAAACGCGTTTGATACTTTACATTGCGACAAAGAACTATTATACCTTGAAATATTGCTTGGAATAACGCGTTTGATAATTTACATGCAACAATGACCTAATATACCTTGGAATATTTCCTGGAATAACATGTTTGATACTTTACATTGCGACAAAGGCCTAGTATACCTTAGAATGTTGCGAAATATTGCTTGGAATAACGCGTTTGATACTTTACATTGCGACAAAGACTTATTATACCTTGGAATATTGCTTAAAACGAAATGAGTAACGAAATAAGTAGAAGGTGAAGTGCCAAGCGCCTGGTATAGAGGCCGGGTTTTTTTTTTTTGTTTTTTTTTTTTTTTTGGGGGGGGGGGGGGTCATAGAGGGTAGTGATTAAAGGGATAAGCTGTGCCAGTTTATTACTAAACCAGTATATCATTAAAGACATTAGCACTGAAACAATATAACATTATTTCATATTTATTCTTTTATTCTTAAACATACCCACTGAATACTTGTTTAATGGTTTAGCATAGTGTTATAGTGTTAACAAAATATTGTAGGAAAAAAATCAAACATTTTTTGATATATGAAATGAAAAAAAGATACTATTTTCCACTCTCAAAACGTTAATTTATTTGCAATATTTTAAATAAAATAAATTGGAAATGGTGCTTAATTGCAACGACATTTTTGATAGGCATTCACATGTCACTGTATTATGTAGTACGTTAACCTTTATATGTGGAAAGACTGACCTAGTTATCTTGATTAAACCCAATAACACCAATACAATAGTTGGAATATAATGGACTATTTTTAGTTGTCTGGTTTCTTAGTTGAATTTAACCTGGGTAAAGTAAGTCCGTACACATTCCAGGAGTTATGAAACTAGACAGTGTGCATTTCTTAAATGGCTATTGTAATAGATCACTGTACCTTGCTGGACAAATCGTCTGAGAAGCATGTCGAATTGGTCTTATCAACACCAAATTTTTACATTTTCCAGTGTCTTTGCCTGTGATAACACAACGTAACTATCGATGTTGTACTATATAACCCATAACTTTAAACGACGCCAGATTGAGGAACCAGTGGGGTTTGCTTATTTATATTTAAATATTAAAATGTATGATGGCTTAAAATTATAAAAAATATCTATACAACTATATTAAAATAATAGACTCGAATTTTTTAAGCTTTAATACCAATTAATCGGAAGAGTACTGTCTTTTGTTTTATATATTCTAAACATCATTGGTTCATGAAGATTACCAATTTGTTTTTATTTTTTCTCAATCAAGCTTCGCTAATTAATAATCAACGAAAATTCCTCAAAAAATTCCGGAAATCATCTCAATTTTTTGAATTTTACAATTTTGCGCATGCGCATTACATTCACGGTAAATCACGGGAGGCTCTTTATTTTATGTTTCCACAATATCACATTTGCATGGATAAACTCAGACACGATAAAACAAATGCGTATAAATTTTCATTAGAATTTTTTTTCTGTTCATCAAAGAAAATACGGGTGACAACTCTAACACAGTGCATTTACTATAAAAAAAAAATCCCGGGAGTTTTGATTGTCAACATGGTGTGTAAAAAACGTTGTTGAAGAAATGTTGAATTCTGCAATTATAAAATTAAACTTTTCGAAGAAAGGTATTTACAGCTTCAACATGGTTTGTTATGAACAATTTGACTGTTATTTTTAATGCAACTTTATTGATTTTCTCCAAAATCGTTTTGGAGCGATTATGCGATTTTCTGCTACATTACGGGTATATGGGAGGCAGTCACAGATTATATTATTACAACTCAGCAGAATGTAGTGAAATTAATAGCATTATTGTAGGCTTAAAGCTTGGTAATGCAATTGTCAACAATATACGGTGTGTCGATGTATCTATTTCGTAAACGTCCGATATCATATGCTATGTCAACCCGTGCACGCACGGGTCAAAATCTAGTAATTAATAAGGAACCATTCTTTGAATATTACGAGGTGATAATTTCGGTCAGGGCGTGATCTAATCTATCATAAAGCCCTTCGGACTATATTGGATTTGATCATGCCCCGACCAAAATTATCACCTCATAATACTCAAAGAATGATTCCTTATTCCTTAAATGTGACATAGATAAAATATTGAATTTGATGTGTGTGTATGACATTATATGAGGTGCCAAACAAGAGTAATATCAAATTAACTGGTATGATTTACTGATTGGAATATTTTTGTTGAACAACTTTAGAAGCCCTAAACTGTACTTTGGTTTCATCAATATTCGTTGAATACCAATTTTCGTTAAGTTTATCCATGAAAACAATGTTCATTGAAGTGCAATTTCTACTAACAGTTTGTATCGATAGGACCATTGGCCACAAATTTGAGTATTCTTGAAACTTTGGGTTTTTTTTTCATTTTAGCAACAAAAATTGATGTCCTTGAATATTAATGAAACCACAGTATTTTATTTTACATAACTTTAATCGGTTTTATTATCATTCACATTAAATGCTCTTCGTTGTCACACCCATAATGACTTTTTTTGCTTCAACAAGAGCATTTATACAGCTTTTTCACAAAAAAGGAACTTACGAAAGTTCGTATTTAAAACCTATTATTTTTTGTGGTTATTTCAGAAGCTTATAACAATGCTAGTATAAAAATTACGTCACGGAAATCGAAGATTTGTATATCATCAAAACGAAAAAATTCTTTCGTTGTCTCCTATGTTGTACATTTACGAACGTACGAAAAATATACGCAGGTGAAAAGAACATGTGAGTCGTGTTAGATATATTATAATTCTAATTCGCAAGCGTGATAGATACTGAGTAAAATCCACGTGTTGTGGACATATATCTACATCTGCATGTGTTAAAACATGTTTATTCAAATTAAATAGAATTAAGGTAATTTAAGTACAAATATTTTTTTTTCTGTAGTGTGATAACGAGGTGTGTTTCCGGAGAGTGATAATCCGTTAATTTAAAAACATCAATCTTACCTGGAGAGAGGTGAAAAGGATGGACAAGAACAAAGAAGAATAGAAATCCCTGAACATTGTTCTACCTGTCTCTGGGTGCAACATTGACTAGGGAGGTAGGTAGGTACATGTAGGTAGGTATTTGGCTAGATAGGTACATATTCGTTTACAGGCTGAAATAAGCAGTGACAGGCCAAAATAAAACTATAGTCTTTCCCAAGATATTTATGCTGCATATTTAAACAATTTTTGATAAAAATACACATACCTGCGACAGAAATACAATTAAAATTAATGAAAGGGAAAAATCACAAGATAACTTCATTCACACATTATCATTTTTTCGGAGATTTATAATGGGGAATGTTGTCGTCTTTTCTGCATTTGGGAGTACTCGGGACACCTCGGGCAATTTTTCAACGGTATCATCCAGGCGTCTTCTTCTCCTTGGCAATGGAAAAACCCCGTAGACTTTTTATTTTTAGCCGTATATTGATAACCGACAAGCTAGAGGTGGCGTTTCAAAGGGGAAATCTTGGGATTTTTTCATACTATTGAATGAGCATCGTCTGAACCAAGAGGTATTTATAAATATCAAATAATTTAAAGAAATATGCGCCAAAAATATTTATCTTGGGACAGACTATAGTTACATGTATTTACGTATGCGTGAGACATTAATTACCATTTTCTTTATAAGTTGTGGTAAAATAACGCTGGAAGTAAATAAAATTCTACTACAGTTATTGCCGAGATCAAAGAGATGCCGCGGACATTATTCTCCAATATACCACGAACGTCATTAGTAAATTATCAGATCAGAAATACCTATTTGTCTCGCACTGATCATGAAAGTACAACTTCAAACCGTAAAAAGTTTTAAAACCATGTCAATTTCACGTGTTAATTCCAGTCAAAACGATGTGTATTGCCTCAAATGTTTATTTTTAAGAGATCAATACGGCTGTTCCTAGGACCTCCCTAGCACATTTTCACTGCGTGTTTTTACATAAAATATATAACGTGTAGTAGTAATTATCGTATTAAATTGCCCTTAAAATATTAGGAACATGATTCAAAGATATTTTATAAATAAGTAAAGAGTATTAAAAATCCAAAGAAAAATTCTGTCGTCTGCATGTGATTCTTTTGATCGATACACATGTAAACATTACTAACAAAACCATTGGGGTTACACGGAACAGCTGTCAAAATGACCTAGATCGTCTCTCTATATGAGAAATGATCTGTAGAAATACTGAGCTGTTAGTAGAATAGAAATAAAGTTCTTGTTATCGTGAATGTTGCAGGATAACCTCCTCGGTCTCGGCTTTTATATTTCAAAACAACATTTCTCGACCTCGGAGGTTATTCTGCAACATTCACGAAAACTCGTACTTTATTTCTCAAATAAACATTGAGTATAGTTAATGGAAGTACATGATATAGATAAAACATGCATCAATTATTAAATATATACAGAAACCAGATAACGTCACATAACATCATATTATATCAGTGTTGTTTGACACTCGAAAAAGGTAAATGGTACATTGTAAAACCAAAACCGATAGCAATGCTAAAACCAAACCAGATAATGCTGATATATTTGTTTTGGTCTACCACATTTTTCTTCAGACGGAATTTCATATGATTTTGTATGTTATTAGGTACAATAAAACAAACTCACTGTTTATAGTAACTAGACAACTAATATTGAAAATTGGTGAATGATACACGTGGAGGGGGTCCTCTTTATTTACATCATTTAGTTTCCTTGTAAATTGAATAAATTAACTCGTAAAAATATTTAAGAAAGACAGTATATAATCGCCGTCATATTTTGACTTTACATGTAGTTAGAAGTTAGGGCTATTCTCGGCGTTATGAAATAGTTTATACAGAAGCCTTTCATCTCATCTATTCTTATTTTAAATATCTATTTAGATCTAAAAAAAAAAAAAAAAAAAAAAAAAAAAAACGTATTATGAGCTCCTGAGGAGACCCATTTGTTGCAATGCACTTTGAAAAAATACGTACTTTAAAGTTTTTATTCATAGTAAGTTAAATTTTGGTAAAAAAATTAATGCCGTTAAAAAATATTTTTTCAAAGTATTTTACATGCAGGAGTAAGTAAAATCAAAGTACTGCTAGTACTGAAAAGCGCTAACCAAGCTTTTGTATGTATATAACAGATATATGTATACATGTAAAACATTTCAGCTTCTGTATATTTCCTCATCACTGCGTGGCAACCCGTGCAATGATATATGTAAGCCCCCTACATTAAATTCACAATACCCCTTACATAAGATTCACAATAGCCCGTGCAGTTATGTGCATAAACCCCTGAAACTGGTTCCCTAACCAGTTAAATGATGTATACTTCTGCTCATTGGGGGCGGTTATTCAATGCACCGGAAGTATTGGTCTAACGACAATAAAGCGCTGAGCTATGCTTAGCGCTTTAAAAATCAAGGTAGTATTTTACTGACGATACTTCGTAATCCTGTTTCTTCATAAGCTTTTAAACGCCCTTAGAATAAAATTATTACACTGTTATTCAATAGATATGATTATGTTTCACCCTTTTAAATAGTAGATATGTACAATAAATGTAAAAAGACAAAATAATATGAAGAGAACCTGATACATCCCATTCATTCTAAGACCCAATCAGTATTGTATAGTGACGCATATATCAATGAGACTAATTACACATTTCAGGTAATTTTGTTCCGCTGACATTCTTTATTTTTGCAATAATTTGTTGATTTGTGTAAAAAAAAATTGGATCTTTTTCTGGGTTGAGGTTTATCGATTTCTTTTTTTTCTTTACTGTTTTATTTCTAAATTTTTCATCATTAAATCAATAAAGTAAATGATTGTGTTACTAGTTTTGCCATTTAACAAGTAAGGTTTTATGCTATGTTTAATACCGAAATAAATCGAGATATTTTCATTCTTAAGGAGAAAAAATAAGGGTTATAGACTTAAGTGTCGTCAAAAATATGCAACATCTTGCTCAGCATATAATATTTTAAAATAATCTATCCCATCACACATAGCAGTAAAAACACAACTGCTTCATTTCTTGATAATCAGTTGTATTTCTATTGAGAGTTCCCTGAACGTAAAGGGAATGTTTTCCTTATAATTGAATGCATATTGCAGTGTTAGAGGACTTTTTAGCAATGAACAAAACTATAAGATTTGATATATGGTTTAAAGCAAGCTTATTCGGAATCTTCATCACTCTATTGTGTTATTTTGGATATGTAACACATGAACAATTTTTCATCTATTCATGTGGAAGTGATTTTGGATATTCCTCTTTGCAATTTGACAATTTAGACAATATTTCATTGCAACCTGTGAATAACTATCCTTATTCTTTCACCATAATTAGTGATTCAAACTGTGGAAATGCCTCTGAAATATATCTTTTAACCTTGGTTAAGTCAGCAACGAAAAACTTTATAAAAAGGCAAGCTATTCGCCAGACATGGGGCCGCGAAAGTAACTCAGTAAATCGAAAAATATTTTTTCTCTTGGGATATAACGGAGAAACACAAGATCGGCTGGTTTACGAAACACGGCAATATAAAGACATCATTCAGGGTAGCTTCATTGATCGCCACTGGAACAACCCGTTAAAAATGGAGATGGCGTTTGGTTGGATCAGTGAATACTGTAGCAATGCGAAGTATTCTCTTTTCATTGATGACGATATGTATGTAAACATCCCTAATGCTTTAAAGTACTTATATTCTGTGGAGGAGGAGCAAATCGAGAATCTTTATGGTGGATATTTGTTTGAACGACCTGTTCCAGTGCGCTTCTACCCCTTTAAACATTATGTTTCAAAACAGGAGTATCCGTTTCATTGCTATCCTCCTTTCGTTGCGGGATGCACTATATTCTTCAGCAATGATGTCATTCAGAAAATCAAGAAAGTTATGCCATTTATCCCTCGGTTTCGTGCTGATGATAAATACATAGGTATGATTACGCAAAAACTTGGAATAACCGCAACAAAACTCAATGACCTTATCGGAATGAGACATATTGGACCAAAAGGGAGGTGGTTTCCATGTTTGATTTCTGATCATGGATATACCACTCTGGAGATGTTTCAGTCTGCATTTGAAGCGTCTTATTCATACTGTGACCCAGTTGAGGTCTTACAAAACTGGATTTTTTGAATTACTCTATCAAAGAGATAGCCTATTAAAAACCAATAATCTTATTGCAAGAGCATATATTGGATTATAACGAGTTGTTTTGTTATAATATTTAATTTGAATACTAGTCATGGGTTCACTAAAGTGAGATTCTACATACCAGTAAGTTGAAATTGATGTTACAAGACACTTAACTCAATAAAGTTGAGACAAATCTGGCGAAAATGAAAAACGCTCATTTTTAATATTTGATATTTGTTAATAAAAAATGTATTGTACATTGAAATGTAACTTAAAAATTCAGTCTGCAAACAACATAAAATGTTCCTGAAAATTGTTAGTCCACATGCAAGCGGAAAGGCAGTCTAATTCCAGACTATCAATGTTTGAAGAAGATATTGCTTGTGGAAAATATATCATTTAATGTATAATTACGAGCTGAGTACTGGAACCAACATTCAGTAGGGCACCGTTAGTAATTATAAAAAAAAAGGGATCGCACCTCCGAACAATTAAATTCACCATCGACATTTGAACTTAGAAAAAGCAAGCATACGCAACATACAGGTTTATATAGGCTTGTATACATTACTACCTAACATTTAAACAAACATGTTTCATAACATACTCACAATCTACACATTACAAAATGATCAAGGTAAGCTAAGGAACGATCTTGCTGCGTACTCGATCTGACGTTATTAACATGATGTGATCAATGAAATCATAAAATTGAAGGTTCAGTTTTGTTGATTTTTTCTGACTTTTTACGGCAAACTTATTTTTTCATTGATTTTATAGCTGCTCTATGACATAAATAAATTGCTTATTTTGTGCCTTGATAGCATATTTCAAGAAAATTTATTTCTTTAAGATCACTGTGTATCTACGACATAAATGTTCTAAACACATTCGGCATAAAAAGTATAATAAAAACAACAACAAAAAATCAACCAAAAAAACATAAAACCAAATCAAAACAACACCCCCCCCCCCCTCCAAAACAAAAGCCTATGGGAAATATGATGGGAAGGCTATAACTTTATTGTTACCAAACAATCAAACCTGCGTATGCATGAAATGAATTGCCTTCCAACTTGAGAAACGAGAGAATATTTTATATGAAAATACAATTTTCACAAAACTTACGTATCCTTGGAAGTGAATATTTTTGTTTGCCATGGAATGCACATATGTCATCAAAATTGGCATTAAAAAGAATCGTATCTAGACTTGTAATTATATAAATTTCAAATCGGTATTTTTTTATAAATACATGTACATCACCTCACATACCAGATATGATATGATTAACGTATGTTTATGGCATATCGGTTTCCATTCTGTATTTTGTTGGACACAATAAACAACAGATAAACAAATGAGAACAAAGGTCCGGGGAGCCCAGACAAAATTTCCCACATTCCCTTTGTGAAATGTTATAAGTAATAAGGAATCATTCTCTGAGTATTATGAGGTGATCATTTTGGTCAGGGCGTGATCAAATCCAATAAAGCCCGAAGGGCTTTATGATTGATTTGATCACGCCCCGACCGAAATTATCACCTCATATTATTCAAAGAATTATTCCTTACTACTTTTATAATTTTAAGCAAACGTACGATTAAGTATTTAGATATAAATAAGCGAACTCCGCTGGCGCCTCAATTTGGCGTCATTTGAAGTTTTGGGTTGACAAAATCGATACGTAGTGTTATCACAGACAAAGACACTGGAAAATGTAAATATATGGTAATAGTAAACTCGGTTGTAACGAATATACGAATATCTAAAAGTTATTAAAGTAAAGTATATCATAGCTGTCATGAAATCTAGAAAATAAAAAGAAAAGATATTAAGAGTAAATTAGACAAGAACTTTCCTGATTTCCTTCATGTTAAGATATTTATATTGTTTTTTTTTTACTGGGCGTTGTATGTATTATTATTGATTGTATATAAGATCTACGCCCATCTTTATTGTTATAGCATTATGTACGGTATGTCATATCTGTGTCATATCATATGTTTCTGTTATTTCAACTGGGTCGAATACAGTTCGAGTTTGCCCGACCTTGTGCGTCTTTTAATTTTCATTCAGCCGTAGGCTCAAGATTATAAAATCGTACAGTGTTTTTTATGCACAACTTATATGTAACGTTTATTAGTTGGAGATTAGGAGTTATGTGGCTTTATACAAGGAATAATGCTGAATGACGCTTCTGCATCATCGTTTCTCGGTATAGTATGCATAAAGCTAAAGTAAAAGGTTTTCATTTCTTAATTATTTAAGGGGGTGATGGATTAAAAAAAAAATATAGACAGAGCATCGAGAAAACATATAAGGATTTAAGAAATGCCATTTTGTTCAAAATGAAATTTAAAAAAAAAGCCTTAAATACCATATTTGCCTGTTTTTTTTTGCTTTTTTTTTATCTCGGAAACAAACTTACAATTCACCAAAATGAAATCAACTCGTTTACTGACTACCCTCTAAAAACATAAACAATCACGTTTTTTTTTTTACATGAAGGTGAACGACAAAAAAGACAAACAGAACAAAAAAAAGGATATATAGGTAAACTGTAGAAAACAATATCAATCACTTGGACTTGCAAGTGTGGTAAGATTTAAACATAAACATTTTTGCCTTAAGGAGACAACAAATGATGTTAACGCTTAGAACGATATTTTTAACTTAAACTACAAATACAAAACTGCAACACATCCTACTAGACAAAGTTATAGTAGGACAATTTTTTTTTTATAAAACTATCAAATTAGTATTGTACTACTTATTTTAGCAAGTGTGACTATATTTGTTCGCAAACAGAGTCCTCTCTCTATGTTGAACATATCAATTACTATACATTATAACCATGAACTCTATTCCAAAAGTGTTTTCATAATTAAAAAATCAGAATACCAATATGTAGACTTTGATTTTCAAAATCAAAGAAATCTCAAAGCTCATTTGTATAAGCAGAAGTATTCGTTGTAGAGATTTACTTTCTATTAAAAGTTCATCTTTGTTTGCCAAAGGTTTTGATTTTAAGGGGCGTGGAGTGGTACTAAAACCACAACAGCACAAAAATGTAATAGATTTAAAGATGTGAAATTAGTTAGGGTAATATTCATTTAAAAATTATACATAAATCCCGACAAATTCTTTTGTGGCAAATTTCTTCTTGATGTCAGAGAAATTTTCAATTTTTCATGGTCTCAGATAAGAAAGATAAATTTTTTCGTCAAGTGTAGCAAGGCTAAGACACCAAAGTAGCAATGCCAAAAAAGTCTGCTTTCCGAGTTCTTTTGACCTTTTAATATTCACTTTTTTACAGTAGATAACATTCAGTACATATCTTATGAAAAACACTTATTCGTAGTTTAATGTGAAAAACAAATAGTCCGTGCAGCTGTAGTAAAGCACAAATGACGTCCGTTGTAATGACGTACGACTCTTATAGTATTACTGTCGTGATCAAGACACGCGTACGTTTGTTGCACGTAAATAGTAAGACCCCAGTACGGTTCCTACGAGTATTGCGCGTTGAAAGTGGCAGCCTGTCTCCAAACACAATTTTACGTGACATCTACGACTGGCACGTCAAACGTTCGTTAGCCTTACTTTACATGTACACTCTCAATCACTTCAAGTACGTAAAACCCGTAGCAACGGCAATTTGTGACTAATGCTATATATCATGACATGTTTAACAAAGCAAAATGATTCTAAAAATTGATTAAAAAATAACATTCGTTCATTTATTACTAAACATTAATTTCACTACACAATATAATCATCTGGTTCATTCTTCTATGTTAACAAAAATAAACGTATTTAATTTTTTTTCGCTCAGAAACAGGACAAATTATTGTTATCCATACATATTACATACAGGTGAATGCCAGCTTCAGAAAGTGGCAAACCAAATGTGTGGTTTTGACAAGAGATTATATCTGTACAAAAAATATATATGTATTAATTGTTAACATCTAAGCAATCTCCATTCTGGCATTGGTCCTGGGTGGACAAATCATACCCATCACAGACATTCATCTAAAACAAAGCATTGGTTATCGGTTAATACAATGATAAAATATTTTATCAATAATATATTAATTGTTATTCATTATGTTATAACAAAAGAAACAATGAGTTTGGTTAATTAATCAAGAAAAAATAAATCAAACTTTAACCTTTGAATAGTTCCTTAAATTGTGTTTGATTTGTGATACCGATCGAATTTTTCTATTTTCTTAAAACTTGACGTTAATTGTAAATTATAAGACTAACCTGTCAGTGTATTTGTCTATGCACTTATTGACATATACAATACTTTTGAGATCTGACCCAACCCAGAGACGGTGAGTGTTGAAATCATAGCCCAGGCATCGAGGTGTGGATATGTTTAAGTCCAGTAGAAGTGAAAGAAACTGACCGTTCTTATCTAACATATGTACTGTGTTGGTTCTGGCATCACACACTAGAATATGTGACAGCGCGTCGGTGCAGATTCCGAATGGATTGATTCCTGATCCAGTTCTATATAATGCGAAGGGAGAAGGCATCATCGACTTTTGTCTAGATCGATGTGCAAGATCTTTGTAGGAGAAACGATGTTTTCCTCCACGCTCTGTCACCACTACAGCACCACACATTTAATCAAAGTCAGACACCACAACATCTCCATTATTGTTTTCTGTAATAAAGCGAGGACCACTATAAAGTTCAAGCCCTGTGTTGTCATGTTTTATGGTTTGTGTCAGATGCCCGCTCATGTTGTACCTGTTTACTTTACCTGTATTTGTGTTCTCTCTATACAAAGCAACCAGTAGATCCCCAGTATGTGGGGATGAGTACACACACAGTGGTTTCCATGTAGAGTCTCTTCTCCCTATAAACCTTGTGATTGTTGTCATATCTGTTAACAGTTTATTGATGTTAAAAGATATATCTATATAAATTAATTCACCCTCACTGTTCACTGTGTGTAACCCAAAGCCTCTATTTGAATGCCTGCATAATAAATTCGCCATCCGATGTAAAACAACGTTTGTTGCGGTTAATAAGACGAGATCGCCTCGATGGTCACTGACCCAGACCCGGTTTGGTGTCACACAGGAAATGTGATAACAACAATCGACATCTTTTGTTTGGAAAAAGTGGATTGACTTAGGAGAAACTGCCATTTTGAATAGATTTTCGTTTCCTTGTTGTGCTGCTTCTATCTCTGTGGTTGAGATTTCTCTCGGTGACTCTTTAGAATCTGTAGTGATTGGATAAAGAGCTAGAGACATTGAACATCCACAGTTAGATAGAAGAAATTAATTTGGCAAAATCTGTCGACAAAAATGTGAAGAAATGTTTTGTTTTTAGTTATCTTTTAAATTAGGGACATTTTAAGTAGACAATGAATATTTATAAAATATATTTAACAATAATATGATATAGGTGATTTGATGTTAAAAATAGGCAGACTATGAAGCAGAGTCTCAGCACAGTTTGTAAATTCTTATATTTACATTTTTAACTATCTTTGTCTTTGATAACATTATGAATCAATATTGAACACTAAAACCCAATAACTTCAACATAGAAAACGATGAGTGACACAAAATTGGTGTGTCTTGTAGCATAACCGAAAAACGGTATTGGCTGAGCTTCGTAGTCATACATATCATGTGCTACATAAAAATTGTGGTTTTGAAATAGTGTTGTACTAAAGTGTACAAATTGGAAATAAAATAAATATAAGTATGTAATAAGGAATCATTCTTTAAATACTATAATGTGATGATTATGGTCGGTGCGTGGTCAAATCTCTCATAAAACCCTTCGGGCTATATTGAATTTAACCACGCCCCGACCGAAATGATTACCTCATAATACTCAAAAAATGATTCCTTATTCCTTAAGTAACTGTTGTACCAACATATTTTCAATTTGGGATTTTAATGTATACAAAGGATCAGATTAAATGTCCAATATTGTGTTTAAATAATATTCTTATAAAGACATATACGTTGATTGATTAATAAAAAAACATGTCTATGTATCTAAATATTTGATTATGGCTGTGTTCTAACAAAAACAATCTACATTTAAAAGACATATCATATTTATTGCATTATTAATCTGATCGTGTTTTAACTTAATTGTAGTTACACAGTAATTTTGCAAAAAAAATTAAACTGACTTACCTGTCAAAACGTTCTGACGGTCTATATACCTAAATACAACCACTTTGTTGTTGTTGTGAGATCCAACCCAGAGACGGTGAGTGCTTCTATCATAACTTAGGCTGCATGGTGTAAATATCCCAGGTGGTCTTCTCAGTAGATGTGACAGGAACTGACCGTCCCTGTCTAACATTTGCACTGTGGCCGTTCCTTTATCACAGACTAGAATATGTGACAGCGCATCAGTGCAAACTCCCAATGGCTCTAATCCTATCTCTGGTGGATGCCCAATGTATGAGAAACGATATCTTCCTCCACGGTCTGTCACCACTACAGCACCAGACCAAGATGGATAGTAGTCAAAGTTAGATACCACGATATCCCCATTATTGTTTTCTGTTATATAGTTAGGAAGGGTATACAGCAACTGTCCAGTGTTGTCGTTTTGTATAACCTGTGTTAGTTGGCCATTCTGGTTATACCGGCTTACCTTGCCTGTCAGCGGTTCCTTTCTATACATACCGACCAGTAGATCCCTAGTGGACGGGGACCAGTGCAAACTCAGTGGTATCCATGTAGAGTCCGTGTTCTTTATGAAAGTGATGATTGTTTTCATATCCTTTGACAGTTTGTTGATATTACAACTCATATCTAAGTAAAACAATTCACTCTCATGGGTAACAGTGTGTGCTCCGTAAAAATCACTATAGGACTCTTCATCATGATATAAATCCTCTATTTTGTGGAGATCGACACCTTGTGTGTTTGTCAAAGAGAGTCTGTATTGTGTATCACTGATCCAAACTTTGTTTGATGTCAACCACGAAATGTGATTACAACAACGGCCACCTGTCAATGTGAGAGATTGATGGAAGTCAGGAGTAGGCATCAGTTTCAGCAGGCACTCGTTTCTCAAGTCTCGTTTTTTGGGAGTTGATTTTAATCAACTCTCCTATGCACTTACTCGGGCAAACAGAAAGTGAAACAGTGTTTGGACCTAAGCACAAATCAATACCGCTGACAACACTTAGTTCCTGAAAATAATCGATAAAATTCGATGCAATGTATTCTGAAGCATTGTTTTTCAAGAAAACCTATTTATTAATACCATGATAATATTGTAAGATTTTAAATGGTACGAACAGTTTAGATTTTTTTTTTGAAGTCGTATTCATGTATTCATACGCTAGACTTCAATGTACTAGTTTTGTTCAACCAGACGCTCGGCTGTCTCCGTTAATAGCCGACAAAACAGAGAGTCTCTCTTGCTTGTCGGAGATAAACGGAGACAGCCGAGCGTTTGGTTGAACAAAACTAGAGTTTAATCTTGCCTGGATCCGTACAATTTCTCAGAAATAGTTCGATTACTGATACTACTTGCCATGCGAAATCACATATCGCTGATTTTAAAATAAATGATAATCGATAAAATCAACTCCCGTCAGCACTTCAGTACTTTGATCTCTCTCTGTGATTTGGATTCCACTCAGTAACTTCACCACATCCTCCTTGTTGAGTGACTTAGTCATGGAAAACTTGCTGGTGTGGACTGCTAAGTGTTTATAAAGGAGACGAGCTTTTTTTATGAACGAAAGGAATTGAAGTGGTCTTATTGTTGAATATTCATATCTTAGTACGTATCTATGTAGTCTGACAATATGTTTGCCCATTTCTATCTTCTGTTTTAAACATCTGTGTTTGAAATCAAAGTCACAAAACACGTTGTTCAATAGATCATATAGCAAATAGTCAATGAGATCCTTCAGTTTCAAAGCCTTTGTTAACATCCTAGAGTGGTAAAGTGAAAATTTTGTTTCACAGGTTTTAAGATCTGTTTTAATCCCGGTTAATAGAACTGGTCTGATAAAAAGAGCCTCACTTCTAATGGTGTGAATGGTTCTTTCGTGTTGTTTTCGTTTGTTTTTATATGCTGTTTTCACATTTTTCATGCTGTGTTTTTTATGGTTTTGGCAATAACCACAAGCAGGAACTTGACAGGGTTCACAATACATCCTATAAACTTTGCTAGGATGTCTCAAACAGCTCTCCTGGGTAGGGATATGGTTGACTTTATCACGATATGTCAAAACATTGTGATCTATAGTTTTAAGATCTGTCAAATGATTTTTCTTACATTGGGGACACATATTACGTGGACAAGATTCACAATAGTATTGTGTGTCCCCAGGACACTTTGAACACCGATGTACTCTATATGGGTAGCTTGCTTCACCCATGCTGCGAAATAAATCAAAATCGAAATGTCTCTTATTGTAAAGATTTATTCTTTAAATGTGGTACATGTATCACATGTAACGATACTTTGTCTTTGACATTTAAGCTACTTTTCATTAATGGTCTTTATTCTGTATATCAAATTTAAAAAAATCGGTTAACTACTGTAGCTTTAATGAAAGGTGCACAATATTATAAAAAATAGAGAATAAGAAATCTAAATATTCTCGATTTTTTTCTCCATATGTTTGTAAGGGATAGTATTTGATTTTTTCAAAAGTGTCATGTCTGAATCCTCATTTTATAAGGACAACACTCCATGATTCGTTATCTGTTTTCGTAATTAGAATAAAATAATGACATTAAAAAATGTCAAACTTATTACAAACTGTGTTATTTTTTAAAAAATCTACTAAACGCTTTAATATAAAAGATTTATTTTTAGTTTACATTTTGATTAAAATTAGGTGGTACCTAGCTAATTTTCTTAGATACTCTGTTGGCCTTTAGCTACATATTATAGGGATACGGTATACAGGAAAATATTCATTTATTATTATTTTGCCTCTTTCGCAGTTGATGTCGGCAGGCGAAGGTAAGATTATGTGACCTCCAATGCGTTAAATCATTATTTTGAAATAAAACTGTATCTGGGAGAATTTAAGAGGGGACGAAACTGTTTGCAAGTGAGTAAGGGCGAAAATTACACGGGGCGATAATAACCATGTATATACAGTACCGATTAGACCCAACATAACAGAAAGTAAACCCCAACTAAACCCAGGGATTACTTTCTACTCTGGGGTAACTTCGGGTAAACTAGAGTGGACCCAGTGTAAACCAAGAGTAAACCCAAGTATATCTGAGTGAAACCAAATTTTCAAGAAGTAAATCCAAGGTAAACCCCAAGTAAGCCCAAAAAGTTAACCCGGGGTTTAGTTTAGGTTTACTCTGGTGTTAGGTTGGATCTGATCAGTACTGTAGTATTTCATTACTCTATCATGTAAGATCTAATTCCTAATAGTCAACTGCATATCCCATAAGAAACCGGTTAAAAGATCACACATTATTACAGAACTTGCAGATTTTTTTTAAACTCGATTAAAAATAGTTACTGAATGTTGTATGGTATACATGCATTTTTTTAAACGTGTTGTAAGTTACAAAGGAGTTTTACACAAAATTGCTCCCGTTTAAGTTTATTGCGTCGAGCATAGTGTATGCAGTGTTATAATTTTCGCTCTTCTTCACTTTTAAATATACTCGCCCGTCTTGGATTCTCCTAGACACAGCTGTGTTTAAAGAGAGCAAATTCAAGACATTAGTAATTTGGCCCGCTGGCAAAAGGGGCGAATATAAAATGGGGGCGCATACAGTAACATTCACCAGTGTTAACACAAACATATCTTGGTGACGTTGAAATCCTACTCCAACAATGTAAAGTTTAATCAAATACTCGATACAAGAGATTTTAACAGCCGTATTGTGTGAATTGTATAGACTTTTTTTTATCATAATCATTTGACATTTCTACGACAATTAGAGCTAAGGTTTAACAAGGCAGGAAAAATTATTGGAGATTTCCAAATTTTAATGCAAACTCCAAAAGGAGAAATTGATCGAATGCAGAGATGATTAGTAGTTTACACGCATTTTTTTTTGGGGGGGGGGGGGGGGTGTTAACTGCAATGTTTTGAAACTGATCATACATTACCTTACTGTATATTTTTTCATTCTAAAGAATGTTTTTTCATAAGACTTCTCTAATTCATACAAGTACATAATGTATCGGTTGATAATGACATTTAAAATAATGTTTGGGTAAGTTGATTTAATGAAGCTCCTGAGAATGAAGCCTTGTTTAGAACAAGAATTATCGTATCTTGAAAGGTGCAAAAAAATTTCAGTATAATAAACAATTGGAAGAGAAGGTTAAAATGCATAAAATGAACCTTTATATGGCAGTTATATACAAATTCACTTTAATATATACAAAGTGAAACACCTTTCTGTTATCTATTTTTTTCATAAAGGCAAATTTGATCATTCTTGACGATGGTGTATATCATATTTTAGAAAAGGCGGTTGTTTCTATACAAATTTACATTAATATATACAAAGTGAAACACCTTTTTGTTATCATTATTTTCATAAATCAAATTTGATGATAATCACTGATGATAATAATTCCTGAAAATGATGTACTGTATTTTATATTTAAGAAAAGCCATGCTTACCTTTATTGAATTTCAAGCGTTCGTGTACGCTTTTTATTAAACACTGAGACTCATTTTTTCTGATCGTCAGCTGTATGTGTTTTGTTCCACCAACGACAACAAATCTGAACGGACACATGATTTGTATATAAATGCAAGCACAATACATGCTTGTACGTATGAACCGTTTATTTGAATGTCACATATGAAATCAAAATAATCGATAGGGAAGGGCTTAGACTCGCTTAAGTAATTTTTAGACACTAATAATATTTAAACCTTCACCATGGTGCACTGAATAACATTTTATTCAGGTAATTGCAGGTATGGGTTTATTTGCTATGTAATTAAAGTTTATATTCATAACATTGAATCAGGAGATTTAAACTTTAATGTTTAGTTTGAAATGGCATTTTAATCATGTATATTGCACATTTTTGCTATGAAAGAGACACGATGACCCACAAACCACTTGTTTAGCAAATGAGAATATTAAATACTTTTTAAAGCAATTTATTCCAAATCTTTATAATGAAAAAATGACAATGACAAACCGTCAACAATCTCAAAAATCTTTAAAACGTAATACAAATTCAAAGCAGAGCAACACGGACCTCCAAAAAGATAGAGGTAGGATCAGGTGCCTAGGAAGAGTGAGCATCCTCTGCTGACCGGTCGCACCCGCCGTGTGCTCCTTGCAACAATTGAGCATGTCATAATCAAGGTAAATGTCAAAATCGGGAACATGTCATAATAGGAAAAAACGAAACATGAATAATTTGGTTTGTTTGTGATGGTCAAATCCAAACCTTGAGCCAACCCCGACCTCCATTACTTTGGAGGTAGGATCAGGTGCCTAGGAAGAATGGGCATCCTCCGCTGACCGGTCACACCCGCCGTGTGCTCTTTGTCGTAATCGGGTAAAACAACCAGAAAAGTCCGTAGAAAATTAGGTGATTAATTATGCAACTAACAATTAGTATGAAAATCGTCAGTCAGCATGCGACCAAGTGGAAGATTGTATTTGCTGACAAGGTCGTTGTATCGACCATAGAACTTACGAAAAGTTAACTTCAAGCGAGACTGTTGAAAGTCCTGTTTTATGAACTTGTTTGTCAGTAACTTGCTTCGTCTTAGAAACTGTTCATATGAAGATCATACCCTTGCGTATCGAATGAACTGAGAGACAAAAACACCATATGCTGATGATGAAGGTATATTGCTACATAAGTAAGGAAAGTCGACTATAGAAAAATTGAAGTCATCGCGTTTATCATAATGTTTTGTTGTTAGGTTACCATCAATGTCTATGTCCAGTAAACTACCCAAATATGAAACAGATGAAGCAGACTCTGAGGTATCTTTTTTTCAAGTTAACTGGGATATATCGAGTCGACGTAAGTATTGAAAGAACAATTGTTAATTGAAAATACGTCATCGATATACCTGAAAGTTGAGATGAAGATCACAGCGAGTGATTTTTTTTTCTCGTTCAACTTTTTGAATACATTCTGTTTCAGAAGATTACAGAAATAGATCTGCTAACAATGGGGCACAATTGGTTAACATGGGAATTCCAACAGATTGTTGGAAGACTTGATTTCCAAAAACTACATAGATGTTGTCTTTCAGAAACTCACGCATCTTTTAAATGTCAAATTCAGAGTACTTTTGTGTGCAATCAGAATGGTTTTTAACAAAAAAATTTTTTAGATTTTTAATGACAAGGTAAGCATTTTTACGACTTCCATTTTTATTGAAGAAACAACTGTCGATGATATAAAAAAAACCTAGATTTTAATTTGTCATGGGTTATGGTTGTATAAAGCGTTGAAAAAAATAAATAAAAAAAAGAAAAGAAAAGAAAAAATAAATAAGACAGAATAACGTATAAAAAATCTGTTCCCAAATAGAATCGTTCGTAAACTGAAGCGTCCGGTTATCTGCCGTCCGGATATCTGAGGCCCAACTGCAGTGGAGCGTCAGTTAATCGGACGCTTTCGTTCCCAAGTCCAATTCTCCGGATAGGTGAAGCGTCCGGATATCTGAAATGTGTCTATTGTTGTCATGAATGATAATGTAATTGTATACAATGGTTCCCAGTGTTGATACTAGTTTTTTGCCTTTCATACCATATAGCAACACATGCTAGAGTTGTCTGTTGATATGAACTTCTTTAGATATAAAAACTCATACACTGTTGTTCGCAATTTTATCAATTTTTTTAAAGTGATTTGGGAAGTCAGTGTGTTTATAAAAGCTACTCATGAGGGTCTAGCATGTAAAAAAGGTGTGAAACTTGATTGACAGGCGTAATCTTTTGTACTGAGTAGGGTATCATCAAATTTTACCATCCGCTTAAATGAAGCAAGATTAGTTACTGTAGTAAATCAGTGTTTTTGTGGTAAAAACAGACCGTCCGGATCCGGAACGCGGAATTCCGGATAAATAAGACAAAATAACATATCAAAGGCCGGAACGGCCACAAAGGCGTCGAGCTGACATTTTCTTTTATATAGAATGATATCAATAATTTGAATATCTGTACTAATATATATAGTCGTTTATCAAATAATATCAGAATAAAAAAGGAAATAAATTACGTTTTGTGCTGTTTCAAAAACAATAATCAGCATATTTCGTTATAAAATAGGTAGTGATGAGTTTATAATACAATAACTCATCATGGTTACAAAAATCGAAGAAATTTCAAAGTTCAAAAAAAATTATTATATTCTTTCTGCTTTAAAAAGTCTTTGCACATTTCACAGGCTCATAATTTGAATACATTTACAGTGTGTCCCTAATTATAATAATAAAACATACTTTTATTTATTTCAATTCCCGTTTGAAACAAGATTACCTATGCTATGGTTGTTCACAAACAAATCCACAACACGTGCTATCTAAAATGCTCGACCAAACCAACTGCATTATTGTGTTTATTAATTGCAACAAAATCTCTAGATAAGTTTATCGCTTACAATTATTTTGGCGACCATGCCCGATAACAAATACATTTACATATCAAATTTTATTTCTATCGGGCACAGTCTCCAATCAAAATGTAAGCGATAAACTTAAATAATATTTTAGTGAATGTTTACATTGCATCTTATTGTATTCATCCGCCATTTCTTGATTAAGCAAATTTATACTAATGCAATGAGTTGTCAATAACCAGGGAGGCAAAGTTGTATTTTTTGTACACAATTTAGTTGATTAAAAGGAATACAAATCTTGTAATACGTTTAATACTTCAAGGAACTTATTTTTTTTTATGCGCATTAAAAAGGCGGTGCAGTGCATGAATTTTTGGACGATTGCCAATCCAGACGATCGCTAGAAGGCTGCCGAGCATTAGCTCGACGCCTTAATAAAAAATCTGTTCCGAATAAAATCGTCCGTAAACTGAAGCGTCCGGATATTTGCCGTCCGGATATCCGAGGCCCCACTATGATAATATAAAGCAGAGTTTTTTAATATCTAAAAAAGTTCATATCAACAGACAACTCTAGCATAAGATGCTATATGGTATGAAAGGCAAAAATACTCCTAGTATCAGCACTGGGATCCATTGTATACAATTACATTATCATTCATGACAACAATAGACTCATTTCAGATATCCGGACGCTTCACCTATCCGGAGAATTGGACTTGGGAACGAAAGCGTCCGGATAACTGAGGCTCCACTGTACTATGATAAGGACTTGTGCAAAAGTTTTCTTCGAGATGAATGTGGTGATAGGGGCTTGGGTATGCGATAGCATTGCATATCCCCCCCCCCCCCCTTATAAAAGGAGATCATCGGAAACTGTAGTAATATAAACATTAGAGTATAACGAAAAGCACAAGGAAAATAAGGACAATAAGGCGCTTACTTCTATACAAATTACATAAAAAGAGCACTTACCACTAGGCACTTTGTAGTGAGCCAAGCATGATAATGTAAACCGAAAGTAGTATCTGTGAACTTATTACAAAATCATGTTGACAAATGCAGGTAAACATCCGGAAAAAAAGAGCGCACTATTTGGTGCCAATTCAGTTGCACAAAGTTGGTGATAAAAAACACAGAGAAAAAAGCAAAAGACAAAATCAACAGAAAGAGGTTTAATGTGCATCATTTTGATCTATAGTCAATAATGAGTATATATAACCACATGGAACCATACTGATATTAATTATGATAATATATTTGCAAAAGGTTTACAACATATTTTATAAATATTGAGTAGAAAAGAACGACGTCTAGAGAGTGTATATAGTCATGTACGTAATGTTCTACGAGAGTAATTAAACATCAGTGTTGATAGGGTTTAATCTTTTAAAGATAAATTGTTCAATGCACTTGCAGCGGTGTCTTTGATATAAGTGAACCTTCTCGCACCTATCAAGGATCCCAACCATCGTGACACCACGTCTAAATCTTTTAGTGTCCCATTATCACAAATGGTGAGTAGCAGTGCTCTTCCGGCCCCGTGTTCGCCGTCGTCGTCAGATCCTTCGTGGCTTATACGTATCCCATCTTTGCTTACAAAGCAATATGGAATCACGTTATTGCTAGCGTTGATATAGTAGGGATTTGCATTATTTCTACGAGTGATTTTCTGACTTTCTTGAATGAGTCTACGGTCGTTGCGTGTTAGGCGAACCGGTTCCCATTATCTTCGATGTGGTTACCTGCACTCGGAGAGCTTCACTGTGTCACCGTAGATGACTTCGTCTGCCGTAGGTCGTGTACCCATTTTATCCCTGTAGACGTTCCCGCTTTCGGTAAAACGAGTTTGTCCCCTTCAGACGGGTTTCAATATTCTTTTCGGCACATGATTTTTGCACTTTCAAAAGCTTTTTCCATTGCTCACGGAGTTCCTCTGGTTGATGACTCGAGATTCTTATAGGTGACCGTTTATCATTTAACACCTTGATCCTGCTCATGATCAGGTCTTTGTCGTTCTTACTATTGAACTGTACGCACACAGGCCTTGGGTGTTTTCTGTTTGGAGAATTCCCTCCCATTTTGTATGCACTTGTGATCTGAAGTTTGGCAACAATTTTGTTTTTGAGATTTAAATCATGAATAAACAAATTTATAACAGTTTTCGATAGACGTATTTCATCAGATTTTTCCGTGCATTTTTCATTGATACCATTAATAATGATATTGTTATCTAATGATCGAGTCTTCAGATCTAAACCTTGTTTATCTTGTTTGTTGATTCTCAACTCTTGTTTTGAGATGTAGTCTTTCAAACAACCTATTTCTCTAGTCATTTTGTCTTGTGAGTCTTTTAATTCAGTTATTGAATAGATAGTATCGGTTGCTTGCTCTTGGACCTGTTCTAGACTTTGTTGAACCCCGTGTTTCCCCGTAGTCCTTTTTTAACTTCGCTCAAATGCCGCCCTTGACTATCTAAACGGAACATAAAGCTCGCTAGGGTACTCGTATACTTGAAATGCCTTTCATAATTTCTCGCAACTGGAAGCCTTCCACCCCGGAGTTTTTATCTATCTCATTATCTTGAGTGTCTTCCATTTCGTTCAGAGGTCTTTTTTGGGGGTTTATATCAACCATTTGTTTACAAAAAGACAGTGCGTTAATAAGAGAGAATGTTATCAACAGTTGAGTATCGCTCACCTTCACCTAGTGTCCAGCCTTTGTTTCCAATATTTTTCGATTTCCAGAGCAAGTTGCACACCACAATTCACAGTTATCACTCCAATTTTAAATATCGAATATTCACATGCTTAATATTGGATTTCAACTGTCTCATGTACTTTTTACAAATTGCCTTTTGGAAAAATTCATCCCACCAAAAAAAAACTCCCCCCCCCTTACATCTCGAGTATGCACAGTTCAAATTATATGAATTTCTACTGATATAATTATTATTTAATGATAAAGAATAAGACATTTACCACACCGTTCGCTTAAGGGGTCATCTCAAAATTTTTAACATAGGACCCTATAGGATTTTGCTTGAAATGAATCAATTGTGCACTTTTTTTTTTTACATTTTTTACAACTTCTGCCCTAGAGATTTCTTTTTCTGTTCTACGTATTAAAGTTATTGTTAAAAGGCATCAAATGGTCAAATAAAAAAAAACAAACTTTTCCTCCCGTTTTGTTTCAGGGGTCTTATCAAAGTTATTTTTTGTATGCCCAAATCCAATATTTGTCAGATAATGGCTATTTTTTATTTGACAAAAGCGGAAATCCTGATCTTTATAGTATTATAAAACATTCATATATATTTAAGTAATAAATAAATATATAGCATCACATATTAAGGGTCATAAATGTAAAACACATGGTTACTGTCTTTAAGTATATGGCAGCTATAGTTAGGTGGGTTAAGAAAATGTGACAAAGGGCTAGGCTTGCTGAACCTTCTTGACATTTTGGACCCAAACCCAAATTAAGCTTATACTTTGAGACATTAATTTATGTTCATTAAACATAATAATATCAATTTTACGCTATTTAAAAAAAAAATCGCTGAATATCTGCAGTTGAAACTATCACGCCATGGCGTAACCGAGCAAAAAAAAAAAAGGACGTCATAATACAAATAAAACGCTGCCCGAAAGCGTGTGTAAACGATTTGTACTCGGGCTCGTTAATATTTGAGAGAGAGAGAGAGAGAGAGGGAGAGATGTAATAAATCGTTTGGAAAGTATATGTCAGTCATGTAGAAGTGGCTTGGGAAAACTTTAAAGGTGTGGAAGACACGAAGTAACCTAGAAAAGGAGTTTCCTTTGCTTTGATTATATTTTTTGTCATCATTCATATGTATTGATTTTTGCTTACATAACCCTAATGTACGCATCAGCTGTTCTTTTATTGTAAAAAAAAAGTTCTTTTATCATTAGTGAAATGGTGTAGAAGTTGTTTGAAGCGATAGAAATGATTTATGCTTGTATTTAATTGTTTTGAAGTGGGCAACATCTTGACTTTTTTTTTAATATTGTACGTACGACAATTCTTCATTGTGAGTTATGTGAGGGTTTGATAACTACATTTTAATAAAAATATCTTAAGAATATTACATTTGTAAAAATAATATAAGGAGAAGAAAGTTAATTTTTTATAAGCAACTGTTTAAATATTTTAGCGGGTTTTTTTTTTAAATATAATTAGAAAAAAAGAAGCGCAATCAGTCAATGTGAAACATCTGTAATTTCATTTAGTTATCAGTTATACTAATTAAACAATTAACTACAACATCTAAACACAAATAATGTTTTCAAGCCAAATTATACATGTACGTGCATTTATTTGTTGTTGACAAAACGAGTTCGTTAACATAATTTTAAACCACTCTGTAAATGTGATTTACATCTATATTATCTTAGGTTATACAACTAAATTAAGTTAAAATCAAAGCCAAAAGCTCATTTTTTTAATATTTGATATATTTCTGTAAGTAAAAAAAATATTCCGTGATCGCACTTTTCAAACTCTGTTATCTTCAGTGAAGCTTAATTTTCTTCACTCTTATCCTCATTGCCATTATGTACATCACTTCATCCAGACGCTCATCTTATCAACATTATTTAAATTAAAAAGAAATGTTCACTTGCTTTCAGACCTTGAGATGTGAAGTTCAAAACTGAGTTTCATTCATTTATATTTTTTATGTATTGTTAAACCTTGAAATTTATACAAAACGACTTCCAAGTTTTAGTGTTTTAAGATCAATCGATACTCAAATTTTTGAAGGAAGTAAAAGATGAGCGATTCGGCCAAAAGGCCTCTTGGTAAAATTAGTCCCATTTGGGGTTGTGTCATTTGGCCTTTTGTTTAAATAAGTCTGTCGTGGTGGCCCGTAGGCCTATTGTTTAAATAAGTTTCAAGTTGCGTTGACCTTTTGGCCTCTTGTTTAAATACGCTCCGTGTGGTGCTTATAATCTCAATTGCTGTGTTTTCATCACAATGTACTCCACTTAATAGATCATCTTACTTGTTTGTAATCTTCATTTATAAGCAATACATTTTGTTACACCAGCATACTTTATTCCTGCAACAACATCCGAACTGTTTTCAAACACATGATACATGTATTTTAGTACCTTAATCTTCAACGTGGCATGTTTTATTTTATATTGTCTCGTGTTTTCTAACGAGTAAGAAGCTGACAAATGTAACTGCGTGCAAAAAAACATAGATATAATTATAACTTGTACAATTTCAAGCAGGCCTGTTATATTGTGTTAGAAACTGTGGAATCGTCATTGTTCATGGGGAGCCAATGTTTTCGAAAATCCAGAAGGCTGATTCAAGATTCGAGATCTTCAAAGTACGATATTTCAAATTCGAGATTCAAGATTTCAAATTCGAGATTTTAGTATTTATATAACTAATCAAATAACGGATCTGAAACCGTTGTGGCTTTCGTTTGGAATCTTTGCCGACGAGTTTATATCCCCACGAACTTATATGCTACTATTTGTAAAAAAGAATTATAAATTATACTGAACCTGATAGCAACGACATTGCATCCCCACAATCCAGAGAGCTGGGGAAAATCTGTTCACAGTTTCCCCCACGTTTTGTTTTCATAACTTTTCCAAATGTGTAAGGGATTTTAATATTAACTATAATGGTGATCGTATATTTTGCTGTTTAAATTAAACTTAAAATAACTGACCGCCCTGGCCACCGAAGCGTATTACATGTAAAATTCTAAAGTTAAAAAATAAAAGTTAGAAGTATCATACATTTGTAGTTTCATATAAAAAAAAATGAATCGATTGCATTACATTTTATTGAACGTGAGCTTAGTTCTCAATTTCACAAGCAAATGCAGGTATATAGGGCGTGTCTGGAAATGTAGCCCAAAATTCACCCATTTCAGTAAATGTGAGCACAGTTGCTGAAGGATCTCCGTCAAGCAATATAGTGGAAGGAAAATAGGGCAGAGGGCTGCCATTATCCGTTACCCAATCAGAGGAGCCAAAACTCCTGGATCCTTGGATATTAACCTCAGATACACCTATCTGAACTATAAGAAGAATGTACATTGAAGATAAACAGTTGGCATTTTTCACAATATACACATAAGCTTTTGATAGAAATTAAAAATCATTCCTTTTCCCTGCAGCCGGTACCGAGTTACAGGAAGTTTCAATTAAAGTCTCTTTACTAACATGAACAAGAAATAGTTTATGAAATCGGTATGTTTAAAATTTATAAAACGTTAATCGATTTGAACGACTTGATTGTAAACAAGATGGCCGTCCACGCATAGAGAGCATGAAATGCATCTAATAAGAAATAAATTATGGCTGTAAATACAACCGAAATCCATTCTTTTCATACAGCCTTCGGCATATCGGAGTATCAATAGCATATTTCTTGACCAATTATATGCGGGCTCGCTATTCAAAGAATTTAAAACCCATGTGACCTCACTAGTATAAATAACCACCGCCATGCTTAAATCGCTCATATTTTTCTTGGCGCACGTTGTGCGGGCTATAAGGTATTATCTGAGATTTTTTTGATTAAAAATTGAGTTAAGACGATGTCTTAACTTTGAGTGTTTAATACACGTTTTGTTTTCAAAGTGTTATTGTTTCTCAGACGTGGTCTGGGTGTTTTCACGTGGCACACGTGAGACGAGTTTGTTGTTGAAACTTACATGCATGTCCTCGACAGAAAATTCTGACGTTTTATCAATAATGGCAGACTCGGGTGATGAGTCTTTTGAGAGTTTTGATAGCGAGGACATTAGAGAGGCAGAGAAAAGACTCGCCTCTAAAATGAACGAGATAAGGTCAACTGCAGGTTCTGCAGTACACAATGATAATGAACAAGGGCCTTCAACTTCGACGGCGAAGCCGTCTTCAGCATGTAAAAAAGGTGGCAAACGTAAAAGTTCGAGCAAAAATGCCACAAAAGCAAAGAAAAATAAAAAGGCTGACGTTTCTGGTAATGATATTACCAATGCCATATTGAATATGGACACAGAAAATATTGACAAATTTAAAGAAATGATGGGAATTAATGATATAATTGGCTGCATTTATAATCTGCAGAAAGAAAGATTAGATCAGTTGGAACAAGAGAGTGTTGACCTAGATGTCAATAATAATGAGCATGAAGTCTCAAGTGTAAATGATGATTTTGACTTTTTCATGAATGATAAAGAATCAGTTGAACAAGATAAAGATCAAGTAGATAATGACTGGGATATTCCAGAATGGTTTTCGTCAGATAAAAAAGGAAAGAATGTTGATGACAAATTAGCAAACATGGTGAACACTCTCTGTACTAAAGAAGGTGAAACAGAGAAAATAATTGAAAGTCACCCACGACCAGCAAATTGTACATATTTGTTAGCTCCTCGGGTAAATCCAGATATCTGGAATATTATGCCAAAATCTGCTCAAAGTAGAGACTCTGGCTTTCAAGCCGTTCAGAAAACTATAGCAACAGGGATTGTTCCTTTGCTTAAAATAGCTGAAATGTCAAAGTCAAATGAGAACTTGAAGGAGGTTAGAAATTTGATAAAACAGGCAGTTATTGTTCTGTGTAACTCTGTGTATCAATTGTCCCAAAAAAGGAGATTTCTTTTGAGAAAAATTTTGCCAAATAAGTTTTCTGACATATGCAATGCCACTCAGCCAGTAACTGAATTTTTGTTTGGCTCTGATATACAAAAGAAAATAAAGGAGTTATCAGATTTTGATAAATACAAGTCTCGGGACAAATTTAATAGAGGTGCATATAACAATGCAGGCTACAGGGGGAGAAGGAATTTCTCCTACAACTATTATTATGGCAGAGGAAGAGGATCTAATAGACCTTTTTTAGGGGGAAGAACTCGAGAAGCGAGATCAGACAAGAGAGGAAGACGAGAGAAATACTAAATGAGACAAACACGGTAAGTGTTGGTCAAATTAGATATCATGTAGCTCAATGGAAAAAGATTGTTAATGATCCATGGGTTCTGAAGACAATCCAAGGTTATGAAATTCTGTTTGATGAAAGACCTTACCAGTTAAAAAAGCCTTCTCAAATTTCTTTCAATGATCAAAAGGTGCAATAAGAGAAATAAATGAAAGTGATGATTTATTTATTTCTAATATATTTGTTGTTCCTAAGAAAAATGGAAAGCTTAGACCTGTGATAAATTTGAGAAGTCTTAATGAATTTGTTTCATATGAGAAATTTAAGCAAGAAAATTTGAATCAAATTTTGAGCATTTTACAAAAAGGAGATTATTTCTGTAGTGTTGATTTAAAAGATGCTTATTTTAGCGTTCCAATTGCAAAAGAATTTCAGAGATATTTGAGTTTTCAATGGAATGGAAGGATTTATTGTTTTACGGTTTTACCATTCGGATTGTCTTCAGCACCCAGAATTTTTACAAAGATTTTGAAACCTGTTTACGCTTATTTAAGATCTACTGGCATCAGATGTTCTTATTATCTGGATGATTCTTTGATTATGAATCAAAGTCAGGTTTTATGCATGAAGAATACTCAACTGATTATAGATACTTTACATTCATTAGGTTTTCATGTTAACTTTGAGAAAACAGTGACAACACCAACTCAAATAATTGACTTTTTTGGGTTGATAATCGACTCAAAGAAATTCAAAGTATTTTTACCAAGAGACAAAATAGATAAAATAAAAAATGCTGCTGAAAGTTTATTGCAGGAAGACTGTATTAGTATAAGAGAGGTGGCAGCTTTCATTGGACTCATTGTACATGCATTCAATGCAATTTCAATTGGACCCCTTTATTACAGATCTTTAGAAAGGGACAAAGTTAGGGCACTGAATGAAAATGATGATAATTATGATGGGAATATAAATTTATCAGATCAAAGTAAAGAAGAAATTGTTTGGTGGATAGAGAATATCGATATTAAAAATGGTAAACCTATTTGTTTACTACCTATAGATTTTTGGATAGAATCTGATGCCTCTTGTAATGGAATGGGTGCTGTTTTTAAAACAGGTCACTTTAGCAGAAATTGGTCAGAGCATGAGAAAAAGTTCCATATCAATTACTTGGAATTATTGGCCATATTTTTTGCATTACAATACTTTATGGACGAAGAAACCAATGTTCATGTAGGCATAAAGTGTGACAATAAAACAGCCATATCTTATGTAAATAATATGGGCGGAATGGTATCAAAAGATATGGATTGTTTAGCAAAAGATATTTGGAAATGGTGTTGTACAAGGAATATATGGATGACATGTCAGTATCTTCCTGGGAAATTAAATGAGGTGGCAGATTATTATTCCAGGGAAACTTCTACATCCTGTGAATGGAGTTTAAAATCAGAAATTTTTCATAGAATTACCAAACAGTTTTTTTGTCCAGATGTTGATCTTTTTGCATCGGAAGAAAACTATAAAATTCAGAAATATGTGTCTTGGTGTTTTAGTCCCAACGCATGGAAAATTGATGCATTTACTTTTCATTGGACAGGATTAATGCCCTATATTTTTCCTCCTTTTCATTTATTAGGAAGAATGTTTAATAAGATTAGGGAAGATAGGGTAGAAAAAGCAATTGTTGTTTTTCCTGTCTGGCGATCCCAAACTTGGTTTCCACTTTTACTATCAATGATTGTTTCTATTCCAGTTAGACTGCCAAGACATGCAGATCTGATGACAGAGGGAAAAAGAAACCATCCTTTGAACAAGAAAATTACTCTAGCCGCCGCAGTTTTCTCTGGAAAACCTTGCAGGATAAAGGATTTTCAAAAAACGTTAAGCTTGTCATACTGTCTTCATGGAGAGGATCAACACAAAAACAATATGACCTTGCATGGCGGAAATTTATTTTTTGGTGTTATAAACAAAACAAAAGTGTATATGAAACATCTGAAAAAGATTTGATGTCTTACTTGTTTTTGTTATTCAAAGATGGAAAGTCTTATTCATGTATTAATACTCACAAAGTAGCTGTTACTCAAACCCTATCATTTTTAGACCAAAGTTGGAATAAAAATTCACCTTTACTGACAAAGTTTATGAAAGGCTTGTTTAATTTAAGACCTAACCTGCCAAGATATAAATTTACATGGGATGTGAGTAAAGTTCTTAAATATTTAAAAACTCTTTTTCCTTTGAATTCATTAGACATGAAGCATCTTACCTTGAAGTTATGTACACTTTTAGCTTTATCAACAGCTGCTAGAGCACAAACTCTCGTAAACTTGAATGTTAAGAACATGACTTTTAGTTCAGATAGAGTTGTTTTTTATTTTTCATCATTACTTAAGACATCCAAACCAGGAAATTCTTTTTCTATTTCTCTTGAAAGATTCAAAGATGAAAAAAATTGTGTTGTGCGTACTTTACAGGAATATATCAAACGTACAAGTAAAAATCGCAAGTGTGATCAACTTCTCGTCTCCTTTAAGACCTTTAATAAAATTTCCACAAGTACTGTAGCTAGGTGGATTAAATGTGTGATGGAAAGTGCAGGAATAGACATTAGTACTTTTAAGGCACATTCAATTCGTGGAGCATCCGCCTCTGCAGCTCTGAAAAGTGGTGTCTCTTTATCGAACATTCTGAGCACTGGAGACTGGTCCTCATCAAAGAACTTTAGGAGATTTTACTTCAGAGACGTTGATAATAATAATGAGTCCAATTCTTTCATGAATGGTGTATTAAATTGTGTTTGATGTGATTTTTCCTAATAAACAATTTGATTCAATTTATTGTCAATTCTTTAAACATGCTATTGATACTCCGATATGCCGAAGGCTGTATGAAAAGAATGGACCCCTCATCCAAGCATACCCCGGATGTGATGGATGAGGGACATTCTTGGAGTACAGCCGGAGGCTGAGGAGTATCAACTTTCCCGCCCATGTGAGAATGCATGGATTAGTACATGAATTTATATCCCCGCCTCTTGATACTTATACATTGACAATAAATTTGCTTTAAATAATGAGCGATTTAAGCATGGCGGTGGTTATTTATACTAGTGAGGTTACATGGGTTTTAAATTCTTTGAATAGCGAGCCCGCATATAATTGGTCAAGAAATATGCTATTGATACTCCTCAGCCTCCGGCTGTACTCCAAGAATGTCCCTCATCCATCACATCCGGGGTATGCTTGGATGAGGGGTCCATTTTGTTGTGATGTACCCCAATCATTATTTTTGAATACAACTTGCACATCCCCCATTCGTTTTGATGTGGGATGGTAAATATTCATTGAGAAAACAAACATAAAAATACTTAAGTTTAAAGTTTAAAAAGTACAATGATTTGCAATTTGGCCCTAAAGCTAATTTAATTTATATTTTAGCTCTTATTTTCACTTAAGCTTACCAGAGAAATTTTTAACCCTCACCAGAAATCAAATTATTAAAGGAATAAATCTTACCCATTAATTTTATTAGTTCGTCTGCCTCCTCCCTCGATTTCAACAAAAGAAGTGAACCTCCATCATTTGCACAACGCTGTTTTGCAATATCGTTAGTAACTTGTTCTTCCACAATGAGATAACAACCAAGCAGAGGATTTATATAATATGTCGTTGGGCATGAGTCTTGGGAAAAAGGATAAACATACTTGTATACGTAATAGATTTATAGGTTGAATAAAGTTTGAATTTTTGAATAAAAACCCGATTTACAGCACTTTTTTATCCAAATAACAAAGCCAGTTCAAAACTGATAAAGAGCAACTTCATTTGAAATAGACGGTAAATGTACATGGCAGAAAATATTAACAACACGAAGTTTGTTTGTGTGCAGTTAATGATAACACTCACAATTTGACATTAAAGTTAATTGTATCGAAATATTAGTATGCGGAGAATACCATATATAAATTATACATCAATTGTTGTTCTAAATTTTAATATAATATAAATAATAATGCATTTTAAACCATGTGTGTTTTGCCATCTTTTATTCAACCGATTCTATGAAAAGTCTTGATATACTCTACACAATCCAGTTTTAAAGTGTATTGTACTTAACAGCTTCAGGTGACATTATTGTTTATATTTTAGGAACATATAATTAAGATGACACCATTGTCTTGAATGAATAGTCACTTAATTTTTTTCTTTTTAAAAGATTTAACTTAGCAAGCGCTGTCATTTTTATCAGATTATAGACGTGTTGAACTGCAGGAAATATACATGTTGTATAATTAGGCTAATATAAAGCTAGCTATAATGCGTATCGCAAATTGTTTCTCTTAAATATATCAAAGACTGAAAATTTTATATTCTATATGTTATGAAAGAACGCTAATTTACCTGAGTCAGAGGTTTTACAGCAACTTCCCTCGACGCATTGGTATGATTTCTGACAATCATCGCTTGATTCACATGGTTTCCCACTCAAACAATCACGTTGTTTCTTTTAGATAAATGGATATGTTTAGAAATTGATATAATATCAAAAGTGTATGTAGAAAAAGAGAAAAAAAACAATACCTGTATTATCAATTTCAGATTTTTTCATTGATCACTACATTTTTTAGAGTGTTACATGAAGATAGAATACATACAGGTGTAGGTAGGTTTTTGTTACAGCAAACACGTCGATCGTCGTCCGTGGTGTAACACTGATGACCGGGATCTTGACATTGACCATTGTCGTCACATAGTCCATGAGATAGCTGGTTGTGTGGACATATTCTCTCTACATTGAACGATATGTTTTAAAGTTTAGAATGCTCTTAAATTTTATTTTTGTGCTTAATGTGGAATAAATTTATTATATTCATGTTTGTAGTTTGCGTTTTATGTTTCAATACAGTTTTGTGTTTCTTGATAATTACACATGTAGCAAACAAACTACTGTTTATGTGTCTCAATTCACGTGTTTGCAAGAATTATATTAACTGCGGTTGATTATAAAATAAAATTATTTTTTTAGAAAAAAAAATCTTGTGAAATACTGAATGGCAAACATTACCTTTAACCTGGCAACAGTTTCCGTCAACACACTCATAGCCCTTTTGACAATAAAGCTCTGTGAGCGAACACTTTCCAGAAGGATTACCGACTTCACAGACATTAGGCGTATCCTGTGAACGGGTTTACAGCCAGTATTTACAATATACAACACTTCAGAATATGAGAAAAAGATACATATTTCAAATTTTGTTTTCCTCACCTGAGCAGCACAGACCAGTGCGCCAACGATAATCAAGAACTTCATGCTTTGACTTTGAATCAAGAATCACAGACTGGGGATGAAATCAAACGTAATCAAGAACCGCGTATACATCTACTTAGCCATTAAAATAAATTTTGGGCTAATTGTATTATACAGTTATGATACGAAATTGACTTTTAGTTGTATATATGTCGTACAAAAAGTAAACCAGGATATTATAGAAAAACAGAAGAAAAAAAACTAAACACGATCTCGTTGCAAGCAACAAGTGGGTCTTCCATTTCATGAAAAATTAATGATAGAGTTTAATTAAAATTTTTACATTTGGTACAAGATACTATATTAACATCCTTCTAAACAAAAATTTTTGGACATACACTGCAAGATTAAGATTTCCGAAAAAGGTCATTTTTAAAGTTCAATATCTCTGAAATGCTATGTCAGATTATAAAACGGTTTATAGTTTTGTATTCAGTACAAGAATGTCTATAAAACATATTGGTCCCTCCTCATAATCAATTTTTGGAAGTTTAAAATATATTCTGATGGAAAGAAAATAAACGTTACTGAATTTGAATTTTTTTAAAACAGTTTTACAAAAATGCTGTTTGAGCGGACCGGAAGTGACGCACGATCATGTTTATACCTTATCGGCCCTAGGAAATTAAAAATCTATTATTCCTTTCAATTTCAATATTTTACCCTAAATCGTTTTAAGGAAAAAGGGAGGACAAAATCTCTTTTTTTAATAACAGATAAACGAATAAATCAGCCAACTGGAAATGACTTCATCAACAAAAATGTACGTGATAAAAGATCTTGATACGCTTTATTATCTTTGAAAATTTCATAAAAATACGTTGTACCATGTCTGAGATATTTAGGTTTATAGAAAAATGTTAAGAAAAAAAAAGAACAATAATAATGATAATAGTAAAAAAAAAAGAAAGAGAAAAACAAACCTAACAAACACAATAGGGTCTTGCGTTGAAAACAGAAGAGCCTTGAAATAACCTAAAAGATAACTCGAAATAATCAATTGTCTTAAAAAATGTAGTAACTCTTTAAAATTGTGAAAGAAGTATTAACAAAAAGCAAAATAAAGCATACATGCAGTTCTGCCACTTAGTCAATTAAGTGCTTAAGATGTCAATAAAAATAGGCTAAATAGCATGGCTCTGCCATTTAATCACCTTTAAACACAGTTAAAAACTAATGTACCGAATGACATATGTTCCTGTGAAAAAGGAAACAATCGATAAGCGAATACACTAATAGATAGAGAATAAGAAATTCTCTAAAATAAAGTCTGCATATGGACGGGGTGTTTCGCTTAACTAAAAATTACAAACATGTTATGCATAATCTTGTGTTTTATAGTTTACGTATTTCTAAATCGCTTCGATATTGATCACAATATGACCATGCAATGTGTAAAATAATATGTGATTAAATTATTTTTCAGTGGATCAAATGAGGTCGGATTTCTTTTTGCTCCAGAACTGTATAACTCTATTCCAAAGGAAAGCTTAAAATAGGAAAATCGCTGAATTTACTTGTTAATAAAAAAGCAAAGTTTCTTTTTTTTTTAAAACAAAGGGGTGATTATTCAAGAATCGGTACAAAAAGCTTTCTAGATATGAGAACTGCATGAAAGAACAAATAAAACATTACTTACCAGATTTAAAGTCAACTGTCGACACTTGGCTGTGGGTCCCAATCAACAGTTTTATACATTAACTCGCCAAGAAAAAGGCAGGAGCAGTACACAGGTGCACCAATGAAAGTGAAAGAGCTCTTTTTAATCAAACTATCGACATTTGCAGCCAACCAATAAAGATTCAAATCAAAATGTTAGCGTGGACATTAGGAATTATTGTTGTTTGTCTAGAGCCAGTGAGGCAACGAACCATTTTTAATGACATGAACTATTGCAATCTTGCTTCTTGTATTACTTTTTTAAACTGATTTTTAAAGAATCAATTTTCTGCAAATATTATAGAAATGTTTGCTTAGATTTCGATATGAAATTACAGGTATTTTACACCTGTAATCTACAGGTTAGCATCACCAGGTAAGTAGTCTACATAATTCGTTAAAGGTTTTCCGTGAATCTTTCACTACTGTCTAATTGAAGACATAGTTTTGAGATGCTTATCCTCTGTAAAAATAATAATCAACATATATTTGGTCAATTTATTTTGTCAGATGTCTCTCAAAGATGGTATGTTTTCCAGTGAATATTATTTAAACCCTGTAAATTTTATATTGACTTGAAATGCATATGCAAAAAAACATTTAATATTCCTTAGGAAGATTGTAATACAAAAAAAAATAAAACGACATTGTGATAGCGTTGGTTATCGTATTTTGTATAAAAAATGATAAAGTTGCATGTTTGAGAATTGGTCTACAAATCAAATAGATATCTGAAATATCTCAACTGAGGATAAAGTATATATATTTGGAAAGGATCTAAAATAGATAAAAAATTTCATTAAAAAAGCAAACACTTTTAAAAGCCGATTTTTTGGTGTCACCTTCGGTGACTACTGAACCGATGGACTAATAACTGATACACTGTATCTATTCTGCACATTAACATGTTAAGGTCTATTTTATAGCAATGATTGGTTGTTCAGTCACTAGACTTTCTTGAGATCTCGCGCGGACAAACTCAGAAAATTAACATCTCAATAAGATCTGAAATATCTCAACAGAAGAAATGCACTTTTTAAGTATTTGCCATTTCAATACTGTGTAATATTTTAAAAACAATCTGAAAAATTCTATTGAAAATTACAATAATAGAACATAGAATTTTGTTTGGAACCGTCACGACCGAATGTTACAGATAAAATACACAGTATTGATATTTAATGTAATAGAAACAATTATAATAAAGTGGGGATATAGCATCCCCACCATTTCTTTGTAAAGCACAGAAGTATGATTTTAAAACAAAACGTCAAAAATACATATGATAAACAACGTCGCAGGTGTGCAGCGACTGCCTTACCTAACGCTCTATATATGTTGTCTTCGGAAACAAATATCTTTTTGCACTAAAATTTTCAGATCTAAATAAAATGTAATGTAAATATAATACAGTTCGAGATTTTGTCATTACAGTGAGTTTTCATGATTTTATTGCAACTGTGAAACTACTTTTGGAGCAACTCTCGTATCAATCCTACAGTGTTGTGTATTTGGTGATCTGGAAAGTGTAAATGTCTCCGAATGCTATTCATGTGAAAGTCTCGTTTAACGTCAAGCTCGAATGATGTAGAGATTATTTGACTGATAATTTTTTTTTCATTTATCACTAGCTCCGATTAAAGAATGTCATAATTTTTCTCCACTTTTACCTTTAAACTTAATCATTTTTTTAACTTTTTATGTAAAGAAATGCATCTAATGTTGTGAGGTTTTGCAATGTGAAGTCTTAAAACATATTAAAAAGTGCCTTAAAGGCGCCTAGACAGCAATCTGAAGATAATTGCAAGGCAGTGTACAAATATATTTCTGCATCAAAACGCCTTGTATCATAGCAATTTACTCACAAATTATATACCTTCTATCTTTTTTGAAACCTTAAGAGAGAGAGAGAGAGAGAGAGAGAGCATACATATCATTGGGTGTGCAGAACACCACAGTGAAGCCTTTTTAATCTCTAAGATTAGGGGTGTATTCTGATTAGGTAAGGTGTGAATGCCTGCAGGGCTTCATTTACCCGTGTGTACGTGTCGTGAAATCCTCCGCTAATCCGTACACACCGAAAGAGATTTAAAAACAAAGCGATTAAATAGGGTGTTCAAATTATTGTAAAAATACTCATGTTTTAAATTTTCTTTTTTTACTCAGATTCGTAAACAATTTTTCAAAATCTAATCCGCTATCAATATTTAATATTCCACAAAATAATTTAGTGATACGGCTATACTGTGATGTACCATACGCTAATGGCCGACTGGTGTATATAAACAAAGACATATTTTAGATACATGTAAATGCACATGAGCAAAAAGAATAATAACTCTGAGATAATTTGCAATAAGTGACTATGGGTAGGAATTTTTCTTATAGAGGAAAGCTGGATCTTAAATGTTAACATTAAAGGTCCGGCCGGACCATTTTACGGACCGAACATTTGGGAGTATATTTACAACATTAGAGAGAGAGAGAGAGAGAGAGAGAGAGAGAGAGAGAGAGAGAGAGAGAGAGAGAGAGAGAGAGGGAGGGAGGGAGAGAGAGAGACGATCTATTTTTTTCTTATTAAAACTATTTGTTTTCCCTTGGACTGAAATGTCACACTTTCATTGGTTTAAACATAGCACATGATTACCTCATTTATCTCTATATTTGTTCGGTGAGAAATTATATTAGGCAATATGGCCGTCATTGGGCGACGCTTCGCTTATTCATTTGAACATTTCTTAGTATTTAATACATAAACCGCATGCCTTAAGTTCTTAAAGTATCTCGAGTAGTTGCCCTTTGAAATTCTTTAAAATTAGAGTAGTTGCCCTTTAAATATTGACATCACATTGATTTGTCTGGAGCAGAACAAAATGGCAGCGTCAAAATTTGCTCAAATCTCTGCCGAGGAAAGAGAGAAAACATTTAAAATTGAATAGCAACAAAACATTGTAAGTAAACATGGGTGAAGCAAAGATTTTTAAAGAGTATTTGAAAAGTTAGACTGAAAATTAAAGAGTTTAAATGAGTTATATTGGACGAGATGTTAGGCATCATGTATGATACATGGCCTTGCGTAGATCATCGCTATTTGTGAATGAATATGTCGCTTGATAGTCCCCGGGAAAACAAAACACTTATTAGGTTAGTTGCTGACTCACTACGGAAATATATTGGGTTGATCAATCTCATAGACGGATCGGCTTCGCCTCGCCATCTATGAGATTGATCAACCCAATAAAATTCCGTAGTGAGTCAGTAACTAACCTTATAAGTAATAGTAACTATATCATCTATATCATGGCAACATTCTTAGCTGTGCAAGAGAAGATACATGTAGATGTACGACATGTGGTGATAACGAACAGTGTTAGAATTCAAAAGTATATGATTTAAAGTATCGTAACAGAGTGAAATATTTTTTGAACACTGTTTGTTATCACCACATTTCATTTTTAATTAAACACTAAACTTATTTTGATATCAGCGACTGCTGGGGGAGGGGCAGGGATTTATAAATATTTAACATGTTTAATATCCGACTTGATTTAAATAATGAAAAACTCATCTAAAATGATGAATATAAAGATAATTTCGTTTATTCATACATGTGATATTTTTTAAAATATATATTTCAACTGGATTTAATACTCTAAAGACCACAAATACCCCTAAAAGGGAATTACATAATATCTTGAACATGGTGTCAGACTGACAATTTACAAGGTTGAATATTGCTACACTCACACCTTTTGATCTACTGAAAGTATGTAACTATACTATACACAGACACTGACTCACGGATCTTCCTGTGAAGTAAAACGTCAAAGACATTTTAAAGTATAGACCAGTTGGTAATCTTCTCTCACTTGAAAAAAAATCAGTATGTTGAGCAATATGGTGGATTTTTTTTTTTATCTATAAAATGTAATACATAGTTTTAAATTCTCTGAATTTTAAAACTTTAATGTTACATGTAAACTAATATTTATTTGACAATATTGATAAAATTAAATTCATTGTAAAAAAAAACAACAAAATATTTAGTTACTAGAAAATTGATATTGAAATATATATAAATGCTTTCCCCTTTAAATTGGATAAGTTGAAATTTAAATAATAATAAAAATAAGTTTAATTTACAAAAAAAAAGACACTGTGATAGCGTTGGTTATCGTATTTTGTATAAAAATGACAAAGTTGCATGTTTGGATTCAGAAATAAACATGTCTTGTATCAATTATGTTGAACAATTCACCGATGTATGAATTTTGTATCCACATAATCAAATCCACCGAGACCCGATTTGCTATTTGTAACACTCAAGACAACTTTTCTATATCATTCCAATCGCCACTCGTTTTCTACATTATTTTGATTTTAGCAACCTTTTTGTAAAGTAATATCAATAATCTTAAATGACAGTTTAGTCTCGGTACACTTAATTAAGCTTGGCATCAACTCAAAATAAATGTTGATAGAACAAACATAATCCCAAATGGACCATTAGCAACAATGTAAAATGTATATGAAAAACATGTGCCTATTGCAAAAAGAACAATGAATTACTATTGATATTACCAATTCAGAGAAAAGAGTTTTTACATGGACATCTATCCATGTTAAAGCTATAGAAATCCTTTATTCCGTGTAAAGTGTCAAATGTACATGTATCATTCTCTCAAATAATTAAGTGTACTACATGTATAGCATCTTTTTCAACATGTGATATATCCATTGTTTAGGTTTACCACGGAATCTGTTTAACAATTTGTATGCGTGGTTGTTTATACACTTAACGTAATCTTCAGACAAGGTTTGGATTCACATCTGCTTCTAATGTGCAAAAAGGTTTCGCATTCTTTCATAAGTTAAATGATGTATAAGCATATAAAAGCAATATAAAAGCAATGCAACTGAATTGTTATTATTTTTAATGTATAATGTTGCTTTTTTTAATTGGCGACATCTCGCATTATACTTCAGTTTAAAAACAAATCTACCTCAAGTCAGAATATCTAGCATTAACTGAAACATTTAGTGTAAAAGTCTTAGGCCTCTGTTACAATTGCTATGAGGAGAGCAAAATTCTACTTCAATTAATTTTTGAGAATAAATGTATTTTTTTCATGAGAAAAAAGATAGACCAGTCAAATAAAATAAAATACAACACACTGATCTTAAGTTTAAAACATATCGTTCAATGTAGGGAGAATATGTCCACACAACCAGCGATACCATGCACTATGTGACAACAATGGTCAATGTCCCGGTCATCAATTTTAACTACGGACGACGATCAACGTGTCTGCCGTAACAAATTTCGATTTTAAGATTAATAATCCGAGCTTTGCTCTCATGTTGTTTAGCCCTGGCGGTGCTTACATTATTATAGCTATAGATCCAGCAATATGTATGTTTCCTTAATTTGCCCGTGAAATTTAGAACTAAGATCATGTTTGATAAAGTACAATTTCTCTATCGATTCTTATTTTTTAAATGTAATTCAAATCTATAAGACCTAAATCGATTGTCGCCAAATACCATGTGTGTAAGGGCGTTGACAGAAGAATGCATGCGTTCGGAAAGAGGTTGGAAGGTCAACAAATCTTCGATCAGACCTACTATGTTAAATATGGATTTCTCCGTATGATTTATTAGTTAGTAAAAATGTTTGAATCTATAGAATGTTAATACTTTCTTTTTTACTTATTGTTTACACGCTAGGCACTTGTAGTTACAACTGTTAGCACATTGTTTATAAGGAAACAGAAGAAGATAATATAAAATCAGACTCGTCCCGTCTGAAGATGGAGTTGCCAAAGTATGTATTTGAAAAAAGTACATATACACATGTAGTCCTGGAAATTATATGCTAAAGTGGTAAAATTTGTGGCTTATAAATGAGGTTGACAGAAGATACAATAAGCCACAATGTACTAATGATGTAAACACAAAAACCGAGAGCATGGGGGGGGGTTAAAAAGAAGTAGTATTACTGTAAGAGGGTGGACTTTAAATAATTATTTTACTTTGATATTTATTGAATATTTATATATATAGAAAAGTGTCTGTGGTTTTGGGGGATTGAACTGGGTGCATTTGGTGTGTGGGTTTATGACTTGTACCATTAGGCTGAGTCAGAATTATATTTAAAGTAACATATTATCTTTATTATAGAAAGTACATTTAGGTTTATGGTTAATTATTTCGTGAAGTCATAGAAAGAATAGCATTCGGGGTAATTCTTGCCTACCTCACTTTAATTGTCCAAGAGAAAGGCAAAGAGAGAAGATACATTTAAAGGTGTATCAGTGTCAAGAAATTTAACATTCACAGTGTGTCCTTGCTTAGGTATGTGTATTTGTTAATTTCTTTACTTATTGCAATGATTGTGTATGTATTAACAAATTTTATAATATCTATTTAATATTGAGATATATCATTTTGTAAAGTTTTTGAATGAGAAACGATAAACCTGTATTTACATGTATTAGACAAAGGAAAAGGGTAATACTATAGATAAATGAATAATAAAGAGTATTGGAAGGACATGTATGATTCAGATATTTACGTTGTATATTACAAGTGTGATAAATAAATTTTTATTTAATTTTTTAGGATCTGTCAACATTTATGTATAAAAGGAAATAAATAACCCCAATACAATATTCAAAGTGTTACATTACCTAATCAAAAGGATTTTGTTTTTTGGTTTTTTTTCTATTACAAATTAAATATTTTTGTCTATTTTGTATGTCTATTCAGGTTTTAAAGTGATCTATTGAACTGCCGGTCAATAGCCTGCGATCTATTAGACGGCTGGTCCATAGTATGTAATCTATTGGACCGGCGGTCATTAGACTGCGATCTATTGGACCGGAAACGTTTTTTGGAAAAAAGCTCAATTGCTATAAGATAACTTTATTATATTTTTCCTCTTGTTCTTAAATTTTATCTTTTAGGTGATCTTGGTATTGATTGACAATGACCTGAATGCATAATGGTAATTATTATTATTATTGATAGTAATTATTATTATCATTATTTAAAGAAGATCGATGTAGGTTTAAAGATACATGAACAATTGTTCAAGATCTTCTTGCAATTAAAAACTGCGATATCCAACTTGTCCGACCAGCTTTGTAGGGGAGGGACATTAAAGCTGAACACCGCTCGTAAATAGGCACTGTCCGCCATATTTCTCTTTAATCGCTGCTGTCCCTACAACCCTTATATAAGGGGCAGACCTCTAAACAGTTCAAAGTACTTCGCTGTAGAGGTCTCACCTGTGTGGACGTACATTTTGCCTCGCCGTGTTACCCGGTCGCGATGAAATTATCAAATTTTACACACTTTTTGAAGCCAGGAGAATACTAACATCAAATAAATTGGTCAATGCATTATTTACGAACAGAAAATGAACATAAAATAAGAAAAAAATGCATAAAATCTAAAGACCACGAAAGGAATACTACATATCGGCCACGAGGTTCAGGTGTGCAATCGGGTGTTACGAAATCGAAGGGTTTATATACTAGGTATCTGTGTGACGGTGCCTATTTACGAGCGGTCTTCAGCTTTAATATGTAGTTTGCCTATCGGGAAGGTAAATGTTACGTTTCAGAAGTCTTCAAAACGTCAAAGCGATTGCAAACTTTGTACTAAAGTTCTTTGTTGGAAGTTTTGTTCGTTTTTGGGAGCCTTCTGTTGGACATGTTAGTGTAATTCTAAACCATGATGTCAGATCTGCACTGATCGTGGGCACCGGAACAATAATGGAACGCACGAGATAACACACAAGCGGTGCTATTTAAAGTGTCGCTAATTATAGTGAATTGAAGTAAAAGCATGTATTACAATTTTTATTACGATTGCAAACAGTGTTAACATGTACCTTTCTGAATTTCATAAAAGTGTGATAAAATCTTTATTTAACAGGAACACAGTTTGTAACTGTGAACTCTATGATCAGATCTTACTTGAACGTGAATGGCTGACGAAACGTCCTCAATGTGCTCTTAGTATTAAGCAGAATAATGAGTAATTGTTACCCAAATACATTAAAGAAATCGCCGATAACTCAAATTTGCAGTGCTTAATTGATTGCGTCAAAGATATTAACATAATGGTGAGATTTCAAGGTCCATATTTGACATTGTCATAGATACGTCTTTAGGCAAGTTTAAGACTGCCAATTCGGATGACGAGCAAACAAAAACAATTTTACTTGGATACTATGATGGTTAGCCTACCCTTAAAAGTTTGTTTCAATTTTGCACATTTTTATCTTTACTATATCTATCTTGAAATAATGTAATCTACAAAGAACCTACATTGAAAATTTGTTTTTATTTAATCAAAAATTGACAATGATATAGAACCTATTTTGATATTTTTGTAAATCGTGTTCATGGGCAGTAACTCTTATTGACCCTGAAAGTATTATGCTTTGTAACCAGAGTTATCCTTCTTACAAATGGGTTGATTAGTGAACTCTGAGAAGTAATGTGTTTCATGTATATATATTTGAATATGATGCATTTTTATGCTGAAACTAATTGTAAACACTGATCGTTTTTATGCTGACATCTATTAACTTTATTTTAGGGTTTCATCATTTAATCTCTATATCTGAATAAATGAAGAAACCTAAAGTGGACGTGTTTATCTTTGGGACAACCCAATCTATATTAGATGTTTTAATATGATATCTAATGTAAACAGAAGTAATGATAAAATAAGTTCCTGCTCATTGTTACAAAGGGGGCTTGACCCCATAGGCAACATTCTTTTAATGAACAATGACAATAACAAACCGTCTACCATCTAAAAAAATCCATAAAACGAGGTACAAATTCAAAGCAGAGCAACACGGACCTCTAACATGATAGGTAAGATAAGGTGCCTAGGAGGAGTGAGATTCCTCTGCTGACCGGTTACACCCGCTGTGTGCTCTTTGTTCTGATAAAAAAAAAAGGAAAAAATCCGTAGACAATTAGGCAATTATTTATGGTCTAACAATTAGTATGAAAAACGTCAGTCAACATGCGACCCAGTGAAAGACTGTATTTGCTGACAAGATCGTTGTGTCGACCATAGAACTTACGAAAAGATGACTTCAAGCGAGACTGTTGATAGTACTGTTTTATAAACTTGTTTGTCGATAGCTAGCTTGCTTCGTCTTAGAAACTGTTCATACGAAGAGCATGCCCTTGCAAATCGAATCAACTGAGAGACAAAAACACCATATTTGGATGATGAAGGTATATCGCTACATTAGTAAGGAAAGTTGACTATAGAAAAATTGAAGTCATTGCGTTTATCATAAAGTTTTGTTGTCAGGTTACCATCAATGTCTATGTCCAGTAAACTATCCAAATATGAAACAGATCACGCAGACTCTGACATTTTCATTTCACGTTTACTGGGATATATCGAGTCGACGTAAGTTAAGTATGGAAATAACAATTGTTAATTGAAAATACGTCGTCGATATACCTGAAAGTTGAGATGAAGACCACAGCGAGTGATTTATTTTTTTCACGTTCAATTTTTTTTTTTTGATACATTCTGCTTTAAAGGATTACAAAAATAGATCTGCTAACAATGGGGCACAAATGATAACCACGGGAATTCCAAAAGATTGTTGAAAAACTTGATTTTCAAAAACTATATAGATGTTGTCTATCAGAAACTTAAGCATCTTTTAAATGTCATCTTTAGAGTACTTTTGTGTGCAATCAGAATGGTTTTTAACAAAATAATTGTTTAGATTTCCAATGACAAGGTAAGTAATTTTTACGACTGCCATTTTTATTGAAGAAACAACTGTCGAGATTTTAATTTGTAATGGGGAATGGTTGTATAAAGCGTTGAAAAATCGTATGTTTTGATGCTATTGATTTTGGTAAGATGTAAGCCTATGCAATGTTAAATAAACAGAAACATTCTACTTCCGGTGAGTTATCTCAATTATCTCAGGTAGCTTTTTTAAAGCAAATTTTATTCCCACGAGATCTCAATAAAGTATAAGTTATTAAGACACAAAACTTTCATGGATAATAGACATTTAAACAAGTATTCCTTTTAAAGGAATGATCGGCAATAATGGTATATTGATAGTTGGAAGCAATCAACATGATCAGTTTGATGTAAAATAATTTAAAAAGTACTTTATTTTACAAAATATAGAATATTTTGAATCTGTACACCATGATTTCATCATTATAAACCGTTAACAAATTAATTTTTGAAATAAATTTGGGGAAAGCCGTTCGCAAACTCCTTGTCTAGTTTTATACTTTTAACGTAATTAGTAAATGTTAATGTATCTTTTTCTTCTTCAGAATACTGAGTAGAGCTCTTCTAAGAGCATTAACACGTATACAAAGAAAGAGTTGTATAAAAATAATTTAATGCGACTGAAAAACATTGAAAGCCATCATAACTTGCTATTGAGGTCGCATTATAACGTTATCTTGTTTATAAATCAAGCCGTCTTCTTAGCAACTATTATGCAACATCAATAGATCGAGGTCAGTTCATGGAGCATCTTCTTATGATTGAGGTCAGTTTATCGAGGTCAACTGCATTACTGAATGAATCTTTCGATCGAAATTCTTACACGTGAGACAAAATTTGCATTCTTGAATTAACAGGTCGAACTGCATTTTATGTATGTTTGCATCTCTTAAGGTGAATGAATTGAAATAAAACTGAGTAAAATGTTATATAAATACTAAACCAAACTTAAAGTTTTTATAAGAACTACTTATGCAAGCGGAATGTGTGCGCACGTGGAAGCATTTGCCGGATGCCTTATATGGACACAACAGTGATCGGCCGAAGCCGATCATAATAAAAATATGTTTAACCGGTTTCATTTTGTCGACCGTCACTTCCGGTCCTCACTGAAAGAGTTGAAACAAATCAAACTATTTATGAGTTTAACTGCTATTCTTTGACATTTTTTTTTGGCTTGATAAACAATGATGTATGTCATCCAAATATAAAAGAAATACTAACTTTTATATTCATTGAGCACTTCCGTTTGTCCGTTTCCTGTCCCATGACAAAAAAGAATGAAAGACCTGTATATGTAAATGTGTTTACACTACTTTGTTTAGTTTGGCATAACTTCCGGTAATCATCGAAAGCACTTCAAAAATTATTTTTTTACGCATTTTATTTATTTCACACAGATTTGAAATATTAGTATAATTGCTTACATCTATCATCAATCCGATGATCAATAACCAAAAAAAAAAAAAAACTTTTAGTGAGATATCTCAAATATCTCAGGTAGTATTTGTTTAAACAAATGTTGTGACAGCGAAATCTCAGGAAGTGTAAGTGACCAAGAAAGGAAAACTTACATGGTTGATAGACATTAGGTAGAAGATATGTTTATTTTTTTATTTTGTCAATCGTCACTTCCGGTCCACACCGGAAGAGTTCACACTAATCAAATGTTTATGAGTTTAAGTGTTTTTCTTTGACAATGTTAGATAAATTGATATGCAATAAATTCCTATTGTATTAACTTTCATTTTCATTGAACACTTCCGTTTGTCCGTTTCCTGTCCCGAGAAAAAAAAACTTGACTTTTCGAGATCTCAATAACGGTAATGACTTGAACAATGAAACTTTGTGGGATGATAGACCTATGTATGTAAATGTGTTTACACTATTTTGTTTGATTCCTCTTAACTTCTGATCGTCACCGGAAGCACTTAAACAATTATTGTTTTCTTATTTTATTTATTTTACATGGAATAAATATATTACTTTAATATCTAAGATAAATAAAATAAGAAAACAATAATTTATGGAATAAATATATTAGCTTAAAATCTAAGATAATTATATCATCTATACAATGTCAAATAAGCAAATAAATTTAACTACCTGTCAATGACAATGACAATTTCGTTATTCTATGAACTGCATAAGTTACAGTGTTGAGAAAAATCACAACAAATTTGAACAATAATACATATAATACATACATTGCATGCATTGGAGTGACAATACAAAAGTGAAAAAAAAGGAAAAAGGAAAAAAAGTTGATTATCAATTAACCTAGAGAGCTAACTCTCTCAATTATAACTTTAATAAATTTACACAGATTAATAAACAATTTTTTTATTATTTGTATTAAAGAGTTGTTGAAATTTGTAAACATTTGGTTGTGTGTAGAAGTAGGAAGGTATGTATAAAACTCTCTTATCTTTAATTGTTATATCTGTACAATGAAATAAATGCTGAAATTCATCTCCTATCTCAGTAAAGTTACATATGGTACATATATGGTTTTCACGAGGTATATCATACCATCTACCTCGTTCTATAGGCAATTTAGCATTGCTTGTTCTAAAAGTACAAAAAGATTTCTGATATTTGGAAGGCAGATCTAATAAGTATTTTTCCAAGGATAATGTGGTTTTAAAAATTCTACAGTTAATACCTTTTTATGAATCATACATTTCACTATTCCATGACTGCTTGAATTGGTCTAGAAGTATATGAAAAACAGTTTCCTTAAGCCACTGGATATTTACATTTTGTTGACACAAAAAAAGACAGACCTCAAGCATTCAATATTTTGATAATGATAAATTTAAACCAGGGTCTGTCAGATATTTTGAATATCTCTAGGTACCTTTGCTTTTTAAAAATTTGATGCCTGCGACATTTTTGTCACTGTAAGTGATTGAGACATGAAGCTTTCGTGAATGATAGACATTTGAGTGAAGATGTGTATGTTTTATTTTGGTAATCGTCACTTCCAGTTCTCACCGGAAGGGTTCAAATTAATCATGTTTTTAACAAGTTTAACTGATTTTCTTAGGTTTTTCATCTAGCCTGATAAACATCGACGTACGCTAGGCAAATGTACGAGAAATACTAGCTTTTGTTTTTATTAATCTCTTCCGTCGTCTGTTTCCGGTCCCGACATAAAAATACTGGTTCAAAGAAATTTCAGATTTGGCAGAGGCGTAAAAAACCAAACTTTCAGGAAAGATTGACTTATGATTGTACAAATGTTTAAAATGTTTTGTTTGGTTTGGCGATACTTCTGGTCGTCACAGAAAGTACTTCAAAAATGATTTCTTTTTCATTATCCTTGTTTTACATGGAAGTAATGTCTGGATATATCATTCACAAAATTATCATATCTACTATTTTTCTATGTGAGAAAAGCAATGTCCTGTAGTTAAACTGATACATGTTTATCATAACGGTTGCTTTTGCAACAAGAGTCTAGTTATTTTTTTTTTCTCACATGTTTTATTCAAAACGATTTAGTCGATTTTAATGAAATTTTCAGATCATATTGATGAAAAAAAAAATTGTAAGAAAATTACAAGAGATTTTTTTTTGGTCGTCACTTACGGTCCCGAGATATTAATTATTTCACAATTTTTCTAAAAAAAAGTATTAAATATAGAACTTTAGTGAAATGGTGTAGAAATTGTTTAGTGCGATAGAAATGATTTATGCTTGTATTTAATTGTTTTGAAGTGGGCACCATCTTGACTTTTTTTTTTTAATATTGCACGACATATCTTCATTGTGAGTTTTGTGAGGGTTTCATAACTAGAGTTTAATAAAGATGTCTAAAGAATACTACATTTTTAAAAATAATATAAGGAAAAGGAAGTTAATTTCTTATAAGCAATTGTTTAAATGCTTCAGCAGTTTTTTTGGAATATAAATAGAGAAAAAGAAGCGCAATCAGTCAATGTGAACAGTCTGTAATTTCATTTAGTTATCAGTTATACTTATTAAACAATTAACTACAACATCTAAACACAAATAATGTGATTTACATCTATTTTGATATATGTTATACATATGAAAAAGTCAAATGGAACATTTTTATTTAATATTTGAGATATTTGTGTTACTAAAAAATTGTTTTAAGTAAAAAAAAATGCAGTGATCGCACTTTTCAAAGTCTATTATCTTCAGTGAAGCTTAATTTTCCTCACTCTTATCCTCATTACATCTTCCATTATGCACATCACCTCATCCAGACGCTTATCCCATCAAAATTATTTAAATTAAAAAAAAAATTCCCTAGCTTTCAGACCTTGAGATGTGAAGTTCAAAACTGAAATTCATTCATTTATATTTTTTGTGTATTGTTAAACCTTGAAATATTTACAAAACAACTTGCAAGTTTTAGTATTTTAAGATCAATCGATAATTAAATTTTTTGAAGGAATTAAAAGATGAGCGATTCGGCCAAAAGGCCTTCGGTAAAATTAGTTCCATTTGGGGTTGTGTCATTTGGCCTCTTGTTTAAATAAGTCTCTCTGGCGTTGACCTTTTGGCCTCTTGTTTAAATACGCTCCATGTGGTGCTTATAATCTCAATTGCTGTGTTTTCATCACAATGTACTCCACTTAATAGATCATCTTACATCTTTGTGATCTTCATTTAAAGGCAATACATTTTGTTACATCAGCATACTTTGTTCTGGAAACAACATTCGAACTGTTTTCAAACACATGATACATGTATTTTAGTACCTTAATCTGCAACGTGGCATGTTTTATTTTATACTGTCTCATGTTTTCTAACGAGTAAGAAGCTGACAAATGTAAATGCGTGCAAAAAACATAGATATAATTATAACTTGTACAATTTCAAGCCTGTTATATTGTATTAGAAACTGTGGAATCGTTATTCTTTATGGGGAGCCAGTTTTCGAATATCCAGAAGGCTGATTCAAGATTCGAGATCTTCGAAATACGATATTCCAAATTCGAGATTCAAGATTCCAAATTCGAGATTTCAATATTTAAACCAACTAATCAAATAATGGATCTGAAACCTTTGTGGCTTTCGTTTGGAATCTTTGCCGACGAGTTTACATTACCACGAACTTATATGCTACTATTTGTAAAAAAGAATAATAAATTATACTGAACTTGATAGCAACGACATTGCATCCCCACAATCGAGAGAGCTGGGGAAAATGTGTTGTTTTGTTTTCATAACTTTCCAAATGTGTAAGGAATTTGAATATTAACTATAATGGTGATCGTATATTCTGCTGTTTAAATTAAACTTTAAATAACTGACCGCCCTGGCCACCGAAGCGTATTAAAATTCTAAAGTTAAAAAATAAAAGTTAGAAATATTATACATTTGTAGTTTCATATAAAAAAATGAATCGATTGAATTACATTTTATTGAACGTGAGCTTAGTTCTCAATTTCACAAGCAAATGAAGGTATATCGGGCGTGTCTGGCGATGTAGCCACAAATTCACCCAGTTCATTAAATGTAAGTACAGTTGCTTGAGGATCGCTGTCAAACAATATAGTGGAAGGACGATAGGGAAGAGGGCTGCCATTATCTGTTACCCAGTCAGAGAAGCAAAAACTCTTGGATCCTTGGATAGTGACATCAGAAACACCTATCTGAGCTATAAGAAGAAGAATGTACATAGAAGATACACAGTTGGCATTTTTCGAAATAAATACATAAACTTTTGATAGAATTTAAGAATCATCCCTTTTCCCTGCAGCCGGTACCGAGTTAAAGGAAGTTTCAATTAAAGTCTCTTTACTAACATGAACAAGAAATGGTTCATGAAATCGGTAAACACCCTTTATGTTTAAAATTAATAAAACGTTAATCGATTTGAACGACTTGATTGTAAACAAGATGGCACACAGAGAGCATGATATGCATCTTATAAGAAATAAATTCGGGCTGTAAATACATAGTGCCGAACTGTAAAACTGTAATTCATTCAAGCTGTGAAAAGGAGATGTTAAAAACTTGTAATCAGTAGTTCCAAAAAGTATTGAGGCATTCTGATTCCACAGTTCACATCAGTGCATATTAAACCATAGTCATACTGGGGTACCATTTACTCTTAGCTAACAAATTAAACACTTCTCAGAACTGAAAACCATTTTGTTGTGATTTCCCCGAATCATTATTTTTAAATACAATTTGCACACCCCCCATTCGTTTTGAAATAATTTTTATATACAGTGATAATTTCGGTTTTTTTACACCGTTGTTCTACATTAACAATCATCATCTTCTGATTCTTAGGATACAGTGGTAAATACTCAGAGAAGGAAAAATCTGATATAAATCATCTGATCAAAATAAAGATTAACAGAGTTATTCATTTTAGAATGTGGGATGGTAAATATTCATTGAGAAAACAAACATACAAATACTGAAGTTTAAAGTTTAAAAAGTACAATGATTTGCAATTCGGCTCTAAAGCTAATTTGATTTATATTTTAGCTCTTATTTTCACTTAAGCTTACCAGAGAAATTTTTTACCCTCACCAGAAATCAAATTATTAAAGGAATCAATCTTACCCATTAATTTTATTAGTTCGTCTGCCTCCTCCTTCGATTTCAACAAAAGAAGTGAACCTCCATCATTTGCACAACGCTGTTTTGCAATATCGTTAGTAACTTGTTCTTCCACAATAAGATTACAACCAAGCAGAGGATTAATATAATATGTCATTGGGCATGAATCTGGGGAAAAAGGATAAACATACTTGTATACGTAATAGATTTATAGGTTGAATAAAGTTTGAATTTTTGAATAAAAACCCGATTTACAGCACTTTTTTTATTCAAATAACAAAACCAGGTCAAAACTGATAAAGAGCAACTTCATTTGATATAGGCAGTAAATGTACATGGCAGAAGATATTAACAACACGAAGTTTGTTTGTGTGCAGTTAATGATAACACTCACAATTTGACATTAAAGTTAATTGTATCGAAATATTAGTATGCGGATAATACCATATATAAATTATACATCAATTTTTGTTCAAAATTTTAATATAATATAAATAATAATGCATTTTAAACCATGTGTGTTTTGCCATCTTTTATTAAACCGATTCTATGAAAAGTCTTGATATACTCTACACAATCCAGTTTTAAAGTGTATTGTACTTAACAGCTTCGGGTGACATAATTGTTTATATTTTAGGAACATATAATTAAGATGACCCAATTGTCTTGAATGAATAGTCACTTTTTTCTTTTTAAAAGATTTAACTTAGCAAGCGCTGTCATTTTTATCAGATTATAGACGTATTGAACTGCGGGAAATATACATGTTGTATAATCAGGCTAATATAAAGCTAGCTATAAGGCGTATCGCAAATTGTTTCTCTTAAATATATCAAAGACTCTAAATTTTATATTCTTTATGTTCTGAAAAAACGCTTATTTACCTGAGTCAGAGGTTTTACAGCAACTTCCCTCGACGCATTCGTATGATTTCTGACAATCATCGCTTGATTCACATGGTTTCCCACTCAAACAATCACGTTGTTTCTTTTAGATAAATGGATATGTTTTAAAATTGATATAATATCAAAAGTGTATGTAAAAAAAGACAATAGAACAAAACCTGTATTATCAATTTCAGATTTTTTCACTGATCACTACATTTTTTAGAGTGTTACATGAAAATAGAATACATACAGGTGTAGGTAGGTTTTTGTTACAGCAAACACGTTGATCGTCGTCCGTGGTGTAACATTGATGACCGGGATCTGGACATTGACCATTGTCGTCACATAGTCCATGTGATAGCTGGTTGTGTGGACATATTCTCTCTATTTTGAACGATATGTTTTAAAGTTTAGATCGCTCTTAAATTTTATTTTTGTGCTTAATGTGGAATAAATTTATTATATTCATGTTTGTAGTTTGCATTTTATGTTTTAATACAGTTTTGTGTTTCTTGATAATTGCACATGTAGCAAACAAACTACTGTTTATGTGTCTCAATTCACGTGTTTGCAAGAATCATATTAACTTCAGTTGATTATCAAATAAAATTATTGTTTTAGAAAATAAAATCTTGTGAAATACTGAATGACAAATATTACCTTTAACCTGGCAACAGTTTCCGTCAACACACTTATAGCCCTTTTGACAATAAAGCTCTGTGAGCGAACACTTTCCAGAAGGATTACCGACTTCACAGACATTAGGCGTATCCTGTGAACGGGTTTACAGCCATTATTTACAATATACAACACTTCAAAATATGAGAAAAAGATACATATTTCATATTTTCCCTCACCTGAGCAGCACAAACCATTGCGCCAACGATAATCAAGAACTTCATGCTTTGACTTTGAAGAATCACAGACTGGGGATAAAATTAAACGTAATCAAAAAATCACAAGTACATTTATTTAGTTACTGAAATTGTGACATAATAGTATTAAAAAGTTTTTATACGGAATTGACTTTTAGTTAATTGTATGTCGTACACGAAGTGGACCAGGATTATAAAGAAAAATAAAAAAAAATATAACTTAGAAGATTTTTCGAAACAACTAATTGTTTTGGAAAGTATTAACTCTTTTTAAAATTGTGAAAGAAGTCTGTTTGTTTGACAAAAGAAAAAACAACAACATAGATTCAGATCTGTCATTTAGTCAACTAAGTGTTAAAAAAAAGAGGATAATTAGCATGGCTCTAGAAACTAGACACGATCTCGTTGGAAGCAACGAGTTGGTCTTCCATTTAATGAAAAATTAATGATAGAGTTAAATTAAATTTCGACATTTGGTACAAGATACTATATTAACATCCTTTTAAACACATTTTTGGACCTACACTGCAAGATTAAGATTTCCGAAAAAGGTCATTTTTAAACTTCAATGTCTCTGAAATGCTATGCCCGATTATAAAACGGTTTATAGTTTTGTATTCAGTACAAGAATGTCTATAAAACATTTAGGTTCCCCCTCATGTTAAATTTCTAGAAGTTTAAAACATATTCTGAGGGAAGAAAATGATCGTTACTGAATTTGAATTTTTTGAAAAACATAGTTTTACAAAAATGCTGTTTGAGCGGACCGGAAGTGACGCACGATCATGTTTATACCTGATCGGCCCTAGGAAATCAAAAATCTATTATTCCTTTCAATTTCAGGGGTTTTTTTTTACCATAAATCGTTTTTGATAAAAAGGGAGAAAAACTCTCCTTTTTAATAACAGATAAACGAATAAATCAGCCGACTGGAAATGACTTCATCAACAAAAATGTACGTGATAAAAGATCTTGATACTCTTTATTATCTTTGAAAATTTCGTAAAAAATCCGTTGTACCATGTCTGAGATATTTGAGTTTATAGAAAAATGTTAAGAAAAAAAGAAGAATAATAATGATAATAGTAAAAAAAAAAAGAGAAAAAGAAACCTACCAAAAACGATAGTGTCTTGCTTTGAAAACAGAAGAACCTTGAAATAACTTAAAAGATAACTCGAAATAATCAATTGTCTTAAAATGTAATATCTCTTTAAAATTCTGAAAGAAGTATTAACAAAAAGCAAAAAAAAAAAAGCATAGATGCAGATCTGCCACTTAGTCAACTAAGTGCTTAAGATGTCAATAAAAAGAGGTTAAATAGCATGGCTCTGCCATTTAATCACCTTTAAACACAGTAAGATTAATGTACCGAATGACATAAGTTCCTGTGAAAAAGGAAACAACCGATAAGCGAATACACTAATAGATAGAGAATAAGAAATTCTCTAAAATAAAGTCTACATATGGACGGGGTATTTCACTTAACTAAGAATTCCCACCCTGTTATGCATAATCTTGTTTTTTATAGTTTACGTATTTCTAAATTGCTTCGATATTGATCACAATATGACCATGCATTGTGTAAAATAATATGTGATTAAATTATTTTCCAGTGGATCAAATGAGGTCGGATTTCTTTTTGTATTCCACTATTCCAAAGGAAAGCTTAAAATAGGAAAATCGCTTAACTTACTTGTTAATAAAAAAGCAAAGTTTCTTTTTTTTTTTTAAACAAAGAGGGTGATTATTCAAGAATCGGTACAAAAAGCTTTCGAGATATGAAAACTGCCGGAAAGAACAAATAAAACATTACTTACCAGATTTGAAGTCAACTGTCGACAGTTGGCTGTGGGTCCCAATCAACAGTTTTATACATTAACTCGCCAAGAAAAAGGCAGGATCAGTACACAGGTGCACCAATGAAAGTGAAAGGACTCTTTTGTAATCAAACTATCGACATTTTCAGCCCACCAATAATGATTCAAATCAAAATGTTCGCGTGGACATTAGGAATTATTGTTGATACGCCTAGAGCCAGTGAGGCAACGAACCATTTTTAATGACATGAACTATTGCCATCTTGCTTCTTGTATCACTTCTTTAAACTGACTTTTAAAGAATTAATTTTCTGCAAATATTATAGAATTGCTTGCTTATATTTCGATATGACATTACAGGTATTTTACACCTGTTATCTACAGGTTAGCGTCACCAGGTACTAGTAAGTAGTCTACATAATTCGTTAAAGGTTTACCGTGAATCTTTCACTACGGTCTGGTTGAAGACATAGTTTTGAGATGCTTATCCTCTGAAAAAATAATAATCAACATATATATGGTCAATTTATTTTGTCAGATGTCTCTCGAAGATGGTATGTTTTCCAATGAATATTATTTAAACTCTGTAAATTTTATATCGACTTAAAATGCATATGCAAAAAAAAACATTCAATATTCCTTAGGAAGATTGTAATACAAAAAAAAGACATTGTGATAACGCTGGTTATTGTATTTTGTATAAAAAAAATGACAAAGTTGCATGTTTGGATTCAGAAATAAACATGTCTTGTATCAATTATGTTGAACAATTCACCGATGTATGAATTTTGTATCCACATAATCAAATCCACCGAGACCCGATTTGCTATTTGTAACACTCAAGACAGCTTTTTTATATCATTCTAATCGCCATTCGTTTTCTTCATTATTTTGATTTTTGCAACCTTTTTGTAAAGTAATATCAATAATCTTAAATGACAGTTTAGTCTATGTACACTTAATATAGCTTGGCATCAACTCAAAATGAATTTTGATAGAACAAACATAATCCCAAATGGACCATTAGCAACAATGTAAAATGTATATGAAAAACATGTGCCTATTGCAAAAAGAACAATAAATTACTATTGATATTACCAATTCAGAGAAAAGAGTTTTTACATGGACATCTATCAATGTTAAAGCTATAGAAATCCTTTATTCCGTGTAAAGTGTCAAATGTACATGTATCATTCTCTCAAATATTTAAGTGTACTAAATGTATAGCATCTTTTTCAACATTAATATATCCATTGTTTAGGTTTACCACGGAATCTGTTTAACAATATGTATGCGTGGTTATTTATACACTTAACGTAATCTTCAGACAAGGTTTGGATTCACATCTGCTTCTAATGTGCAAAAAGGTTTCGCATTCTTTCATAAGTTAAATGATGTAAAACATATAAAAGCAATATAAAAGCAATGCAACTGAATTGTTATTATTTTTAATGTATTATGTTACTTTTTTAATTGGCGACATCTCGGATTATACTTCAATTTAAAAACAAATCTACCTTAAGTCAGAATATCTAGCATTAACTGAAACATTTAGTGTAAAAGTCTTAGGCCTATGTTTAAATTGCTATGAGGAGAGCAAAATTCTACTTCAATTAATTTTTGAGAATAAATGTATCTTTTTTCATGAGAGAAAAGATAGACCAGTCAAATAAAATAAAATAAAACACACTGATCTTAAGTTTAAAACATATCGTTCAATGTAGGGAGAATATGTCCACACAACCAGCGATACCATGCACTATGTGACAACAATGGTCAATGTCCCGGTCATCAATGTTTAACTACGGACGACGATACGACGATCAACGTGTTTGCTGTAACAAATTTCAATTTTAAGATTAATAATCCGAGCTTTGCTCTCATGTTGTTTAGCCCTGGCGGTTCTCACGTTATTGTAGCTATAGATCCAGCAATATGTATGTTTCCTTAATTTGCCCGTGAAATTTAAAACTAAGATCATGTTTGATAAAGTACAATTTCTCTATCGATTCTTATTTTTTAAATGTAATTAAAATCTATAAGACCTAAATCGAATGTCGCCAAATACCATGTGTGTAAGGGCGTTGACAGAAGAATGCATGCGTTCGGAAAGAGGTTGGAAGGTCAACAAATCTTCGATCAGACCTACTATGTTAAATAGGGTTTTCTCTGTATGATTTATTAGTTAGTAAAAATGTTTGAATCTATAGAATGTTAATGCTTTCTTTTTTACTTATTGTATACACGCTAGGCACTTGTAGTTACAACTGTTAGCACATTGTTAATAAGGAAACAGAAGAAGATAATATAAAATCAGACTCGTCCCGTCTGAAGATGGAGTTGCCAAAGTATGTATTTGAAAAAAGTACATATACACATGTAGTCCTGGAAATTATATGCTAAAGTGGTAAAATTTGTGGCTTATAAATGAGGTTGACAGAAGATACAATAAGCCACAATGTACTAATGATGTAAACACAAAAACCGAGAGCATGGGGGGGGGGGGGGTAAAAAGAAGTAGTATTACTGTAAGAGGGTGGACTTTAAATAATTATTTTACTTTGATATTTATTGAATGTTTATATAAAAAGAAAAGTGTCTGTGGTTTTGGGGGATTGAACTGGGTGCATTTGGTGTGTGGGTTTATGACTTGTACCATTTGGCTGAGTCAGAATTATATTTAAAGTAACATATTATCTTTATTATAGAAAGTACATTTAGGTTTTTGGTTAATTATTTCGTGAAGTCATAGAAAGAATAGCATTCGGGGTAATTCTTGCCTACCTCACTTTAATTGTCCAAGAGAAAGGCAAAGAGAGAAGATACATTTAAAGGTGTATCAGTGTCAAGAAATTTAACATTCACAGTGTGTCCTTGTTTAGGTATGTGTATTTGTTAATTTCTTTACTTATTGCAATGATTGTGTATGTATTAACAAATTTTATAATATATATTTAATATTGAGATATATCATTTTGTAAAGTTTTTGAATGAGAAAAGATAAACCTGTATTTACATGTATTAGACAAAGGAAAAGGGAAACACTATAGATAAATGAATAATAAAGAGTATTGGAAGGACATGTATAATTCAGATATTTACGTTGTATATTACAAGTCTGATAAATAGATTTTTATTTAATTTTTTAGGATCTGTCAACATTTATGTATAAAAGGAAATAAAGAGCCCCAATACAATATTCAAAGTGTTACATTACCTAATCAAAGGGATTTTGTGTTTTTTTCTATTACAAATTAAATATTTTTGTCTATTTTGTATGTCTATTCAGGTTTTAAAGTGATCTATTGAACTGCCGGTCAATAGCCTGCGATCAATTAGACGGCCGGTCAATAGTATGTAATCTATTGGACCGGTGGTCATTAGACTGCGATCTATTGGACCGGCAACGTTTTTTGGAAAAAAGCTCAATTGCTATAAGATAACTTTATTATATTTTTCCTCTTGTTCTTAAATTTTATCTTTTAGGTGATCTTGGTATTGATTGACAATGACCTGAATGCATAATGGTAATTAATATTATTATTGATAGTAATTATTATTATCATTATTTAAAGAAGATCGATGTAGGTTTAAAGATACATGAATAATTGTTCAAGATCTTCTTGCAATTAAAAACTGCGATATCCAACTTGTCCGACCAGCTTTGTAGTGGAGGGACATTAAAGCTGAACACCGCTCGTACATAGGCACTGTCCGCCATATTTCTCTTTAATCGCTGCTGTCCCTACAACCCTTATATAAGGGGCAGACCTCTAAACAGTTCAAAGTACTTCGCTGTAGAGGTCTCACCTGTGTGGACGTACATTTTGCCTCGCCGTGTTACCCGGTCGCGATGAAATTATCAAATTTTACGCACTTTTTGAAGCCAGGAGAATACTAACATCAAATAAATTGGTCAATGCATTATTTACGAACAGAAAATGAACATAAAATAAGAAAAAAATGCATAAAATCTAAAGACCACGAAAGGAATACTACATATCGGCCACGAGGTTCAGGTGTGCAATCGGGTGTAACGAAATCGAAGGGTTTATATACCAGGTATATGTGTGACGGTGCCTATTTACGAGTGGTGTTCAGCTTTTATATGTAGTTTGCCTATCGGGAAGGTAAATGTTACGTTTCAGAAGTCTTCAAAACGTTAAAGCGATTTTAAACTTCGTTGTAAAGTTCTTTGTTGGAAGTTTTGTTCGTTTTTGGGAGCCTTCTGTTGGATATGTTAGTGTAATTCTAAACCATGATGTCAGATCTGCACTGATCGTGGGCACCGGAACAATAATGGAACGCACGAGATAACACACAAGCGGTGCTATTTAAAGTGTCGCTAATTATAGTGAATTGAAGTAAAAGCATGTATTACAATTTTTATTACGATTGCAAACAGTGTTTACATGTTCCTTTCTGAATTTCATAAAAGTGTGATAAAATCTTTATTTAACAGGAACACAGTTTGTAACTGTGAAATCTATGATCAGATCTTACTTGAACGTGAATGGCTGACGAAACGTCCTCAATGTGCTCTTAGTATTAAGCAGAATAATGAGTAATTGTTACCCAAATACATTAAAGAAATTGCCGATAACTCAAATTTGCTGTGCTTAATTGATTGCGTCAAAGATATTAACATAATGGTGAGATTTCAAGGTCCATATTTGACATTGTCATAGATACGTCTTTAGGCAAGTTTAAGACTTCCAATTCGGATGACGAGCAAACAAAAACAATTTTACTTGGATACTATGATGGTTAGCCTACCCTTAAAAGTTTGTTTCAATTTTGCACATTTTTATCTTTACTATATCTATCTTGAAATAATGTAATCTACAAAGAACCTACATTGAAAATTTGTTTTTATATAATCAAAAATTGACAATGATATAGAACCTATTTTGATATTTTTGTAAATCGTGTTCATGGGCAGTAACTCTTATTGACCCTGAAAGTATTATGCTTTGTACCCAGAGTTATCCTTTTTACAAATCGGTTGATTAGTGAACTCTGAGCAGTAATTTATTTCAGGTATATATATTTGAATATGATGCATTTTTATGCTGAAACTAATTGTAAACACTAATCGCTTTTATGCTGACATCTATTAACTTTATTTTAGGGTCTCATCATTTAATCTCTATATCTGAATAAATGAAGAAACCTAAAGTGGACGTGTTTATCTTTTGGACAACCCAATCTATATAAGATGTTTTAATATGATATCTAATGTAAACAGAAGTAATGATAAAAGAAGTTCTGTCTCATTGTTGCAAAGGGGGCTTGACCCAATAGGCAACATTCTGTTAATGAAAATTGACAATAACAAACTATCTACCATTTTAAAAAAATCCATTAAACGAAGTACAAATTCAAAGCAGAGCAACACGGACCTCTAAAATGATAGGTAAGATCAGGTACCTAGGAGGAGTGAGATTCCTCTGCTGACCGGTCACACCCGCCGTACACTCTTTGTTGTAATCAAAAAAAAAAAAAAAGGAAAAAATCCGTAGATAATTAGGCAATTAATTACGGTCTAACAATTAGTATGAAAAACGTCAGTCGTCATGCGACCCAGTGAATGACTGTATTTGCTGACAAGGTCGTTATAACGACCATAGAACTTACGAAAAGAAGACTACAAACGAGACTGTTGATAGTCCTGTTTTATAACTTTGTTTGTCAATAGCTTGCCTCGCCTTAAAAACTGTTAATACGGGGAACATGCCTTTCTACATCGAATTAACCGAGAGACAAAAACATTATATGCAGGTGATGAAGGTATGTTACATAAGTAAGAAAACTTTATTCTAAAAATAATGAAGTAATTGCGCTTATCATAAAGTTTTGTTGTTAGGTTACCATCAATGTCCATTTTCAGTAAAATATCCAAATATGAAACAGATGACGCAGACTCTGTGGTTTATTTTATTTCAAGTTCACTGGGGTATATCGAGTCCGCGTAGGTATGGAAATAACTATTGTTAATTGATAATACGTCGTCAATATACCTGGTTGTTGAATTAAAGGCCACAGCAAGTTATTTATTGTTTTCACGTACAAGTTTTTGAATAAATTCTGCTTTAAAAGAATACAATAATATGTCTTTAGATGATATGCAACCCTGTCATGTGACTGGCTTATCCAAAAAAGAAACTGTTCAGTTTACATAAAATTAAATAATATCCCTTGGACAATTTTGTTTACCTTCTCTGTGTTTTTTGAGGTTTACAATCTGCAGGAACCTTTCACACATTTTAATGCAATATATGTGTGGAATGTAAATGTTATAAGTTGGCAATGTATATTGTAACGTGCGTCAAACGTAGAAATTTAAAAAAAGCCTCCAAAAACTTCCCCTATTCTAGATGTAGCGACATTTACAAAAAACACCAGTCAAAACGATAAATGTTTCACTTTTAATAGATTACATATATATTATAAAAAAAGCGAAACCAAAAAAAAATTAGAATGAATTTATTTTAGTAAAGTTGTACATACACTCAGATGATTGAGTGGCGACGGAATTGACAGGACACCACAAGTTGATAGGACTGGGCGAGCACACGGGCGGATCACATACAGTTCACAGACGGAGCACAGTTTACAGAAAGTTAAAGACAGTCCAACTGTCACAGCTAGATCCCGCACGACATGGCCAAGCGACCAAGGATTCCTCAATGTGTCCTTCCTCTCCGATGCCCTTGCGTTTCTCTCTCCTGGCAGGCGACACTATACATCCTGTTGCGCACAATGACATCCCACAAATAAAAATAAACATAAACACAAAACAGCTGATTATCATAACAATATTAAGTATGCAATCGAGTGTAACAAAATTAAAGGGTTAATACATTCGAGTGCTAGTGCCTGTTTAAGATTCACATTCTTCTTTGAATTAAAAACTGCCTTTGTGGAAAAAAGATAACAGTTGCGATAAAAATTTCTGAAATGAACTTCTAGAATAGCAAACATATTTATTTTTGTGTGATGTTTTTTAATGAACAAGAGGTAATAATACATGATTATTGTTTGATGACTCATAACTATAGGAACGGGTGTACTGAGTGAACAACAAGATTGAATAACATATTGAACGCGAAATTTATTAAATTACACGGACGGATTAAAAATGCAGAGTTTCAATCAATGTGAAAATGTTTTAGTAATTAATATTTTTTTCTACTTTTTTTTGTTTTAAGCTTTGTCTTTTCGTCTTTTGCTATGACTATTTCTGTTAGTGATTGCTTTATATATTACATTCGGTTCTATTATGGGTTTTTTTTATATATTTCACGTTAAACAAAAGTTAGGGTCAGGTTATCTAAAATTCAATTTTCTTTTTTTAAATCCAATCTAAAGCAGTTGACCCCTATAGTACGTACATTTAATTTATACCACACTGCCATTAAGTATTTTTGTAACGTGTAATTTACTGCAGATTTTTTAATGTGGTTTAAAGTTGCAAACAATTGTAAGTTTGACCTTAACGTCGGTAAATCCTGTACTTGTATTTGTGGGGTTTTTTTCTAAATGGACTTGGAATATTTGAATAATCTATACTACAATATTACGATAATCAACTCGAATTTTTGGCCTTTAATAGCGATAAATAGCCATTACTCTTCTCGTTTATATATATATATATATATATATATATATATATATATATATATATATATATATATATATATATATATATATATATATATATATATATATATATATGAATTATCGGAATTTTTTTTAATTTAACAATCTTACGCATACGCATTTAATTCACTCTAAACCACAGGAGGCTCTTTACTTTATGTTTCCACGATATCTCATTTGCATGGATAAACTCAGAAACGATAATACACATACCTGTAAATTTTCATTTAAAATTTGCGATAGATTCTGTTCATCATAGAAAATACGGAAGATAACTCTCACATAGTGCATTTACTATGAAAATTCCCGAGAGTTCCGAATTTCAACAGTTGAAGCGACTGAGTAAAAACGTTCGTGAAATTGAGATTAACAATTTGACGTTATTTTTAATGCAAATTCATTCATTTACTCCAAAATCGTTTCCGAACGATTCTGCAATTTCCTGCTAAAATACATTAGGGGTAAATGGGAGGCATTTTAACTGTGATGAAGGCCTGTCCCGAGACAAAGTTAGATTATACAAATTAAGCAGAGTGTAGTAAAATTAATGCACTATAGTACGCTTAAAGCTTGATAATGTAAATGTCAACAATACGGGGTGTCGATGTATCTATTTCACGGCACGTAGCATCCTGTTTGAAACTTGGGGGGGGGGGGGGGCTCATCTAACAATCAAAAATTAAAAAAAAAGTTACCTTAGAAAATTTAGAAATCCCTAAAGTGGATGGCAGTATACCTTTAACTTCAAATTGATGTTTTAATTTCTATTTTCAATTCCTTTTTACATGGTCCCATTAAAATAAGTGGGCCAACTCCATGTTAATTCTGTTTAATGTATGTAAATTAAAAAAAAAATCTTTGTTGCGCAGAAAAGTGGGAAGGCGCAGCCCCCCCCCCCCGCCCAACCCCCCCCCCCCCCCCCATCCCACCATTCCCTGATGCAACGTGCCCGGTTCGATATCATATGCACCGGTTAAAGTCTAGTTTAAGTTACATAGAGGGAGGACAATGGTATATAGCGTTTAAATTGATAGGTAAGCGTTACATGTACACTACATTTGCTTTCCTATTCATTAATGGAGAACAGTACATTTCAAGATTCCATAAACATTTGTTAAACAAATATATGTATTGGCAATATGATATTGTGCATTCATGAAGAATGTAACCTGAAAAGCCTTCTTGGAGTGGGCAATTAAATGTAACTGCAAATGATTGGAGACTACAAAAAGTTAGCATATACCCGTTTTGCTATATTATATCTGGTGAAAGAGAAGAAAATATCTCAATCGTTCTTAATCGTTCAGACTGTCATTCATCCCCTACCCTGGTATCAATGAATCTGTCGGCACATGTCTATCTATCTATCTATCTATCTATCTATCTATCTATCTATCTATCTATCTATTTATCTATCTATCTATCTATCTATCTGACTGTATATTCTATTTGTCGGCGTGTCTATCTTGTTCTTATAAAAGAAAATACACTTATTCTAAAACATTAATTGAAGTAGAATTTTGCTCTCATTATAGCAATTTAAACTTTATTATTTTACACAAAATATTTCATTTAATACTTGATAGTCTGACTAAGGTAGATTTAAAAAATATATATATATTAAGCAAGATGTCGCCAAATCAAAAAGCAACGTTATACATTAAAAATACAAACAATTCATCTGCATTGCTTTCATCTGTTTCTACATCATTTAACTTATGAAAGAATTTGAAACATTTTTGCACATTAGAAGCAGATGTGAATACAAACCTTGTCAGAAGATTACGATAAGTGCATAAACAACCACGCATACATATTGTTACACAGAATTCGTGGTAAACCTAAATAATGTTGAAAAAGATGTTATAGACCACTTTCACATTTGAAAGAATGATATATGTACATTTGACACTTTACGCGGAATAAAGGATTTTTATAGCTTTAACATGGATAGAGTTGTATGTACCTATATCGTAAAATAAAGCAAGAACTCTGCTCCTGCTTGAACACTCGGGCATAAACTGGCGTTGTCACGATTTTGATAATATTTTATTTTAATTCTACTGCTTACACTGTTTTCGTAATGCCTTTCTGATAAATAACTAACATTTGAGTGTCAATCGTTAAGGATTAACACAGTGATTGCAATTTTCTGTAATATAAACAAAGTATTCTGCCAATCTTTTGTTAGCATTGGTGCAATATTCCGGTAAAAGTTCTATTTAAGTTGATTTTTCTAATTCTGGTAATTTGTTTTTTACTTGAATTAACATTTCGTACTGTTTATCTCATATATTAAATGTCTAATCATAGAATTATCTTTTGAACATTCCAAATATAAACAAAAACAGATTTGAGCTTTGTTTACATAACAATTCATCGTGAGCTATTCATTTCGCTTTTAAATCAAAGAACGACAATCAAACTTTGACAGAATATAATCAAGATTCTTTAAGGACGTTTAGTAAAAATTTAAAACGGGAAAATAAATTCTGATCTTAATCGGGACAATGCCTTTGTAAAGGTGTATTTCTTATATTTGAATAAAGATATTGAATTTGTCTAGGTTAGTAAAAGAGAGGTGTGTTAGAACGGAGTCCCAAACACTGCATTATTCTAAACTCTGTTCTCTTAGAAAAAGTTTTGTTTGACTTACTGTGTGGTATGTAGTGAAACCACTGAGTTTTTAGTTAGTAATAAATCTTGTTCTTCTGCAGTATTTAAAGCTTGGTTGCAATAGGTTTCCTTATAGTAATCTAATTTAATTATGTTGGTAAATAGGACTTGTTTAACGAGAAAAATATGATTTCCGAGTATTAAAATTTGATTTTTTTTCTGACATTGCCAATATAATGTGATGTCATTGGGTATGTATTTCTTTTTGTTTATGGCATGCAGTTTTAACGAACTATGTTCAAAAATTGAATGTCCAAAAGGAAAAAATACCAAACAGTACCAGAGCAAACACGGACCTCAAGATTGTTTTAGAGGAATCCATAACTATTGGATTCACTCAAAAGTTACAGATGAAAAATATCGGTTGAAACATCACTTAAAATCTACCCGCTCATTTAGGATGTTATTGCATTTATTATTAAGTTTAAAAAAACCGCAACATTGACAAATACACCATTGAATTAGTTTTGTATTTGTTATTTGTCGAAAACAAATACATGGCGTCAATAATAGCTCATTTCTTTTATTTTCTATCTATTCATGGAAACGTTGTACGTTAGGATATAGCCCTGGGTTTCTCTGTTTTTATTTTTTTCCAATTCCCCAATTTTAGTCAGCATTCGAATTGGATACTTGGCAAATTAAAAATATTTCTATTAAATTTTTGATTCGAAAGGAAATTAACGGAGCCTTATCCAGAAGAACTGATAACAACAGGACAATAACCTTTATGTAGCTGTAATTCATAGTGAAATTGCTATCATTTTTGCAATTAGACTACTAGGATTCAGGAAACTTAACAATAAAATGCATTTTTCTTTACAAATATGCGTGACATTTCCTGTTTTCTTTTTCATTCTTTTGGAGGGGAGGTGCATTCTGGGGGAGGGGGATGGATTCATCCAAAAAATTTTGACTAGCAAAAAGTTTCAAAAATGTTACCTTACAAAATTTAGAAATCTCTAAAGGGGTTGGCAGTATACCTTTAACTTCAATTTGATTGTTTAATTTCTATTTTCAATTCCTTTTTACATGGTCCCATTAAAATGAATGGGCCAACTCCATGTTAATTCTGTTTTTTGTATGTAAATTTAAAAAAATCTTTGTTGCGCAGAAAAGTGGGGAAGGGCAGCCCCCCACCGCCCTAACCCTACTCCCCCCATTCCCCGATGCAACGTGCCTGATTCGATATCATATGCACCGGTTTAGGTTTAGTTTAAGTTATGTAAAGTGATGACAATGGTTTGATAGCGTTTAAATTGATAGGTAAGCGTTACATGTACCCTAAATTTGCATTTCTAATCATTATTTGAGAACAATACATTTCAAGATTCCATACACATTTGTTAAATTTGGTATAGGGAATATGATAATGTGCGTTCATGAAGAATGTAACATGAAAAGCCTACTTGGGGTCGGCAATTAAATGTAACTGCAAATGATTGGAGACTACACAAAGTTAGCATATACCCGTTTTGCTATATTATATTTGGTGAAAGAGAAGAACATATCTCAATCGTTCTAAATCGTCCAGACTGTCATTCTTCCCCTACCCTGGTATCAATGAATCTCTCTGTACATGTCTGTCTGTCTATCTATCCATCTGTCTATCTTCCCATCCATCCATCCATCCATCCATCCATCCATCCATCTATCTATCTATCTATCTATCTATCTATCTATCTATCTATCTATCTATCTATCTATCTATCTTTCTTTCTTTCTTTCTTTCTTTCTTTCTATCTATCTATCTATCTATCTATCTATCTATCTATCTATCTATCTATCTATCTATCTATCTATCTATCTATCTATCCATCCATCCATCCATCCATCCATCCATCCATCCATCCATCCATCTATCTATCTATCTATCTATCTATCTATCTATCTATCTATCTATCTATCTATCTATCTATCTATCTATCTATCTATCTGTATATTGTATTGTATAATGTCGGCGTGTCTATCTTGTTCTTATAAAAGAAAATACACTTGTTCTCTAAAATTAATTGAAGTAGAATTTTGCTCTCATTATAGCAGTTTAAACTTTATTATTTTACACAAAATATTTCATTTAATGTGAGATAGTCTGACTAAGGTAGATTTAAAAAATATATATAAAGCGAGATGTCGCCAAATCAAAAAGCAACATAATACATTAAAAATACAAAAAATTCATCTGCATCGCTGTTATATGGTTCTATATCATTTAACTTATGAAAGAATTTTTTGCACATTAGAAGCAGATGTGAATACAAACCTTGTCAACAGATTACGTTAAGTGCATTAACAACCATGCATATATATTGTTAAACAGAATTCGTGGTAAACCTAAACAATGGATATATCACATGTTGAAAAAAAATGTTATAAAACACTTAAACATTTGAAAGAATGATACATGTACATTTGACACTTTACGCGGAATAAAGGATTTCTATAGCTTTATTATGGATAGAGTTGTATGCACTTCTATCGTAAAATACAGCAAGAACTCTGCTCCTGTTTGAACAATCGGGCATGAACTGGCGTGGTCAAGATTTTGATCAAATTTTATTTTCATTATACTGTTTACGCTGTTTTAATATTGCTTTTCTGATAATCAACTAAATTTTGAGAGTCAATCGTGAAGGATTAACACAGCAATTGCAATTTTCTGTAAATAAACAAAGTATTCTGTAATGCTTTTGTTAACATTGGCGCAATATTTAGGTAAAAGTTCTATTTAAGTTGATTTTTCTAATTCTGCTAATTTGTTTTCAACTTGAATTAACATTTCGTAGCGTTTGTCTCATACATTTTAAGTCAAATCATGGAATATTGTTGCGGGCTGGCCGACAGGCTTCCAAAACACCTCCAGAATTGATAAAATAAAACACCAAAAGTAACGTTTTCACAATTTATATTACACACAATTTGAAACAAATTCATGGGCTGATAGTCGTTGTCAGGACACTGGTACACCAAACTTCACAGGTCACTCCATTCCTGTACACCAACACTACTCAGTATTCGACATTCGGGACCTGCGTACACAGAACATACACATTAAGTTACACATACACATAAAGTTCCATACAAGTAATGACTCACATGACCCACCGTACATAACAGTGAGACAACGTGGTACACGTGGCAGCGCTGCATTACATTTACTTGCATTTCACGATACATAATAATAAACCAAATTACTTTACACGTAACTTAAAATACTGTAACGACATTTACTTGCCAATTACACTGTTAGAGTCACTAAACCCGACATACACATTACTACTCAAATTACGACAGCCCTAAGAATATACTCTACTCACGACAATAGATAACTAAAGAAATACTTGTAATGAACTATATAACGAACATAACAAACGGATAACTTACGAAAGGGACATTCAAACAATACAAATTACAAATAAAACACATTGAAACAACAAAGTTATCCCAGGACCATTTAATAAACAAATAGAAAGAGAATTGAATAAGTAAAATGGTTTACTCACCTCAGAAGCCGTGTCTGTATTACAAAATTAGAGAATTGAACTAACGAAACTGATAATATCAGGAAGAACGTGCAGGTGATTTTACCCGGTCCAAAGAGAGCCAAAAACCTAAACTCAGGTGGATATATACAGGTATCGAGGGGTACCAGAAAGGGTTATAGAATAAGAGGTCCAGTACAGGATAACTAAAAATAGAAAACAAATTAAAACAGCATCGTAAGTGTAACAATACCTCCCCCTTTACAAGAAGTATAGTTATACTTCCGAACATACATTTACGAACACTTAAAACCAACAGTTCATATGTACACAAAATAAAACACATTCATTGTCTACTGAGATAATCTGCACCCTGATTATCCTTGCCTCTAATTGCAATGACTCGGTATCTATATGATTGAAGACCAAGTGCCCATCTCATGATTCTAGCGTTGATCACCTTAGCCCTGTTCAAATACATCAACGACTGATGATCGGTTTCAATTAGAAATTCACGACCATAGAAATACAGTTGAAATTTGTTGACCGTCCAAACAATTGCTAAGCATTCCTTCTCGATTGTGGAATATCTGAACTCACTATCCTTCATTTTCATGCTGGCATTTGCTACCGCAAGTTTCAATCCGCTTTCATCGTCAAACTGCATCAGGACTGCACCAATTCCTCTCTCAGAAGCATCCGTCAGAAGAAAAAATTGCTTTAATAAACATGTAAAGAGTAACACAATTGATAACAAAATTGGAATGAACTTCTTGTAAAAGGTATAATGGCCATGAACAGTTCTTAATTTACGTTTTGTGCAAGGTACATGTACCACCGCTTCATCGATTGTCTTTTCTTTGTCTGATTGTGCTTTCAATTGGTCTTTACCTACGATCTTCTGCCTATCTTTAGGGCCCAGCTCTTGGTTGATGTCCATACTCGATAACTCCTCCTTGTCCCCGACACTTGGTAATCCATATTCTTCGACCTCTTCATCTTCAGGGCGGTCAATCACAGCAGAGCTGGCTGTAGCTTCATCATCTTGGTTTACATTCGGTGGATCAGCATTTCTGTCACTATACTTGTTCACCATATTTACATGAAACGTTTTTGATTTACCTTTCACATCAATCTTATAGTCCTCTTCTTTGCCTGAATTTGACACATGACGTACTTTCTGTAAGGGGTCACATGTTTGCTGTTCTACTTTATTATCCTGTGGAGTGATGTTCTCTTTTAAAATTTCCGGAACTCTGAGTTGATGATACGGTTTGAGCTTTGCTTTGGCTTGTCTTCGAGTTTCAACAGCATGAGCCTCTGACCATTGCGGATCTGGATTTCCAGGTGGTCTCACTTTCTCCACATTACCAATGATGAGGTCGTAAACTGGCTTCTCCATACACCATGCTTCAAATGTACCTGTAATATAGGGCGTGTCAATGAAAATAGAAGCAACAGGTACTCTAATAGATGAACCGTCTGCCAAAATGCATGTTTGAAACTTGTTTTTAATCACATTTTGCTCGTCAATCTTACTTGTCTGTACAACTATGCCACTGCATCCTGTGTCTCGCAGTACTGTAACGGGCTTACCCTCAACATATCCTGCTGACAATGGCATATTGTGCTGCTGCTGAAGATAGCATGATGGAGACACTGTTGTCGGAGAATCGAGTACAAATGTATTAGTACCAGTGTCTGTAGGTATTGCATTTACAAAAGATACCTGCACTGGAAATTCAGCCTCTACTGGTGAAGTTTCCTGTGTGTCCGGTGATTCCTGGGTATTAACCATGCCAACCTTTGGTTTTGGTCTGCACTCCGAAGCAATATGACCCACTCGGTTGCATTTGTAACAACGTCTGTCTGATTTTGGAACAAAAGGTTTGTTTGTGTTTTGATGTCTATTCTCACCTGGATTGTCTTTAGAGTTTCCAGGAACGCTTAATGTTGAAGATTGAAATCCCTGGCCTTGAATCTTGATTAAGTTTGCCGCATTGGTCATTCTTGCTTCCCGATACTGATCTGCCAACTGTGCCATGTCTTGAATACTCTTTGGCGTTCTCTCTTTCAAAAACAGAATTAGATCTCTATTACAAACATTAAGAAACTGATCACGTAAAACTAAATCAAACAATGCTTCATAAGTTTCTGCTGTGTGTGCCATTTTCAACCATCTCTGCAAATAACTACTCATTCTGACAGAATACTGAACAAAAGTTTCGCCAACGTCAGGCTTAGCTGATCTAAACTTTCGTTTAAAGCCATCTTCTGTAAGTTCATAACGCTGTAGGAGAGCTAACTTCAACTTATCATAATCTAAAGCATCCTCTTTGGTTAACAATGCATAAACATCTAATGCCCTGCCTTTCAAAAGTGCACTTAGACTCATAGCCCACGACGTTTTTGGCTACTGCTGTAATTCTGCATATCTCTCAAATCTACGTAAGTAACTATCCATTTCATCTTTGCCATCTTCAAAAGCCGGGATCTTTGGTCCCTTAAACTTGACACTCACCTCATCAACACCCGCAGCTTTTAACTTTTCTTTCTCGTGCATCATCTCCATTTGCTGCTGATGAGTAATTTGCTGTATCTGTAGTTCTTTGTCATGTTTTTCCATCAATCTCTTAAAATCTAGCTCCTCCTTTACTCGTTCTCTTTCCGCCTTCCGCTCTTCACGTTCTATTTCTTGTTGGAGCTTAACAAAGTCTCTAAGAGTTTCCTCCTTGTAACCCAATGACGCTCCATAATCAATGATCGATTTTAAAGACTGTGACATGATGAAAACTCAAGAGACAATAACTCATACAGACAACACACTATGTGACAACTGAAAAAATGGAAACTTCCAACATACCTGTCAATACACACCTGAGTTTGATAGGACACCAATTCACGATATATATTATATTTCAAACGTGATGTGAAAACGTTAACAACTTACAGACACACAACTTACTGAGGTGATGTATCTACGACGTAATTTCAGTGTCAACAGCTATCCTCTAAGTCCCGAATAACTCTGTCAAACACTTCCCTACAAAAATTTCAAAAACAAATATTAGTACATACAAACAATTAAAAAAAAAACAACAACAAAGAATTTTGTCCAAAATAAAAAAAAAAAATTCTAAATCACACAATAAACAAATAAATATAATTTTGAACAGTTTTATCAGTAAATAAAGAAATTCAAATTTCAAATGTTATAATGTTATGCTCAAAACGAAAACAAGAAACTGTCCTTCCGCCTGGTCAATGCATGGACTTCAAACTCGACTGGATGATCCGTCTAGATGCATTTCCCTCATAACATCGAATCTCATCATGGCTGGTAGAATGATACACACATGAGATAATGTTCTGGTCACAGGGTGCTGACTTTCCTGAATCCCATGAAGTCGATGAGGGTCTTTAACAAATCTGTTGGTACAACGGAACACTCGATGATCCAATGAAGATTGATCCCTGCATTGAGGTGGACTGCGCCAAAACTGTCGTCATCATGTTGAAGTGGAGGTTTGTCTCTGTCGACTGGATTTGAATCCCACTTCTGACACCATTTGTTGCGGGCTGGCCGACAGGCTTCCAAAACACCTCCAGAATTGATAAAATAAAACACCAAAAGTAACGTTTTCACAATTTATATTACACACAATTTGAAACAAATTCATGGGCTGATAGTCGTTGTCAGGACACTGGTACACCAAACTTCACAGGTCACTCCATTCCAGTACACCAACACTACTCAGTATTCGACATTCGGGACCTGCGTACACAGAACATACACATTAAGTTACACATACACATAAAGTTCCATACAAGTAATGACTCACATGACCCACCGTACATAACAGTGAGACAACGTGGTACACGTGGCAGCGCTGCATTACATTTACTTGCATTTCACGATACATAATAATAAACCAAATTACTTTACACGTAACTTAAAATACTGTAACGACATTTACTTGCCAATTACACTGTTAGAGTCACTAAACCCGACATACACATTACTACTCAAATTACGACAGCCCTAAGAATATACTCTACTCACGACAATAGATAACTAAAGAAATACTTGTAATGAACTATATAACGAACATAACAAACGGATAACTTACGAAAGGGACATTCAAACAATACAAATTACAAATAAAACACATTGAAACAACAAAGTTATCCCAGGACCATTTAATAAACAAATAGAAAGAGAATTGAATAAGTTAAATGGTTTACTCACCTCAGAAGCCGTGTCTGTATTACAAAATTAGAGAATTGAACTAACGAAACTGATAATATCAGGAAGAACGTGCAGGTGATTTTACCCGGTCCAAAGAGAGCCAAAAACCTAAACTCAGGTGGATATATACAGGTATCGAGGGGTACCAGAAAGGGTTATAGAATAAGAGGTCCAGTACAGGATAACTAAAAATAGAAAACAAATTAAAACAGCATCGTAAATGTAACACTTTTCAACATTCAAAATATATACTAAAACAGGTCTGTGCTTTGTTTACATTACAATGGGTTGTGAGTTATTCATTTCGCTTTTAAATCAAAAACCAACCCTCAAACTTTGACAGACTATCCAAGATTCCTTACAGAAATTTGTAAACATTGAAAACGTAAAAATAAACTTTGAGCTAAATGGGGACAATATCCTTTTAAAAAAGGTATATTTATATATTTGAATAAGGTCATTGAGTTCGTCACGGTAAGTAAAAAAGGGGATATATTAGAGCGGAGTCCCAAACACTGCATTATCCTAATTTTTTTTCTCTTAAAACAAGTTTTGTTTGACTAATTTTGTGGCATGCAGAGAAACCATTGAGTTTTAGGTTAGTAATAAATTTTATTCTTCTGCAGTATTTATAGCTTGTTGCAATAGGTTTCCTTATAGAAATCTAATTACACGACCATTCTAAAACCTAAAGAACGTTTGAACAACGTGGAAACTTTTTCATGTTGGTAAATAAGACTAGTTTAACGAGAAGAAATATGATTTTCGAGTATTAAAATTTGGTTTTTTTCATTGCCTTTAAAAGTGATGTCATTAGATGTATATTCTTTTTGTTTATGGCATATGGTAATGACGAGCGGTGTATAAAAATTAAATGTCCAAAAGGAAAAATACAAAACAGGAGCAGAGCAAACACGAACCTCAAGATTGTTTTAGAGGAATCCATACCTATTGGACTCACTCAAAAGTCACAGATAAAAAATATCGGTTGAAACATCCCTTCAAATCTACCCGCTCAAGTACGATGTATTTGCATCTATTATGAAGTTTGAAAAAACCCCGCAAATAAATTAACCATTGAATTAGTTTTGTATTTGTTATTTGTCGAAAACAAATACGCGGCGTCAAGCAAAGCTCATCTCTTTATTTTCTATCCATACTTGGTAATGTTGTATGTTAGTATATAGTTCCGGGTTTCTTTGTTTTTATTTCTGTCTAATTCCCCAATTTTAGTCAGTATTCTAATTTGATATTAGGCAAATTAAAAATATTTCAATTTAATTTGTAATCGGAAAGGAAATTAAGGGAGCCTTATTTAGAAGAACTGATAACAACAAGACAATAACCTTTATGTAGCTGTAATTCATAGTTCAATTGCTCTTATTTTTACAATTAGACTACTAGGATTGAGGAAACTCAAGAATAAATGCAGTTTTTCTTAAAATATGCATTGCATATCCTGTTTTCTTTTTTATTCTTTTGGAGGGGAGGGGGTGTCACGCAAAGTAGAAAATTCAGCTTGTCGGAGAACAGTACTTGTTTTAAAGAAAGATGTTGCTCCATTTACCTGAATTTATTTACATTACAAAGATATGCTGCAGTGCGTTCATATATTTACAAAAGAAAATACTACTAAATTGCTTCCTATAAAAATGTTTTGAATTGATCTTCTTGTGAAGAAACAAGTAAAACCATTATTTCATTTTTGTTTGAAAAATGAAGAAAGGAAATCATATTTTTTCTATTCTTTTGACATGCATGTCAACTCAAAATGCATTTAAAATTCATTTAAATGCGTGACATCTCAACGTTCAAACGGTTCATGTTTAGTTTTTGAACAACCTGTGTATAAGAACCTTCTGTTTTTTGTACATTGTTATACATGTATGTTACAACAAAATGCAATCAGTACACATTGAACAATTTTAGACATGGCAGATATTTAACCGAACATCAAAATTATGATTGTTTTATATTTTAACCGCGCATAACATATTATTGGTTATCGGTTCATGTGTGCTGCAATTAAATATTTTGAGTTTTTACATTATAAAAATGTGGTAACAGAGCAGCAATGCATTGAAACGGAATTTATAGTCTGCTCCTCATTTTAGTTCTTTTTTAATAGTACCGTATCCAATTAAAATCTTCGTGAAACAATATACAGAGGATGTTTCTCACATTAATCTTAAAATAGGTCATTACTGCCTAATGACTATCCATCTTTGAAATCGCCAAAATTAGTTACTAGTAATACCCGCAATTTTGTAAATTAACTAAATATTGCCATTGTCATTAAGTACGATTTTAGCATATGTTTTTTGTTCCTGCAATTATACATATCATAGTTAAAAACTGTATTTGAGCAAGCATGCATTCGATGATTCCGAGTCACAAAACCATCTAACATCAATTATATTATTATGCTCCAAGCATTTTTTTATTTTAAAAAGACAAGTTTGATCAGGTCATTTCTACATTTTTACGTCTCTGAACTAATAACGTTTTATTTACTTATCTTCACTATGATTTTACTAGCTTCATTTTTAAATTTCTCTGGGAAATTTAAATTGTGGGGTGAGAAATGCTAAACACTGCATATAGTCTTTAAACAACAAGCATTCTGAGAGTATTGCATAAGCAATTCACGTCCCCAACCGGTTTGTAATATTCTATGAAAGCTTCGAAGCATACATCTATTTCAAAACTATTAAAAAGAAGATGTTATACTTTAATCAAAGATAAAAGAACAGAGGAAATTCAAACTTAAAGTATTTGCTGGTAGAAATTTGTAAAACCAATGAACTTGTATGCACACTTACGATACATAAGCGGCTACGTGCTCATGTCAAAGGTCATTGGGGAAAAGTCGCTTACGCTATTGCGGATACATAACTTCAAAACAAAGATATTTCGAAAGATTTTCCCGTTTTTAATGTAACCATGCACCGGTATGTATTTTAATTAAACTTTGTACACATTTTTCACATTTTACCGTCTTTTGTACCCCGAATCAAAAGACCAACCCTGACAGACGCAGATAAAAGCTATAGTCCCCTCCAGTGAAACCGGTAGTTAACTAGTAACAAGGAGCTACATGTATTATGTCCAATGACTTTAAATGGAACTATTTTAAAATTCATATAGCTTGTACAATGCATAATACGATACACAAATAACAAAATACACTAACGAATATTATTGAGATCAATTCAAATTATTTAGCAATGGAAATTTGCGTTATCAAGTATATATCTTAACATGAACTTTTCAATTACCAAAATTAATCACGAAACCAGCCAATTTCACCGTTAAACATTGCTGTTTATTTCTTTACTATATTGATAAAATTGTAACTGTTTGTCCTATTGTTTCTTTAAGTTGACGTCCTAGTTCCTTTACGTGGATAGCTGATAATGGTGGCCTATGTCCGTGTAAAATCTCTTCTTTTGAAATGTTGATATCAATAGTAATTTATTGTTCTTTTTGCAATGGGCGCATATTCAGACACATTTTTCTTTTTTGCTAATGGTCCAGAAAATAGACCGGTTTTTTTATGTTTGTGAATATCAAAATTCATTTGAGTTGAAGCCAAGCTTAATAAAGTGTACAGAGAATAAATTGTAATTTAAGATTATTTATATTAGTTTACAAAAATGGTTGCAAAAGTCAAATATATGCAAAAAACTGATGACGATTGGAAATGATATAGAAAAGCTATCTTGATTGTTAAAAAATGCACATCAGGTCTCAGTGGATTTGATTATGTGACTTACCAAATTCATACATCGGTGAATTCGTCGAAATACTTGATACCTGGCATGTTTATTTCTGAATCAAATCAAGCAACTTTATCATTTTTTAAACAAAATTCATACGATGACCATTGCTATCACAGTCGATGCAAACAGTATCTGTTTTTCTACCGAAATATAAGCAAACATTTTTTAAATATATCAAGAAAATTGATTCTTTAAAAATTAGGTTGATGAGGTGTTACATGAAGCAAGATAGCAATAGTTCATGTTATTTAAAATTGTTTGTTACCTCACTGGCTCTAGACGTTTCAACAATACAACACAATGTTCACGCAAATATTTTTATTTGAATCATTATTGGTGGGCTGAAAATGTCGATAGTTTGATTACAAAAGAGCCCTTTCACTTTCATTGGTGCACCTGTGTACTGATCCTGCCTTTTTCTTGGGGAGTTAATGTATACAACTGTTGATTGGGACCAACAGCCAACTGTCGACAGTTGACTTCAAATCTGGTAAGTAATTTTCTATTTGTTGTTTTCGGCAGTTTTCATACATGTATATAGAAACATTTCTGTTTTTTTACATGCACCCTTTCTTGAATAGTCACTCTTTTTTTTATTTGAAAAAGAAACTTTGCTTTTTCATCAAAAATTAAAATAAGTGATTCGCCTATTTTATGCTTCCTTTTTGTGTAGAGTTGTAATGTTTTTCTGCAGCAAAAAAAAATCGACTTCATTTGATCCCATGGGAACATATTTAACCACATATTAACTTAAAAAATGTACGATCACACTGTGATCAAAACCTAATCAATTTGATAATATATGAACTATAAACACAAAGATTATGCTAAACGGGTTAGTAATTATTAGTTCAGTGCAACATCCCTTCTACATTTAATGCCTATTTCTAAAGAACCAGTTGTTCTCTATTCATTCATTAATTCGCCTTTGAATTGTTTTGTTTGTTTCAGAAGATGAACTTATGTCATTCGCTAGCTAATTGTTAACTGTGTTGAAAGGTGATTGAAGGGCAGAGCCATGCTAATTATCCTCTTTTTATTTTTATTTTAAGCACTTAGTTGACTAAATGGCAGAACAGAATCTGGTTTTTTTTCTTTTTTTCACAAAAAATACTTTTTTCACAATTTTAAAGAGGGTTAGTACTTTCCAAGACAATTAGTTGTTTCGAAAAATCTTCTAAGTTATCTTTATTTTCATTATCATCCCGGTTCACTTCGTGTACGACATACAAATAACTAAGTCAATTCCGTATAAAAAATGCTTAATGCTATTATGTCACAATTTTTGTAACTAAATATATGTACATATGATTTTTAAATTACATTTAATTTTATCCCAAGTCCGTGATTCTTGGAGATATATTCAAAGTCAAAGCATGAAGTTCTTAATTATCGTTGGCGCACTGGTTTTTGCTGCTCAGGTGAGGGAAACAAATTCGATATAGATATCCTTCTCACATATACCTAAATTGTCTATAATGTAAACACTTGCTGTAAATCTGTTTTCAGGCTAAGACTAATGTCTGTGAAGTCGGTACACAACCTTATTGTTCAAAGGGCTATGAGTGTGTTGGCGGAAACTGCTGTCAGGCTAAGGGTAATATTTGTCAATCAGTATTTCAAAATTCTATTTCTTTTTCTAAAAAAATGTATGACACTTTAGATTAATTTTATTTAATGATAAACTGTAATCAAAATAATAATTGTCAACACGTGAATTGAGACACATAAACAGTTGTTTGTTTACTACATCCGTAATTATCAAGAAATACAAAACTGTGCTAAAATTGAAAATGCAAATTAAAACTTTGACTATAATAAATTCATTCCACTTTAAGCACAAATATAAAATTTGAGAGCGATCTAAACTTTAAAACATATCGTTCAAAATAGAGAGAATATGTCCACACAACCAGCTATCCCATGGACTATGTGACGACAATGGTCAATGTCCAGATCCCGGTCATCAATGTTACACCACGGACGACGATCGACGTGTTTGCTGTAACAAAACCTACCTACACCTGTATGTATTCTATTTTCATGTAACACTTTAAAAAATGTAGTGATGAGTGAAAAAACCTGAAATAGTACAGGTATTTTTTTTTACATACACTTTTGTGATATTATATCAATTTTAAAACAATTCCTTTTATCAAAAAGAAACAACGTGATTGTTTGAGTGGGAAACCATGTGAATCAAGCGAAGATTGTCAGAAATCATACGAATGCGTCGAGGGAAGTTGCTGTTTTACTTCAGGTGACTCATGTAAATTAATGTTTTCTTCAAAACATTTAAAATATCAAATATCCAATCTATTTAAAGTTTATTACACAAAAAGAATTTGCAATAGACATAGCTAACTCTACATAAGCCTAATTGTACTACATGTCTATTATCCATAGTGCAACGATTCTATTTAATAACGATGGTAGCATTTTTTACGGTAACTATTTAATCCATAAAAGGAGAAACTAGTAGTGTTTCATTGAAGGCCATGGCGTCATCTTAATCATATGTTCCACAGGTTATCGGCAGTTGTCTACTATGTCACTTTAGCTGTCCAGTATAATACACTTAATCATATCTTCCCCAGGTTATCGGCAGTTGTCTACTATGCCACCTTAACTGTCCAGTATACTACACTTAGAAAGGACGGGCTACTGTATTTTAGGATAGTTCATGGAATCGGATTAACAAAAGATGGCGTTACAAAATGTTTTATTTATGCATTATTATTTATATGATATTGAAATTTTCAACAAAGGTTGTTGTACATATTATATTGGATATTCACTGCATGGTAATTTCTCGATATCGTTGACAGTAATGTCTGTTCGATAAATAGTGTTGTTTGTTGTTGTGAATTGTTGTCTTCCATGTTCATATATATCACCCATATCTACAGAAGCTGCCCTTATCAGTTTGGACCTGGTTATATTATACATAAAAAATTTTGTTGTTAATCTAATACATTTTTTTTCAATTTATTGATTTATTAAAATTTAATTGCCAATATCTAAATCGAAAGGGTTAAACAACTGTGTATATACTTTTTTCCTCAGACTCATGTCCAGTGGCATATGATAGTAATCCTCTGCTTGGTTGTTACATCCTTGTGAAAGAGAGCAATTTTGTTACCTACGATTATGCAAAGCAGCGTTGTGCAAATGATGGAGGAGCACTTCTTTTGATTGACTCAAAGGAGAAGTTAGCTGAAATTCAAATAGTGTTAGGTAATTTTTTTTCTTTGATGATTTAATTTCTGGTATTGATTTAAAGATTTGACTACAAAGTATAGTTCAAAATAAACGCTGAGAATAAAATGACATCTGTTAAATAAACATTTTTTTACTGACAGCGTTTTCGAAACAAATCTTAAGTAGACGTAGCCTTTCAGGAATTTGTGTCAATCAAAGCTGTTTTATTGGAACAATTAAAACAACTTCTATACTTATCTAAAAGATTTCAAATTATGTGTCCCTTTTACACTTTTAGTATTTATACGTTTCCTGTGAAATTGCACCATCTCACAATCTATAATAAATGCTTCTAATTATTTTTATTTTGATATTAAAACAATTGTTAATATTTCTCTAACCATTTATCCCTTTATCTAAAGAATCAGAAGATGATATTGTTTATTTATCACAACGGCGTTGTTATACACAGTGTATGACAGAAACAATGTAATACACAGTGTATGACAGAAACAATGTAATACACAGTGTATGACAGAAACAATGTAATACACAGTGTATGACAGAAACAATGTAATACACAGTGTATGACAGAAACAATGTAATACACAGTGTATGACAGAAACAATGTAATACACAGTGTATGACAGAAACAATGTAATACACAGTGTATGACAGAAACAATGTAATACACAGTGTATGACAGAAACAATGTGCTGTCTCACACCGCATAAAAATCATCAAAGATCAAAGAGGTGGGCAAAAATTGGATTTTTTAAGATAAGCACTGAACATTTTAATTTAAGGACATCACAGCAAAACTTTTTCATTCTGGAAAGTGACTTATTTGTCAGATGAGTGTGGATAGTATTCAAATATGATCTGTGGTATTGTATGCACCGATGTGAACCGGGGAATTTCGTTACCTGAAAAATGTCTTGTTCTACTACCCAAATTTAAATATTTGATCTTCCAGATGAGAAGGGTATGGATTATATTATCATCCAAGGCTCAAGGAGTCCTGGCTCCGATGTCTGGATGACTGATGATGGGATCCCTCTGTCCTTTCCTACGGATCTTTACGATGATGTGAATCCTGACAATACAGTGCTAGTGTTAAGTCTAACAGAAAATGAATACGGTGATGAAGGTTTTTATTTTTATGCTGTATCTCCAGAGAACACTTATTTTGAAAAATATGCTTGTGAAATTGAGAACTAAGTCCCATTCAATAAATAATAAATCGATGAGACTTTTATCTTTTATTTTTAAGCTTTAGTATTTTAATACGCATCGGCGGCCAGGACAGTTGGTTATTTTAAGTGTGTAAAAAAAACAGCAAGATTTAGAAATACCAGTATAGTTAATATTGAAATTCTTTATACATTTTGGAAAATTCATGAAAACGAAACGTGCAAGTACGATGAAATCATTTCAGTCATGGAGATAATGTTCGTGGGTAAGCAACATTGTCGTTGCTTTCTGAATCGTGAGGACATAATTTTGTTGTTTGGTAGTTTGGTATAACTTTGATAAAAAAAAAATACAAATGCTTGTTTAAACGTTGGTGGGGATATCAATTCGTTGACAAAGATTACAAGCAAAAGCCACAAAAAAGGGGTTTCCTATGAATGATAAGAATACCACGGTGTCTAATGCAATGCACAAAGACGGCGTGACATTTATGCAAGTAAGTATTGTATTCACGCTATTTGCACGCGTATTACTTATAGAGTAACCTGTGACAATATAAAATAAAAATTGACCCGCCTGGAAATTAAATTATCAAAATAAACTGTGTTTGAAAACGGTTAGGATACAGTTTCTGGAACAGTGTATGCTTGAGTTGCAAAAGTTCATGCATACATATGAAGTTTACAACCAAGTAAAATGACCTAATTGGAGTACGTTGTGATGAAAACATCAGGACTGAGTTACGACGCGCCGCAGGGGAGGAATTTAAACAAGAGGTCTAAGGGTCAACGCCACAGGATACTTAAGTAAACAAGAGGCCTTCGGGCACCACTGGGGACTTATTTAATCAAGAGGCCAAAAGACACAACGCCACATGGAACTAATTTTAACCGGATCTTATTTGTTTAATTCCTCCAATATTTTGAGTAGCGATTTTTTGTAAAATTGTAAATCTTGCGAGATTTTTGTTATATAGAGTTTAAGGTTTGACAATACATAAACAATGTAAAATAAAAATTAATGAAACTCACTTTCTGACTTCACATCTCAAGGTCTAAAAGCTAGCGATTTTTTTTTTCAATTATATAAAATTAATGGTATAAGCCTCTGGATGAGATATTGTGCATAATGGCAAGATCTAAAGAGGATAATAGTAAAGACATTTAAGCTTTACTGAAGATAACGGAGCTTAAACAGTGTGATCACGAAATATTTTTACTTAACACAATGTTTACGTAACACAAATATATCGAACATTGAAAATGAGATTTTTTGACTTTAATTTTAATTTTCTTTAGTAGAAGAACCTCTGATAAAATCGATATAAATCACATTTACAGAGCAAGTCTTAAAAGTTTGTACCTGAACTCGTTTTGTCAACAACAAGTTAATGTAGTGTCGATTAATATTCCATATTATGAGTATAATTGCTATCAGATGTTTCACATTGGTTGATCACACCTCTGTTTTCTTTTTATGTTCGACAAACAAACACTTAATTGTTTTAACAATTGTTATTTACACTAATTAACTTTTCTTTCCATAATATTTTTCTTTAAAAATGTAATATATGTTTTTTATTCGAATATCCTGAAAATATTTAATTAACCTCTTGTTATAAAGCCTTCAGAAAAAAAACACAGTGAAAACATACCGTGCAGTACTCAAATAATCAAGATGTTGACATATTTAAAACAATTAAACACATTGATGATAGACATGATTAATCGCAATGAAAACATTCTACATCATTCTACTAATGACAAAAAAGCTTACTTTTACAATAAAAGAACAGCTGTGTAAAGAGATAAGTTCTGTATAATACGGCTATGTAGGCCATGCTTACATAGAAATAATTACATGTTTAAACTATAATCAAAGCTCATTTTCTAGGTAACTTCCTGTCTTCCATCCCCTTTAAAGTTTGCCCAACCAACTTAAACATACCTGACCTATACTTTTAAAACAAAGAAATACATCTCTTTTTAATTGCGCCACAATTATTACAACACGTATTTTATTTTCGTAACTGCAGCAGTATATGCAAAAAAATATATAAAGCGCGTCACTCATTTTGTGTGCACAAAGAATTTATGAAAGTTAGTTATGAAACTATACTTCAATAAATAATGACTCAATGCTCAAGTACATGGGATTCAACTTAAAGGGGCGTGGTTACGATTTTGACCTAAAATTATTTCTCCGATTTTAATGTTAAGAATGCTTCAATAAGGCATTTTTAACAGGCAACCAAAATTTAAATGACATTCGTAGTTACTTGCGAGTTACAGAGCTTAAAATTCTTTGTTATGTAAACAAAGCTTTTGTTAACATTTTAATGTTTAACTAAAAATTCCAGTTTTAGACAAAAAAAAAATAATGTGTTAAACGTTAGAAGCTGTTTATTTTTGCTTAAAATGGATAAGATTGTAGACAAATCAGTTTTAAAAAGATTTTAACTGGTATACTGAACATATGTTAGCAAAAATAGGGCACGAACCTTGTTTACATTACGAAGAGTTGTGAGCCCTGTATCTTGCTCATAACTGTACGACTGACTCTTGAAATTAATTTGATCATTAGAATTGCATTCCTAAAGCCTTGTAAATAATAAAAACAGAAAAATAAAATTTGACCAAAATAGTGAGCATTCCCCTTTAAATTGTTAGTTGATAAAGTTGATATTTATGATATCCCAGGTTATAATCATACACTTAACCATTCCCTGTATGTTTTTGTAGTCGAAAATCTGATATAAAAAAAAACCACACAGTAAATAGCGTTTTAGGTTAAGATAATGACATTCCTTGCGATTGCGAATTGCATGATGATCTCTTGTCGTCTTACCCCTGTAGATTCTTCCTTTTTTTTTTCTTTGGTCGGTCTATCCTTATTGTATTTTTTGTTTATTACAATGTTTATTTACATTTCAAATCACAGGGCGTATTGCCTTTCTTATTACAAATAAAAGCTACGACAGTTTATAATTCAATTTGACTACTCATGGCAGTAAGCTTATATGTGTTCTGATTTTTGTTGCGTGTTTATTTTTATCCCCTACATCCATTTATTTTATACAGGCTTGTGCTCTTGATTATCGGTTATTCAGGTAATTTTTTGTGTCGAATTTAATATTCTTTTAGAACCGTTTTAAGAAGAGCTTGGACTTTTGGGAGGTCACCTCTGGCAGCGGTTAATAGAACTCTTTTTTTACAAGCCCCCTATAGTGCCCCATGCTCTCGGTTCTTGTGTTTTCATTATTATGTATGTTATAGCTAATTCTACTTTATGTTAACCTAATTTATAAGCCACACATTTTACTACTTCAGCATTCAATTTCCATAAACTACATCCATATTTGATCTGTTTTCAATTACATAATTTGGCAACTGCATCTTCATCAGACGGGACAAGTCTGATTTCATATTATCTCCTGTTTCTAAATTAACAATGTGCTGACAAATGTTACTGCGCGTGCATAACATGTAGGTCTGATGGATAATTTGTAAACATCCCAACCTCCTTTCGAATGCATGCATTGTTGTGTCAACGATCTTACACACATGGTATTTGGCGACATTCTATATAGTTCTTATAGATTCGAATTACATTTAAAAAGTAAGAATCGATAAAAAAAATTGTACTTTATTGAACATGATCTAAGCTCTAAATTTCAAAAGCAAAAAAGGAAAGATACATGTTGCGTGATCTATGGCTGCGATAACGTAAGAACCGCCAGGGTTAAACATTATGAGAGAAGAGCTAAGACTATTCATGTTAAAATTGAAATTTGAAGGAAGATAGGGCAGAAAGTTGCCATCATTAGTCTTCCAAACAGAGGAACTAGAACTCCAAGAGTATTGAATAGGAATAGCTATAGCACCTCTTTCAACTAAAAGAACAATTTTTTTTAAAAAGACAAAAAGCAAATATCACAATATTTCCAGATAAATTCTTTTATAAAAGAAAAATAATTAATTTTTTGCTGGTGTTAAGCCAAAGTAAAGATGCAATTTAATGGTCTTAACTAACATGAACAAAAATCGATCAGGGAATCATTTTAGTTGTTTATGTTTATAACGAATACAACATTGGATCTAACTTAACTATATAATCGTAAAAAGACCAGCGTGCACAGAGAGAAATCAATTCCTAATACATGTATACAGCAGTATCTGGTCAAAGATAGGAGTAACATCTGATAAAATATCAAAATAAAGATTAACAACATCATTCATTATAAAATATGGGTGAAATTTCACGAAGAAAAAGACAGATACATGCTAGAAGTGTTTGTAATAATTGTAATTTAGACTTTTTATTTAATTTAGAAGCGAGTGCTCCAATAAAAAAAACCAGACTCAAAATTCTGAAAGGCTGAGTTTGCCTAAAGATTTTTTTTTTAAAGTGCCTAGGAAAATAACAGTGCATATATTTACTAAAGTAATTTTGATTTCAGCTCCAATTTTCAACAAAACTAAGTAATCATTCCATCCATGTCAAATATCAAAATTTTAAAAGAAACTCGCCCATTAAATTGGATAATTCACCCCCCCCCCCTACGCTGCCTTGCATTATTGTAGGTAATTCCATCGCTCTTCTCCACAATGATATAACATCATTCACGGTTTGTTATAATTGTCATTTTTTTTTCATCCAAGTAGAGGATTACTATAACATGCGATGTGACGCGATTCTAAGGAAAAAATATAAATATACACCTATAAAGTCCTTTTCAATTACCTTTTCAAAATAAAATATGAATTAAATAGAACATTAAAAGCCATTCACTGTAAGCATTTAAACACTTGCATTGGAGGTTCGGCACGCATAGTCACCAATTTTTCTCAAGTTTTAATATGATTCATATTACCATATACCTATTATATAAAACACCAACAGTATGTCTTTTGAAAAAAACAATATGTGAAGTTTTACATATACAATAAATTGAGAGTGTTTGTAATATTGGTTTACAAATTATCGAATCTAGTCAAGATATATAAACAATCGTTACCATGGAAACATGATAAACAATTTCGTTCAATTCTATGTCTTTGTATCTCATTTCATTATGTAATGATTACCAAATTTTGATAAAAAAAAGGAGGGCATATTTTATCAAACTTATGTTTTTAGCTCACCTGAGCTGAAAGCTTTTTGTAGGGCGTTTGTCTCTGTCTGTCCATCCATCTGTGAACTTTCCACATTTTAGCTTTTTCTCTAGAACCACTAAGCCAGTTCAAGCCAAACTTAGCACAAATCATCCAGTTTAGGGGGTTCAAATTTGTTAGAATTAGGGTAACACCCTCTTTCGGGGGGGGGGGGGGTGATAAGGAACTAAATTTCAGCTACGATCTCATCATTTGACCTTGAAATGTGTTTAAGGTAACTGCACACTTTTTACATGAAAAGTTCTGTTTATGAGAAGTATGAGCCAGAAAGAGCTTAAGGAGGGTGTATACGCTTAGAATTGTTTTTTAGAGTAATCTGATATGAACTTCATTAGATGGACAGATGTTTGGATGATAAATGTACAGACAAACAGATGACTATAGGTCATATTCAAAGCACGACCCTTATCTATAATTAATATGTTTTACGGTGTGACCGTTGGGGCGAGCGCAGAAGGAGTCCCACATCTGTCATCATTGTTAAATGCAACCCGTGGACTAACCCAAACCAAAAAACTTTGGCTTTGTCTCGAAAACTTTTACCACCGCAAGGAACCGGAAGATATCAAACTTTTATTCCAATGGTCCCTTCCTAGGTTTATACACTTAAACAAAAAACTACCACTGAGCATTAATAAAATGTTAAACGCGGCCATGTTAAGGCTTCCCGATGTGATATGTAGAAAGTCACTTGTCTGTACTTCATACAATATGACGTCATAATTAACTTTGACGTCACGATCTGCATTCCTGTCGATAGTTCTCAGGGAATGTATCTTAACGTTAAAAGTGAATTATATCAAACCAGTATAATACCGCATGTTTCCTTTATATAGATGCTGCAGTTAATTCTAGACGTACAGAATTCATTCATATTAAAAACCAGTATCAAATAATCGGCAGTTTTAATGCTTCGTTTTAAGTAAAAGACTATTTATAAACTAGTGGTTTGGAGACTCTCCCTGCTACGTGTAAACAACTGAATGAAGAAATTTTAATGCATGTAAAACCAGCTTGGCGCAGGTGAAAGATCAACACAATTTTAGAATATTTTACGTAAAATTGGTAGAGAATATAAGTACCAATGTGAATCGTGCTGCGGAAACCTACGGATTTACCCCAATATTTTGTAAATCGCTTTTGATTAGTAAAAATGTGCATTATTTTGATGATTTTGTGGAATGTTTCAACAATATCTTCTATAAACGAAATATCTATTTCTTTCCCAAGCAAGAACTTCAAAGTTTATGACTTAACAAAGGATTTTTCTTAAAAATATGCATGATTTAATGTCATTAATCACCTGCGCCGATGCGTTTTAACTAGATCATTTGCAATATTACGATTCGCCTGTCACGTGATTACGAAGTACATATGACGTCACAAAAATGCATCAAATATAATGTTTAACATCGATGTCAATAAATGTAACATAGATTTAAAGAAATACTCCCGGTAAAATTATTTTTGCCATGATTCAAATAATATCGTTTTCCAGCCGTATTTTAGCATCGGGACGCCTTAACAATGCTGCGAACAGACTTATTAAAATATTTTGATAAACACAAAGCCGGTTTTTAAATTTTTTTTATCTCTTCTTTACCTTTTAATAATGATCATTAAAATCAATAAATTGTGTGTCTGTGTTATTTCTCATTTTGTTCCTTGTTGTTACCGGTGTTTTAGTTTTCCTCTGTGACATCAATTTTGTTTTTAATCTTTTTAATTTTTGTACGCTATACGTTGTAGACATGTTCCCTCCCCCTTTTTTAAGTGTGTGATATCCAATATTATTGAAAGGTTTGACCACATATGTTGCATATAACAAATACATGTAGATATTTTAACAGTTTAATTTTTTTCTTTTATTTATTCATTACAAAATGACGTGGCTACACGTAGATCTAATAATGATTAGACTTTTCTTTTTTAATAAGTTTTTGTCACCTACCTAACGTATACAATGATTGGATCAATATGACAATAAATTTAGCATGGAACTTGCATGTGTATTTACTGAGCAAAAAAAAAAATCATTAAAACAAAACTAATCAGCCAAAGAGTCACCGTTAATAGTGAGCGCAGTATCAGTATTAACGGTGACTCCCTACTGTGTACTTCCTACACGTTACATTCAGTACAGATGCTTGATCCACCTCTAAATGTATCGCGGGAATATAAAACGCCAGATCACTGTGACGTCATACTTAACTTTTTGCGCTCGACAGTTTTCGTAAATTGTCGGACAAATTCGGGGAAGGAAATGACGTCATAGGTACAGTTTTTTACATAAGCATATGTGTTGTTTACTTTAATGTTTTTAAAAGGATTTTTTATTGTTAAATGAAAATGTTGTATGCGATTTACAGGTAAGAATTTTCCTTAGAAACGCTTCCTGTTCCGCCAAGTTGCTATGCACCGCAAAGGATCACTGGGATAGTAGAACGTTTTCACGCGGGTCCACAAAATTTTCTTTGAACAATGTGCAGATTTCAACTCGAATTTCCTCCGTTCGTACACGTTGTCTATGGAGCTCGCTACGCGAGCGGCGCTTCGCGCCGCCTCGCTGCGCTCGCTATTAAGGATTTGTTAGCATTTTTTAAAAATGTTCCAAAAATTCATTTGGCCGAAAAAGTTAAAACTTGTGTGGAAGCATCCTTAGGTAGCGTAGACTCAAGGTCGTTCAAATCATGATCTCTGGGGGTAGGGTGGGGCCACATTCAGAGGGGGGGGGGTGGATTTTTCACATAGGAATAAATGAAAAAATAATTTAAAATACTCTTCTCTAAGAAAAAATAAGTTTGACGTTTAACATGAGAATATATGCAGAAAATTTTTAAAGATCTTTTTTAAACAAGATATACTCAACTAGATTGTCAAGATACATTGTTCTGCTTTCATGCTAGAGTTGCTAAGGTAAGCAATGAGGCGCTAAGGCATTTTGCTTGTCTAACTGATTGCTATGGTTTTATATGGTAAGAAAGATCATAATGCTACATGTACATGTATTCATTCAGTGTGAAAAAAAAAACAGCTGACCTCTTCCTTGATGTTAAATTTTCATTCAAAGAATTTAATGATTGAGGTAACAAAACATATTATGCAAATTATTACTCATATTAGTTATAAATAGTATTCTAATATAGATAATCATGAAATCCTTTGCCATCTTTTTTGTCAATTCCTCAAGTTATTGCTGCAACACTAATAAAATCATACATCTGTATTTTTTTTTTTAATTATAACTTTAATGAATTTAAAAAAAAATCCATAAAGATGAGAATGCTGAAATTAATCAATTTTTAAAATCAAGTGTATATAGACATATATGTTAAAAATATACTAGTAATCATGCAGATGTACTTGTAAGTAATGATCCATGTGTTGATTGATTATATACTATGTTTATGAATGCTTGAATTTTTCTTAGCTGCAAAAGAAAAATAAGAGTACTTTTAATTATAAATATTTTGGTCAGAATCCAAATTGTTGTAGTTTTCATTTCTCTCTTGCTTAAAATGCCAATTCACTCACTCAAACAACTTGAATTTTTAATTCATGGATGAATCCATACGCTTATAACCAAACAGTTTGAAGAAAAGTTTAAAGAACTCTTAAAAACTTGTCTGGAAGCTGCTACTCACCATATGTGGTTATTTTTCAGTGACCAGATATACACTTTTAATACCAAATAAGTCCTAGGAATATAACTTTATTTGAAATACTCTCTGTTCAACTTAGATCAACGTATTTACATGGCTGCTAATTTCATTCCTTATTTCCTGTTTAACTGTAATCAAGGATCATGAAATTTCAAATTATCTTTTTAAAAACTTACAAAAATACAATTCCTGCAGTCTACAAATGCAGAGAATTTTTAAACATTTTCATCCAAATAGCTAGTTTGTATTTAATGTTATTTTTACATTCCCAATGCATAATATTTCATTCCTTTCATTGTTTCATACAAATTAACAGTTTTGGCTGAATCAGAATGGCTCATTTATATAGAACTTAGCATAGGAGTTATGCATGAAATATAATTTCTCAGCAGAAAAAAATATTACTTTCATCAAGTAAGCTATGAATTCATTACTTATCCAAAATGTCATAAATTTAATGCTGATTTCACAAGTTTATCATAATTATAAATCTTAAGGTATGTGAACTTAAAAAGATAATAAAAGTAAATTAAGGTAACTCCTAACAATGTCCGAGCTTTGTTTACCAAAAAAAGAATTTGAAACCCTATAATTTGCTTATAGCTCAATATTTGTCTTTCAAATTTTGACGAGGCATTAAGAATACCCAAATTAATTAATCTATACATTAGAAATGAAAAAATAAAATCTAAAGATTTTTTTAGATAAAATCGTGTCTAAGTTCCTTTCATCCTCTTTTATTTAACCTTCGTATGGGTATAGGGCAATATACACGTAAAAACTAATGACAATTAAACTTTACCAACTGACTGATACAACATCAAAGTTCAAACATACCACAGCAAAGACATTCAAGATTGTCTATACAAAACAAAAAATTAATGTGAAGCGATTCCATTTTTATGACACTCTAACATCCAGGAATGTTAGTACATTCGGAACTGCCGGAAAAGCCCGAGAAGTTGCAATTATGGACAATCATTCAACAAGTGGGATGAAGAACAGCATGTACTAGTGGACGAGTGAGACTCAATAATATAAGGCAGGCGAAAAGCATTGTCTGAAGCTGGTCCTGATGAAGTTCCTGGGATTTATTCCGTATTTCCTGAGGAAGCCGTACAACCGCCCGAGTACTCGTCTGCTGGGATTTCTTGGTTCCCGGAGAAGAATGTACGCGTTTTCTGTTGAAAGTAAAACAAGTATTCCTTTTAAGGGAATGATCGGCAATAATGATATATAGATAGCTAGAAGCAATCAACATGATCAGTTTGATGTAAAAAAAAATTAAAAAATACTGTATTCTATCAAATTATAGAATATTTATTCTGAATCAGTACACCATAATTTCATCATTATAAACCGTCAACAAATTTAATTTTGAAATAAATTTGGGGAAAGCCGTACGTAAACTCCTTGTCTTGTTTTATATTTTTAACGTCATTATTAAATGTTAATGTCTCTTCTTAAGAACACTAGGTAGGGCTCTTCAAAGAGCAATAACACGTATACACAGAAAGAGTTGTATTAAAATAATTTAATGCGACTGAAAAAATTGAATGTCATCAGTATGGTAACTTGCTATTGAGGTCGCATTATAACGTAACCTTGTTAATAAACCAAGAAGTCTTCCTAGCTTCTATTATGAAACATCAAAAGATCGAGGTCAGTTCAAGGAGCATCTTCTTATAATCGAAGTCAGTTCATCGAGGTCATCTGCATTACTGAATGAACCTTTCGATCGATATTCTTACGCGTGAGACAAAATGTGCATTCTTGAATTAACAGGTCGAATTCTATTTAATGAATGTTTGCATCTCTTAAGGTAAACAAATGGAAATAAAACTGAGTAAAATGTTATCTAAATACTAAACCAAAGCTTCAAGTCTTATAAGAACTACTTATGCAAGCGGAATGTGTGCGCAAGTGGAAGCATTTGCCGGATGCCTCCTATGGTCACATTAGTTATCGGCAGAAGCCGATCACAAAAATAAAGGATCAAATCATTTGAATACAAGGAAAGATTAATGAAAATCTAATGGTGATTCATTGAGTTTTAAAGTCCCGTAGTTATTTACTGACTTTGCTTGACCTCATGATTGCAAAACAAAAGTCATGCAATACTTGTGTGATGTAATTTTCTTGTACATGTACCCTTCGTAAAATTCCAAGGCGCGAACGACACTGTGGTAAGGGTACCATATAAGTTGTGAAATACAAGCATCTGGGTTACCCGCGTGAATGAGATTCTGGATATAGGGTTTTTTCGGCACATATTGTTTTTGTTTCGCCCCTCTTCACTTACAACTCAAAATATAATACCGTTTTGAATTTTCCTAGACAGAGTTGTTAACAAAAGATAATTTGAGACACTTTAATTCGTCCTGTCTAATATATTCGCCCGCTGAAAAAGGGCGAAATCGCAAAAAAGGGCGAATATTTCCTATGAAAAGTATTATAAAGTATGTCAAGCAGATTATTACACCCGACTTAATCACTTAAGCCTCGTGTTAGCATTTTTTTCGACACCCCTCAAAAGACATTTAACACCCCCCGGTATAATCGTTACCACTGGGATATTTCCGTAAACGCTAACGAAGAATTTATGTTGAGTTACGGAATTTGACGAATTTGTTCGGAATGAACGATGTACGTACCGGATTTGTTCTGTCCTTGCTGTCTACATGAATAGACAATGGCGTAGTGGATGTAGTCCGTCTTGACCACCCAGTAGTTCCCGTTAGGATCAACAGGCTGGACTAAAAGTGTTAAAATGTAAATTATAAGTATACAAGTACTAATAGTACTAGTATATCAGCAGAATAGATAAGATCAATAATAGTTTATGCTGTACTGAATTAAATAGCACACACGAAGTCTACAAAACTGCCTTTTTGAAGATCAGGCACGTCGCATCAGGGGGGGGGGGGGGGGGGGGCACGGGGGGCCTGCCCCCCCCCCCCCCCCCCCCACTTTTTCTCGCAGCAACAAATTTTTTAAGATTTACATATAAAAAAATGAATTATAATGGAGTTGCCCCCCCCCCCCCACTTTTTTTGAAGTTAGTAAAAAATTTATATGAAAAAAAGGAAATGAGTAGTCAAATTGAATATTACACCCCCCCCCCCCCCACCGGATTAGGAATTTCATGATTTGGAGGGAATAAAATTTTGGTAGGGAAGGATTTTTTTTTGGAAGTATAGTTGGTTCCCCCCCTCCCCCCCCCCCCCCCCCCCCCCAACGGATAAGGATTTTGAAGATTTTTGGAAACTTTAAATTTCCCTTTTTTTCCGTTTGGTGGTAAAGATTTTTTGGATGGGTCTGCCCCCCCCCCCCCCCACTTTCAAAAACGATGCTACGTGCCTGAAGATGCATGTACAGAGTACTGCATTAGCAGATTAGATATGATCAATCATAGCTTATGCTGTACTAGCACAAATGAACTCTACAAAATTGCCCTTTTGAAGATACGGGCATATACATAAACCATATATTTAATAGGTGTTAGATATCATGTATACTTACATGGGGAGAATGTGACGGAAAGTCTCGCGGGATCTCGTGGATCCACGGGTCTAGCCACGCCTTCTATGCTTACTGGTTCCCCTGTCCTAAAAAGAAAACCTTCGGGTTATACATGATAATTACAAATTAACAATTTACATCTAAGGTCTAAGAACTCGGGGAGCATCGCCCTCATCCTTTTTAAATTAAATATTCGCATTCGTGCTGATTTTATCTCACTACAATCTCTGTTAATTCATTTGCTCTCTCCCCCCCTCTCTCTCTCTCTCTCTCTCTCTCTCTCTCTCTCTCTCTCTCTCTCTCTCTCTCTCTCTCTCTCTCTCTGTGCCGCATTTACCGCTACATAATACAAGCATATGCTGTGAAATTGGGTATTTTGTAAATTTTGTAAAAAAAAATTTGAACAAAACCTATGAATCTAAACATGGTTTTATTAGATTATGCATCAATTCTGTACAGTTTCGGACATTCAAAAAGAACTTTCAAAACTCTATGAGCACCCCGCGGCATAATTTATTTAGCGTTTTTTTTCATTATTTGCACTAAAAAAAACTATATGCATATCAAAAAGTAGACAACTACTTGCATTTTAAGTAATTTAATTCCCATAACGGCAGATTTGTACTATACATAGTGCAAATATATCTTTATGTATGTAGATTTTAACGCACTTTTATTATTGCAGCTGGTTCTTCAAACAAATTGACATTCCATCTATCAACAAAAAGGGACTTGTGTGGATAGAAAGAAGACTTAATAAAGAGCGGACGATTGGCCTTTTGGCCTTCAGCCATTGTTGTAATTTATGGAAATGACAAGTAAATGGGTGTGATGTATGTGATGTATGAATAGTCATCAATCTACATCAACTCTACATGGCGGTACGTGAAATATATCTCATTCCTTTGAATTTGCGTTTTTATAGCAGGCTTTAAACAGTGTCTTTTTTCTAGTCCTAATTCCGTCACCGATGAATAGTGGGGGGGGGGGGGTAAAAAATATATTTTAGATATTAAATATTCCTATCAGGCAATGTTTCACTAATTGTATGTGGTTGAAGCACTTCTATAAACATAAATAGTTCAGCGGAAAATATGTAAATCATATATTTACATATGTATACATGTATGCATGTTCAAAATTTTATGCGCACATTATTAACCCACCCCGATTTTCTAATGCGAACAGGTTGTAATTGGGTTTTTTTTTTTTAAATAAACATAGAATAAACTTTTTAAAAATAGAATATAAAAACTTATTAATGTCAACATTAGTATGTATGGAACAAAAACAATAAATTATCCAAAAAAAAAAAAAAGATTAAACTCTAGACGTTCAACTTTGCAATATATATACACTGTAAATAGTTACATTTTCTTGCCGAAATAAACAGAGAATGAGAGGTGTTGTGTATATCAATAGCCGCTCTATCCCAAACATTTCTGCAAACCCTTCATTAACATCTTATGATTTAACTCAATTTAATTTAATTTCATTTAAATTGTAAATAAATGAAAAATATGCATCATGAAAAAATAATTACACAATCTTCTATATTATAAACTTTTTTTTCTTTGCAAAGACGTTATCGACCATGCGCTGATATCACTATACTACGGTCATTGGTTCAAACCCCGCCAGAGAAGAAAAAAAATGATTTTTCTACCCCCCCCCCCCCCCCTTTTTTTTTTAATAAAGGGAGAGGAAGAGTGGTAATACCGCCAGTGGTATATGGAAAAACCTTTTCTTATTTGCCTTTTGCATAGTTTTTTTTTTTTTTTTGGGGGGGGGGGGTGTTGCTGGATTGATGAGGGATGTGACCTTGACCTACCTTTCGTTGACCCCGGTGTTCTCCACCTTGATGGTCCCGTCATTGTTGTTGGTGTAGGTGGCCTGAGAACACGTTACCCCGTCCTGAGCCGCCAGGAAGAAGCGCTCAAACTCGTACCATACCCCGACATACTGCAGGAAGGCAAGAAGTAACAGTGGAGATCTAGAGATACTGTCCGTGCTTAAGGAGGCTAGATGGGCTGATCTTCCTTAAACTTTTCATATGAATTTTTCAGTTGATAGTGTTTTTTTTCTTTATTTATTTATTTTTAGTAACAGTCGTGATTTATAAAATCAAAAATCCATATCAAGAAATAAACGAACGCTAGATTACTAATGACCCCCTTGGGCTAACATCCGTGCCAACGAGAGATATTGATATAAGTTATAGAACTTGTTAACAATCGTTGTAAAATAAATAAAGTTCAGTTTTGTTTTGTTTTAGATTATCAATGAAGAATAAAGTGACCTTCTTTTTTTCTATTAACTTACGTGCCTGACGTTAAATGGTCTGACGGTAGGGATGTTCGGGCATACCCCGGGACTCGTCACTTGTCCATGCGTTACCGACGAAAAAACCAGAGATATCACGAAAAGGACTGCCACGGAAAGATCCATAGTGCGGACGTACTGTCGCCAAATGTCACTCTGTATAAACTACCGGAAAGTCTGACTCTGGTTTGTATATATATACAATGCATGTCCATTGGGGCCCCGGGGGGAGAAATAACATTTGGCCTGTCAGTATTTATACAAGTATATATTAGTATAATAAACCAATTGTTCGTTTTCTTTTAATCTTTTTTATTAACTTTTATACCGGAATTATAGACCAAAAAAAAAATGAAAAAGGTTGGTAAATACAAAGGGTCTACATATAAAACCTTTAATGTGAGGCAAATTAAGGTATTGCTTATTTTTTTTTTATTACATTTTAAATGATTATCATAAACATACAATTTTACGTAACTTGTTTTTTTTTTAATTCACGTGTTTTTTATTCATGCATATTTTTTCGCACGTGCCGCATTATTTACCATGCAGCTGAAGACGATTCATTACACACGTGTTTTGTAACCCACATTAATTTTACAAAGATGGTTTGACCTTTTTCCAGCACAATTTTAAATTCTTAAACCTTTACTCTTGCCACCGCAAATCACCTTCGTAAAGTTCAAGACTTAAAGAACTGTTTCATTTTGTCCGATTTTAAAGCTGTTGAAGTTTGACAGAGACACAAAAAGTGAAGCATCGTTGATGCTTTTTGCATTACAGAAGATACATCAAGTTCTAAATCTTACACTCCAAAATCTTGCGTTAAAGGGCAAGAACAGAAATTAAGATCAAAATAGTGTTTTAAAATGTTTTTTACACAATATTTCCACAGCATTTGTTAAATAAATGTTTACTTTTCGATGCAAAATTGAAATATGTGGGCTGAAACTTGACAAAGCTTTGACCATGTTTGCAATTTCATATCGATAATATCGAAACTAGATGTATATATCTGTTTAATTGTGATCCATCCATGACTACTTCATGATAGCATGCCAAGTTTAATTTTAAATCACTTAAAGGGGCATGGTCACGATTTTGGTGAAAAAAATATTTTTTACGATTTTTATCTTTATAATACTTCAATAAAGCATTTTTAATAGGCAACCAAAATTTGATTGTCATTTGTTGAGTTATAAGCGAGTTACAGAGCTTACAATTCCTCGCTATGTAAACAAAACTTTTGTTTACATTTTGAATGTTGAAGTGAAAATTCCAGTTTTAGACCTAAAATGAATGTGTGAATCGTTAAGAACTGTTTATTAATGCTTAAAAAGAATAAGAATATAGACAAATCATCTAGAAAAAGATTTTTTACTGGTATATTGAACCTATGTAAACAAAAACAGGGCACGAGCCTTGTTTACATGACGAAGAATTGTGAGCCCTGTATCTTGCTTTAAACTCATCGACGGGCACCCAAATCTCATTTGATTATTTGAAACGCATTCATAAAGCATTGTAAATAATAAAAACAGAAAAATAAAATTTGACCAAAATCGTGACCATGCCCCTTTAAGAAATAAACTGAATAAAGATAAATATGTTCCATTCAAATGAACATTCTTCAAATAAAATACTCAATCTACACTCCCTACTTTTTTTTCGGTTATTTTCCAGATTTTGTATGAAAAATTTAATGCGGCACGATTTACAAGACGAATTTCATCAATTATGTAAGAATTGTCCAAATAAATCGTAAAATGTATTTACTCCACTCCTCGGCTTTTTTCTTCCGACTAATAGACGAAAAGTGTACGGTATCAATATATACACATTGTATGATCAATATACGATTGTATTTATACTGTTTTTACAATTTGTACAATATTGCGACACATCGATCCCACATGCACATCACTGATTGGCGAGCTTGTGTGGGGCTACAGTTGTAATCTATTTCATGACTGTTAATTCCTATATTAGTAATGTTAGTTATATTAAAATATATTAGTAATGTTGGAAAATCGTGAAATAAAACATATTTAAATAAAAATAAAATTCAAAATAATTTGAAAAAGTGACAAAATGTTTATCGGCAGCGTAAAAACATCAAAGAAATAACTCGAAGCCATACTAGTTGCAAATAAAAAGCAAAATTTTATTGACTAAAAGAATACAAGAAATGGTTACCGTAGGAAAAATAAGCCATTAAATTGAAGGTACTTAAATGTAATGTATATACACATGTCGGTTATATATACAGTGGGAATCTAAAATCAATAAAACTATATACAATCAACAAAAGAAAATCAACAACTTAAAAAAAGTTAAAGAATAAACCATATACATCTTATATACATACACGCCACAGTTGTCAATCGTAGCTGCAAAGAAAGATAACTCTGGGCAGCGTGTCAACAGCAGAAGAAAAAAAAATTCAACAAAAAAAAGTTGAAATCGAGCTCTAATGGTAGAAGTTAAAATACTATTATGTCGAAGCATTAATAATAAATAACAATTCATGTTGTTTTTTTTTTTTTTTACAGAGAACACCTTCACATATTAAAACAAATTGTAGTAAAATAATTGGTGTTTTTTTCATGCATGTTAAAAATGAATGAGAAAAAGACATTCCACACAACCCAAGTATATAAATAACTCAACTTTTAACCATAAAAAAATCTTTGGTTATTTTTGCTGTTAGATTTATTATGAAATATCAGGTGGTTTTCCTATTTTGTAGTGATCAGCAGACAGAGTGGCATTATAAAACAACAAAAGTTCGTTTCTTGGTAAAATAGTGGTTCATATTGTACACAAATTTAGAAGTTGACACAAAGATTAAATCCAGCTGATAAATTTACTTGTGATAAAAAAAAAAACAATTGAGGGTGTTTAACAATGTTCTGGTTAATACATAGACTCAAAAACTAAAACATTACAAGCAAGCATAGCAAAAGAGAAATGAAGTAGTTAAATGCTAATTTGTAAAAGAAAACTCAATATATTCAAGTCTCCAGTGATAATCATAAATTCATAAGTGGTGATCCTTTAAATAATGTTTGAGATCGTTTTTTAATAGAACTTCTTTTCCCTCTTTTATATCCTTGCTATCAATGTGTTTATATACATGTAGACTTCAAACAAATGATGGATTGTATACAAATATGCTAAAATATCCATTAAAAGTGAAAGGGGCAAACAAATGTGTACAATTCTAAAACTGACTTTTCTGGATCTTGTATATATATGTAAGAACTGCTGCCTTGCAAATAGAAAGCAAAATAGCTGTCCAAGATTTAATGAAAAAAATAATAATGAAAATGGCCAGAGCTAAAAAAAAAAAACACGATGGATTTAATATTTTAAAAAATAAACTTCAAATGAGTTAAAATTACTAGTTAAAAATTTTGAAATTCCTTCCTATTTATCGAATGACTTTGATTAAAAATAAATATTCAACAGTAAAACTGGGATGAAATATACATAGGTTTAACATTTTTATTACATTAATAAAACTTGTCTTCAGGCGGGAGAGCCTCCTCTAAAACTGTACAAACCCAACAGCAGAACAATTGTAAGCTATCTTCCTGTTTCTCTCTTAATTCATGATATACTTTTGCATTTATACAAAATTTAAACATTTCATCCAAAATTTAAAGAATTATTCCACACTCTTAAAATAAGACTTGATAAACCTACAATAAATATCTGTTAACACTTCCACAATTTACATAAGTTCTGCTCCTTAAGCAAAAATCAATCTCAGAACACCCAACATTTTGATATCTAAAAAAATGGCATTAAAAAATTGCACATGCTTTTTTTTTTACAAATTAAATTCCTCTTTCTTCTTTGTCAAAAGAACACTAAAACATTATTTCATTTTACCACAGGGGTCAAAAATCAAAGGTCACCAAGCACTTTGCTGAGAACTTAACTGAAAGTGAAAGTAGGCTAAATTTGCACAAAAATTATCTAAGTCTTTTCATCTATATTGTACATTAATTTTTATCTGTATTATGCTCTTGTACAAGTTTGACCCCTCCCCCAAGCCATTGAAGAGATTTACATCAAATTAAATTGCACAGTATGCATTTAAAGATACACCCACGACCTTAAATGCAATTTTTAACTATTTTTCTCCCTTTAAAGTTAATTTACAAAATAAAAAGCGTTAAAATGCATTAAATTTGCAATAAAAATACATCCATTCCAACACAGCCTCTGTTTTGATCAACTTCAAACAATGCTAAAGTCATTTCCTCTTTAACATGTTGGAAATTAAATACAGTAGCTAATTCTACATCAATGGATGGCATTTTTAAGTTTACAAACAAGTATTGCTAAAATCTGCCCTATTGCAGCAAATACAAACATATAGATATATACATATAATATATATATAATTATCTCATTCTAAAAATATGTCACAATACGTACATGTATGTCAGAATTCCAATTCATGAAACTCCACGCTTTTAATGATAACAAAGTAACAAAAGGACAACCCATTAATATGAATCCACTTCATACAGAAAACCAAGGGAGACATGAACAACTCCTTGTCAGTAAAACGCCTAGCTGACTCAGACTGGATGCCGCAACCTTGACCCTAGTCATGGAGGAATCAGTTCGTGGAGCTTGAATCGGCTGTGGATGTGAGGGCGGACATCTTCATTCTGAAACCGCAAAAATTGCACGCCATGTAAAATATTGATACTAGTACAGAAAACAAACACTGTACCCCATGAAAAAAGCTTTTCACGTGTATTTAACTGGCTAACACTTCACATGACAACACAGAAAGTTACAATGATACAATCTTTAATCTGAAACATTGTAAAGGATAAAATAGATTAAGCAGCAACAACTGCAGACAATATGGAAGATTGATAGTTGTATGAATGCTAGTAATGGACCTAACATTATGAATTATGGCCCTATGCTCCCTGAGGAATGAATTGTAAAGTCAACACAATTAAAATAAACAATTAAAACAGCAAACAAATTCAGAAAGAAATTGAAAATTTGTTTTTGACCCAATTTCAAGCTAAATTTGATTTCAATATAGGAAATTATTTTTTAAAAAATTCTCCAGATGAAGAAAATTATTTTGTCAGACCAAATCATTAAATGGATCAGATTTGCCAATTACACCCCCCCCTTCCCCCACCACCCCCTCAAAGCCCTTCTACACAACATATCCTCTACAAAGTTGAAAGTTCAAAAGAAAGTGCACACCCCCTCCTCCTCTACAACATATGTGTTATACAAGTGAAAAGCTGTCAATATGACAGCAAACCGGGTTTTCTTTTATGTGAACTGTATCCATAATCCATGTCAACCCTGAATTGATAAACACTACCTACTGTATCTTGTAGTGCTGAAACGAATGTTCGAATATTCGCGAATGAATAGTAAATTTCTAATATTCGAATGTATATTCAGCATTTGAATATTCGATCACATGTTAAACACCTATATCAAGCACTGTAAACTATGCAGTATCGTGTTATTTCATTTTACTCGGAACGAAAGTAAATATAAAGCCATCTATGACTGCCATGCTTGGTAGAGTCTATTACTTAACCCAGTAATAGACTCTTCCGCCATGCTTGTTTACCTTGAAAGCAAAAGCAGGGTTTACATCGAACGGAGACAAACATTCTAGATTTTTCAATTCATGTCAGACGCTGAAGAAAAAAATTGCTTAACTGTTTGAACGAGTGTGAGCTACGGAGAGTTAATATCGAAAGGTACATCGAAAGTTGTTTTTAAAAGATACCTCGATATAATTTGGTTTTTTTTTAAATAAACAGAACATTTCCGGAGTTATAAGCGTTATCAGTTTTCTGTTTAATACTATATCAAACATGGCGGAAATATTTGGACTGACTTACAAAGTTCCGTATTGGTCTCATACAGGAGTCAGGACTGCAGTATATTATTAAAGAAGTAATAAATCTTTTGATTGTAGTTGATGGAAATTTTTAAAAAATCAGTATATTATTATTTGCTTAAAAATTAAATGCGCACCCAATTCAATGGATGCTCATGCATTAAGTGTCAACTTCGAACTGACATGTTTAAGCAGTCTACACATACACCCACTTCGTAATACAAACTATCATATAGGCTTAATACATTGTCTATGATGTCTACGAATATTCGAATACGAATCGAATAGTACTCACGAATATTCGAATACTGATTTATGGTATTCGTTTCAGCACTAGTATCTTGTGAAATGGAGTACCCTACATGCAATATTTTGCCAAAAAATTACTAAGTTCAAAAGCTGGTATTTTTTTCATAAATCATCAAAAATCAAAATCCTTGCAATATGCACACCTCTGATATATGTACAATTGATGTGCAAAAGAACAACTTCCTATCTTCAATTCTTGAAAACTGTAGGAGGATTTATCCGTACAATGAGGGTACCCTTTTGGAAGCCCATTCACCATTTTAATAACCGGACTTTTCCGTTGGAAAACACGCTTACCCTATGCAAAAGACTCTGAAGAAATGGACCCCCCCCCCTCATCTCTACGTTTATGTAGTAAATGTATATAGTATATATATATATAATGTTATAAAACCTTACCCTATGTACAAGACTCTGTAAGAATGGGACCAGGTTCAGGAGCTCCCGGTCGTTCTTGTCCACAAACCAGCTCTCGATCGGAATCCCATTGTCCAGCTACAGACAGAAAGAAAACCACATCAACTGATAAATTACCAATCCTTGGAAATCAAATTAAGAAACAATAATAATTTTACAAAATGGACCTATCTGGGTTGTTTAAGTTATTACAGTTAAAAATCTCACAGAAAGAAAATTTGGGGTGTTACTAGGCCAAATAAATCAAATCCAAGGCTGATTTTTTTTATGTTGGTTAATATAGTTCAAACTTGTAGTTTAAGAGTTATCTTTCTTGATAAGCAGACATGGTCATGATTTTTGTTTTTTTTAATGTTGACATGTTTCAGGAAGGCATTTTTAATGATTTAACAAAATTGGACTCCTGATTTATCACAGATTCAGTCAGGAGTTAACATTACATAGCCCACTGACCTGATAGCCAAACGCCTGGGGGGAGTTGTCCACTATGATGGTCCTTGAAAGGTCACGACCCAGGATAGTCAGGTCTTTGATGTAGTTCCCATTGATACAGACGCAGTGCTCGCGGAACAGCCGATGTCTGTCATAAAGAAAAAGAGAGTAATATAGGATAGCATAATATTAGAGACAATATACCGTATTTTCCCGACGACTCGTCGATGCGGACGACTCGTTGAAATGCTCAGTTTTAGCCAAAATTTTAACAAAATCCTACGATACGTCGATCTCAGACCATACGTCAATCTTATCACTTCAAAATGGCCTATAAAACTGCAGTAACATTATCAGTGTATGATGCCACGATGTCACCGATATTGCTACCAATTATTATTAATGATTAACATTTAAACAATTACGCTTTATACTTATGCATCAAATTTTCAAATACCGGCAACTTCTACAAAGTCCCTTGCATTTTAAACAATTCCCGATATCGCGTGTTATGCAAAACTAAACTTACTTTGTCAGAAATATTTTATTCCCAAGCATTAAAATAAGTATCCACTCTGACTATCGCCAGTGTATTCGCCATTACGTAACCAGCCACCTGTTGACTCGGCGCGTGGTCAATGTTTGTTTAACAATTTCCGGTGTCATAGGCATGCACCTGTCTCGTGTCGGATTTCAAAGGGGGATCTCAAGTGCAGAAAGCTTAACAATTACTATATGATTTGATGAAACTTGTTTACTTTGTATCCAGTAATGCAGTTACACGCTATTGTTTTACATAGACACGGTTAGAAATAGATCGATCATTTGTACGACTTGATAATGACGATATACGACATACATACGTTTCCTAAAAAAATTATCTAAAAATAATCAAAGAATTGGACAATAATTAATCAGTGAACTATAATCACTCTTATAACGGTACTCTTTATATACACAGGGAGTGAAATTGCCGTAAAGATCTCAGCCTTAGGGCAAGATTATTAACACAACCGGTGTCAGCCTATTGTATAAACAGTTGTATTGATAATTGCCGATTACGTATTTAAAGATTGAATTTGACCACAAAATATTTCTGATTTATACTTTCCACTAACAACTCTTTACAAATAAAATAATTAAATTTAAAAAAAACATCCCCCGGACCTACTGCAATATTTTCTTCCATTCAAACTTGGTTTCAATTTTACTGCGCAATGTTATCTTCCTACTAGTGATACATAAAACCACATGACGATGTGTTTATAAAAACGGAACGGTAAAACTTTTAATTGATTAAAGACAATGTAACATTTTTTAATAACTGTTGTTATTATAATGTATTTAAATGTTGACAGATGAGTGAAAATGATAATTATTAAAGATGAACAGTGAATTCAACAACGTAAATTTCAATCACACAGCCAACTCAAGATGATTAAAACCAAGATTTTTAATGCTATTTTTTTTAAATTTCTGACATCGAGCCTACGACAAGTCGAACAAGACGATAAGTCGGGTGCTCTGCTTCAGAGGAAAAAAATACCGACTAATCGTCGGAAAAATACGGTAATACAGAGGCTGTTTTCAAGGAACAGACGATGTTTGTCATAAAGAAGAAGACAGTATTATAGAATATAATAATCTTAGAGACAATGACTGATTGGTTCACAGAACGACCGACGCCTGTCACAAACAAAGAGAATGTAACTATAGCTTCTTCACAAGCATTAACCAATCCTCATCAATATATTAGAAAGAGGCAACATCATGTCTATCATAAAGCTTTACAGAGGTAAACTCACTTGTTGAGTTTTACTCACTTCAGTTTTCCTTGTTTGATAACCCATTATCAGTTAAATGAACTATACTCCATTGAAGAGCTATATTCACTCAATGAGCTATATTCACTTAAAGAGCTATACTCACTTGATGAGCTATACTCACTTAATGAGCTATATTCACTATAAAAGCGACACTCACTTAAAGAACTATACTCACAAGATGAGCTATACTCACTTGTTGAGTTATACTCACTAGATGAGCTATACTCACTTGATGAGCTGTTTCTGAGGGTCCAGGATGTTGACCAGTTTGTCTGCGTAGACTTTCTTGGACGCTGTGAACAGGATGACCTCAAACATCTCGGACACAGTCTCCAGGAATTCCCGGAAATGGGGGCGAGTTCGGACAAACACCTGAATTCAATTAATAAATTTCTATAGCTTGTCATACATACAGTCTTATTCTGTTGTCTTAAGCTCAATGGGCCTGATGAAAAATGTCCTGAACATTTGAGGTTGGAATATATAAAGAAACAGTGGATTTGGACATTAACACGCTTCATCATAACTCTGGTGATTGATACATTAGAGTATATATTCAACTAAATTTACATTTTCCAGTGTTTTTGTCTACGATTAAGCTAAGAATCAGTTTTGTACTGTGTAGTCCAATATATTTTTTCAATGAATATCTAATAGTACAATTGCTGAAAATTATATCAATATACCTGATAAGGAATCATTCTTTGATTATTATGAGGTGATCATATACAGTCAGATGTGATCAAAACTATCATAAATCCCTTTGAGTTTTAATGTGTCTGATCCCATCATATTTGATCACCTCATAAAATCAAAAGAATGATTACTTTTTCCTTAATTAAATACAATATTTCACTCTGAGAAGCAAAAGTCCTGTGCTTTTATCATTGGCAATACAAACAGAAATTTGAAGAAAGATTTTCTCATATTTTGTGTTACATAAATGTTTATCGATGCTTTCATCATACACATAATTACAAACTCTATACTGATAACCAACTTTCATGTGTGACAAGTTTATTTCCCGATTTACTTCCTAAAAACTGGTTTGCAACGACTTTTGTTTGCGACCAAGCTTTAATCAGACGCATGTTTTTATAAAACTATTTGAACATTTGACTTGTTCGCTGCAAGATTTATTTGCGACAATGATGCTCTAGCAAACCTTGCAAAATTTCTCCCACGCAAATAAAAATGGTTTACAGTATTCGTGTAGAAAGTATTACCTTATACGTCACATCTTCAAACAAGACGGGGAAGGTAAATGCTGCATCCTCCAACTCTGTGAGGCTACAATGCACTAGAGTCTCGTCCTGTGATAGAAAGTAGAAAGTAGAAATTGAAAATAGTAGAATGTCATTGCCCTGTCATTATTGATGTAACAATCTGCTCCTTAAAGTTTTGATATAAAAAAGTTGAAGTTATGTTACAATGTCTCTGTAAAAAAATAACAAAAATATCCAAAAAAAATTTCAAAAAAAAAAAAATTCAAACATTTTTTTAAAGTTAAAGTAGTCCGAGTATCGCACTACGTCATAATACGGATTTTACAATATTGGTTCGACTTTTACAGAGCGTTATTGATACCCGGTATTGATTTTGCTCTACATCGCTGTTGTAAACAATGGCAATAATATAGCAATTAGAACGGTAATATATGTATTCTATGAGAGATAGAAATGATTAATGTTGAGAAACTCGATTCGGTTAAAGTAAAATGAAAAACGAAGTTTCTGATTAACCAGGATCTCAGGTATGCTTATATCTTCTTTGTTTTGACCCCTTCCCCCCCCCCCACCAAATTTTTCTTTTTCTTTTACTGAAACCGGTTTAAATTTAGAGACAGAAGCTATTTTGAATTCAATCAATCGTCAATTAATTAATGTTTAAATGATATCTAACATTGTTGACAGATCTAGGCAGAAAACTGTAGCAAAATGTGATTTTTACGGATTTTTTCGTCAGGGTCTACTTGGTTTAGAGCTTATAGCGTGAAAAGTAATCCGTCAACATATAATTTATTTTACCAAATCTTTTTTCTAAGATGTCAATCTATGGAATAAACACCATGAATTTAAGTTTGAGTCCATAAAATAGTAAAAAAATTACCAAACGCGATACTAGCATTGCATTTTTTGTATTCTATTTTGATACATCAGGTCCATAAAGCGTACTTACTTACAAAAATTTGCGCAAAATTATTGATGAGATATGGCTTAAATAAATATTTATACTCTATTTTGTATGTTCAGTTCTAATTTTCCCAAAATTGGTAATTATTTTCAGGAAAAAAGGACGTCTGGCAAATTTCATAATTGTCAATAATTTTCGCAAGGGAGTACACCCGTCTGAGAGGTGATAACAAACAAACTAGCATGTAAACATACATATTTTCTTTTGTATATGTATTGCTAGAATGTATTTCTATCATTTAAAGCTAAGCTTTTAATGATTGAGCCCATTTAGTGCAGAGTATAGGACTACCTTAACAGAACAGATCCCTTTACATTAAAGAAGTGCATGATCCTGTCATCAGATGATGTGGGCCCGTACAAACATTGACCTGACCTACTTTTTCAATGTCATACTAACCAGGTCAAGGACGAGGGAGAATTCTGGCGAGCTTCGAGTTTTCAGTGGTAGAGCGGGGTTACGTGCCCTTAGATCCTCAGTCAAAGGGGGCAGGTTTTTAATGAAAAGGTATCTGAAAAATCAGCACCATTTTTATTCAACATTTGTTTAGAATTTAGAAAATAAGTTCACATTTCTCGTTTTTTCATCCATTTCACAATTACAATTTCTCCATCAATTAATTTTTTTGTAAGTGATACTCAACTCAACAAGTTTAAATATCAAATAGACAAAACCAATTTTTTTCTTCAATAGAAACTACCCTAATTCCATTTTTTTCCAAAACATTAGCAAAACTCATATTAACTTTAATATTTTTACCAATCAAAATAATGCACAACATTCAGAACAGAACAATGGTGACCTACGGATCAAAAAGTTCAGCATCAAAATCGTCAGCTATGGCTTCCTCTTCCTCCTCGTATATCCCATACTCCTCCTCCCCGAGTCCGTCGCACTCCATGGTCTCCGACTTCCCACACACCAGGTGATTGTTGTTGCCTTCCAGCGCTGGCTTCTCATTGGTGCAGATCTCCACAGGGACGTTATAGGCGGGGTGGTCAGTGTGACACACCTCTATCGGGATCTCCAGCGGTTCCTGGTTCTCTTTGGCTGTAACGTCACAAGTTTTTCCAATAATATAAACGTAGTTTACACATGATGTGTTTATCAATTAATACAACCCAAAAATTTGAAATGTGTGTTTATTTAATTGCATTTCTATCCCAAAAAAGTCCAGGATTGTCACTGAACATCAGATTCTCTGTTAAAACAGCATCCTTTTCAGCAAGCTTCAATCTTAACTTCAACGCTTGTACACTACACAATTTAAGTGCACTTGATATACAATACAAAATGTTTACACAAGTGTAGACCAAAAAAAGTTAAGCTTAATCAAATGCCCCTTCATTGGACCTATAACCTTTGACTCTTACTTGATAAGACCTATACCTATAACCTTTGACCCTTACTTGATACGACCTATACCTATAACCTTTGAACTTTACTTGATAAAACCTATAACCAATGACCCTTACTTGACGAGGCTCCGTCTGACTCCTCCCCCTCATGGTAGTGGGTCACGCCCCCAAAGTCCAGAGACTTGGCGATACTCTCCATCCCTTCTCTCTCTTCATGCTCTGTGTAAAAAACAATGTCACAGAACGTGAGCAAGAACACCAATTATTTATGGACAATATTGCATATTTTCTTTTTTATAAACTTTTTTTTAACATATTCTTATTGATATTTGTCAATATTTAAATCTAATGTCTACAAAGTTTGAATTCCATTATGAAAACTAGTCAAAACATTCTCCTTTCAAAATAACGGAACATACTAACCTCCTTCATAGCAGTGGTACACGGGGGAAAAGATGGTTCCCAGCATGGGCACGCGGAGCGGGGAACCAGTCTCTGGATTTTCTTTGTGAATTTTCAATGGTTTTTTGTGGATGGCTGCAGGAAACAATGAAAGAAGAAATCAAAAGTAAATCAAATGTGGCAGTTGCAAATTTTTTTTTTTGCCAACACTTCATAGGGTCTGAAGAAACTAATTTTTTTTTTTTTTTAAATAATGGATAAAAGATTGATCCTGTGGATTGGAGGAGTGGATCATACCTGTTTTACTGATTTCAGGGGTGGAAGTTATGAAGCCTGCCCCAGGCTGATCAGACTTGTCGTCCTTGGGGATTGGACACAGTCCGCCCTTCCTCTGTTTCTTTGGTGGGGTACGCTGCAATTCCTACAGAAAAATAATCAAAGGCAAAAATTTTTATAACAGGCAGTTAAAGCATAATTAAAAACATGCAGAAGGAAATATTGCTTTTCTTTATTTGAGGTTTGCTGATGTACTCTGTACCTATGTCCCAATATGAAAAATGTTAATCATACCAAAACAAGCAAACAAATCCTGACCCCTCCCCTACTTAACTTGACCCAGTAACAAGCTATGGATATGTCCCTCCCTCTTAAACCTTTTTCCCAGTGGTGGCCCCATTTCCGGACTTTCCTCCCTCTCCCTTTTTTACCTTGACCTACGTGGTGACCCTTTATTTACCTTGACCCGCGTGGTGACCCCCGTCCTCTGCGGTGTAGCAGCCTCAGTCTGGTCGTGGCGTTTTCTCATCCTGGTTGTGGCGGTTGCCGAGGAACCGCCCAGTTTCCGGCGGAGCTGCATGCTGTCTTTACCGCAACACTCCAGAGGCATTTCTGTAAAAAAGAAACAACAGATTTAAAAAGATTTGTTAGAACCATTTTAACAAGGACTTGGACTTTGGGTAGTTGTGTCAAACAGCAATGTGATGTAGGCATGTCTATTTCATTGTTGGCTATTCAGCCATGGCTCTTTGAAATCAACAAGATTTATCTGGCTTTTGAGTTAAGACTATGCAATTACTACTATATACTTACCTTGAAACCAGTGTCATTTTTAACTTGTTTTGGTGGAAAAATAGATAGTGATGTCTTACTGAAAGCCTACAGCCTTGTTATAATGGTTCTATGAACAACACTGATACAGTGAGGAATTTTGAAGGATAAACAAAATTTAGATGGAAAGCATCAATCTAATCAACAGAACTGTTTCCAGCTACTGTCTGTAATTTTTAAGTCTTTCTTACAGCACTATATATAGAGGCAGTACCACATCATTGTAGATTGAGGCATTTCAGACCAAAATAAAAACAACATTTTAAATAAGTCAGTAAGTGAATGATAGATTGGATCAAAATGAGAGAAACTTATTAAATGTCTCAATATTGTCTGTAAATTCAAGATAAAAACAAATTACAATGTTTTAAGCTCTGTTAAAAAAAATCCCAGAAACATTAAAACATGATGTTCTGTAACAAATGTAACCCTGAATGAAAACGATACCAACCAAAAAAGGGGATCAAGAAATTAAAGGATCATCTGCAATCTAATTGACTTATCATAAAAAAAATGTAATCCTGGTTTTCGTTTTAGCGCTTAGTAGGGGTCTAAAAATAATTCGAATGAAGGGGATTACTCAACAGATATGTCATATAAACAATTAATGTTTGTAATTGTGAATTAATCACATAATTTCATTGGCTAATTAAAAGTTTAATCAAACGCCATAGCACTAATTATAATTGACACAGAAAGACTTTTTCCCCCCATTTCTTCAGCTGTTGGCAAAAATATTAAAGGTCCAAATTTGAAACCATGCATTTGATGCCAAAAAAAAATAGCATTTAATTTTTTTTTTAAAACAATGTAAAATATGGTTATTTCCAAAAAGAGAGTTTCTGAATAGTACAAGAAAACATGTTGTAAGCAATGCGCTCACTTTATTAGTGAAACAATTTCCTTTTGAAGGTCTACAAAAAATGAACGAATCAGCTTTTCACAGTGGATTCTTTTTTTACTTTTTTAATGAAGAATTTTTAAAAACAAAAAAACTTCATTGACAAAATCAATGTTAAGAAGAGGAGCATCACTGATAACTCAGCATTATAACTTCCTAGTAGAAATTTTAGATTGTGGAATTGTAATATGTAACAAACTATGTGCTATATTTTACTTAAAAGTACATGTACACACATGATAACTTAAGTCCTTTTTGCCATTTTTTATCCTTCTTTTCATTTTCCATTATCACTTTTCATTTAGATGACATTTTTTTTTTCACACTTTCGCATTCTGCAATGTTTTTATTGATTAGTTTTTAAAAAATTTTTTGTAAGACTACAGGTACAAACAAATACTAATGTTACATCTGTACCTTGATCTCTGATGGAAAGAACTTACATTGTTATTTTGCCTGCTGTTCTAACCTATCACTGTTACAGTGCATACTTATGTATATATATCAGGAATAAATTACTTCTTTAACTATATATGTCAATAGGAAATAATTTGTCAAACACCAATTATGCACTATAAGTTTTTAAAAGTACCAGTAACAACATTATAACCATATGCTCAAACTACCCCTCCCCTTCACCCCCCCCCCCCAAAAAAAAAAAAAAAGAAAATATCATGATAAAATATTTGCTCACATTTGAAACAGGACTCACAAGAATTTCTATTTTCAAGTTGTTGATGACATTTTTTCCCTCTTTCTAGCAGTATTTTATCTTTCTGCGTACAATAATTAAGGAGTAAAATCCAAAATAGATAAACATGTACATGAGAGGGTAACTTAAGATAAGATAGGTGGGAGTGACCCGATCACATCTTCTGATTGGTCGACAATAGGGACGCACTCCTGGACACAACGAGTTCACGACAGATGTAAATATTCGGTTTTAGTTTTTGCACCACTATCTATTGTACAGATAATGTCTTAATATCCAAAATCTGGATTTACAATACAACACTGACAGAAATCAGCAATATATCTACATGCTGGTTTTATAAATAATAGATTTTGGTCTTTGAGGCACCATTTTTGGTAATAATTTTGAATAAACACTTTTACAGATTCCAATGTGAAAATTTTACAGGTGACCATGTGATTTTGAAACATCATTCCAGGCCTGTTTATCATATTAATTTTTCAAGTTAGGATAGTATTCTTATATTTTCCTTTTGGCTGAGGAAAATTTATAAACTTGTTTTTTATTTTGGAGAAATGGGAGAGGATCAATTGGAGAAATGGGAGAGACTGAGACGATCAAATCCTCACATCTTTGTGGCTGTGTTGTTGTTGTTTTAGTTACAAGGCACCATGCTTATCGAAGCAGAGAATAAGGGTGAATTAATAAAAAAAAGGCGAATAAATAAAAAAAAAGATACAAAAGTTGGAAATTTGACAACACACATGGTAGATAAAGAATACTTATCTAAAGTGAACATTATTGATATTCAAGATTACCACTTTTTGTCATGAATGATCTCATTGACAACTTCATTCATATTCATTGCATTTTACAATTCAAAATTTTACAGCTATGGAACGCTTTATCAAATACAGTGAAAAATAATTATTATATATAACACTTCTAAATAATCTAAGTTTTACAAATGCTGTAAATCCTATGCATCATACCCCCCCCCCCCCTTTTAGCCAATGAAGTGCGACCATTCATCGTCTTCAGTCTGTTCTAAATTACATACCAATACAGACCCAATTATACCTAAGAATAATTTGTAAACAAGTGTTTATTGTAAAAGACATGCCTAAAATAAATGCAAAGCCCAGAACATGTAAACAAACATTTGGTGACCCATGTCAGTTTATAGAAATCTAGGTCACCATGACGTCACAGATCGAAGCGAGTGATTCATTGGAAGTTTCACATCTAATTATTATCATTTTGGAATCAATTGAAGTATAACTTTAGAAACAACGTGCAACATGTTGAATCGGGTTGTCATCTTCAGTAAACGAGCTATCATCTAAGTCATGTTCTTTTAAATTTCGATCTGTCCCAGAAAAACCGAAATACAAATGGGGGAACTCTCGCGAGTTTTCGTCGATTTCAAACCTTCACAGTTCCTCGGTTGGGCGAACATACGATAGATTTCTAACTTGCGATTGTTTGATTTTGGAGTTCATTAACGTTAAATGAATGATACTTGTTTGTCAAAAACGAACGACATTGCGAGAAATAAATCAAACTTACCCTGAACGTGTGCTTGTGTTTACATCACTCCATTTCGCGCGTAGGATCAATTCCCCGGATGTAGGCCAATGCGCACAGCGAAAACATCCTGTTTATTATTCCGAACCCGATCTAAATAAAAACGCAACGATGAAAGCATGAAAACAAAGCTAGATTTATTTATCTTTAGAAATAAAGATTAAAACTTGAATATTTTTTAAAATTTATATATTTTTTTTTTTATTATGATATGCTCACATGTTATTTTTTATTTATTCTTAATGCACAGAATAAAATACAAATTTGGTAGTGTCACTATTGAGTCAAATTACTAGTCGATGTGTATAATCGAAATACGACGTGGAAAATTCAAAGACATTTCTTAAAATGACATAGTAAAATTACCGAAAATATGATTATACTAAAGCACATGAGACCAATGCAATCTGACATATCAATAGAATGCATATAATATCTTACATTCTTAATATATAAATTCTTTATTCATCTTACTGGAAAGTGGGGAGGTACTAGCAAGCTCCATTATATATGTATGAAATCTTAAAAAAGAAAAAAAAGACAGTATTTTTTGTTTTAAAAATATGAGAATATACCGGTATATCAATGTAAATGACATTTTTTTTCAGTAACACTAAAATATATATGCTGTTATGTCGCGTTACGTACGTAAAAAACGTCGACATAGAGGAAGTAAAAACAGCATTAACAATCATAACGTCATACATGAAAAATGTGGGTTGATAGATATTTTATATCAATGCAGGAGTGATTTACTTGAACGATAGGCGTGGTGCATTAATACAAATAGTGCCTGTTTGGGAGGGTAACAGTTGAAAATGACATCCCAAGGAAACCATTTGTCAACCGACGCGAAGCGGAGGTTGACAATGGTTTGCGAGGGGTGTCAATTTCAACTGTTATCCTCCCAAACAGGCACTATTTATTTTATTATACTGAATGTCTTACTTTTACGAAAATGTTGCTGCTTTTATATAGTCTACGGCGGCTACCTCTACGGCGAACCGTACGCGCATAATTTATGCGCATGTAACAATTCGTTGTGTTGCCAAGTGTGTTGCTAAGGTTGGGGATAATAAAAATGATTACCAACTGCGTCTAAACCAATCAGATTTCAGTATTTAACATGAAAGTATAACAATAAAGAATATGTATATGGCCTTATTCTAGGAAGGTTATGATTATAAAACACATACGTACGTATTGTTTCTGCATTGGATCGTCGGTAATTTCATATATCCCGTGTGCACATAAAATTGTTTTATTGTTAGACTTGGGTTGAATTGGTTGTGGGGCGTGTGCTGGTGTATGCGGTGGGGATGATGAAGGGTGATGATCGGTTGGGGTGGTGGGGGTGGTGATGAGCTTGAGTTGTCAAACTTCACACGTTGTATTTTTAATTTTATTTTAATTTTATCATATTTCATGCATGCAGTAATCAAATGGATTGGGCAACATACAAAGCCTAGCTGTTTGTTGCCATTTCTTTATTTTCGTTTATCTGATTGACGGTCAGATCTTAGTTTGGTTTGTCTTTAAATTTATTATGGAAATTACCTCCTGTATCCTTTTCTGAGAATTTGTGTTTGGAGCGTTCCCCAAATTTCGGTTCCATTTTAAGGTTATTAATTTGATTGGTGGCCTTTAATGTAAAAGAGGAGGAATTGTCAAAGATGAGACATGTAGGTTTGATGATAATTTTGCACTCTCACTTTGTAATTCTTTTTTAAAAAATTATGTTTGTTTAATTGTAATTTTGGACTTTAATAAACTCAAAATTTTCAAACCTGACATTTTTGTTTACGTTTCATTTTATGTAATCAATATACGTAATCACAACACAAGAAATACTATTGTTATAAACCAAGAGCGACTAAACTGTTACAACTATTATAAACTGAAATTACCACTGACAAAGTAATTTAGAAAAATATCTTCATCAAGCAGAAAAACCCAACAATTATAAAATTTAACGAGCTCATGAATACTTTTAATGTAGAAAAACTAAAAAACTTGTCAATATTTATCAAGAAAATTTTCAAAGTCTGTTCTTCCAGAAACCAACTTTAACAACCTATTGTATTGTGATTTTAACCTTTTTTCGTCATTATTACTCCTACTGTACATTGTGATCCTTGACTGTGTTCGTGTACATTTGTATATACTAATTTTGAACCTCAAATACCAGTGAACTGGTCTTGATCTTACGAGTGAATAAAGAATTGAATTGAATTGAGAAACGCTCAGAGATTTGTTTGTAATAGATACATGTAAGTAGATAATACTTTGATGCATTTAAGCACTGCTACATATTATTTCTTATATTGTATATACATTTTAATTAGATCTATGTATTTTTTGTATCTGATGAGCTATTTGGCTAAAGAAATAAATGTGTAGTAAGGTTTAGATTAGTTAAGTTTATCTATATCTTATCTATATAAAAAGTATATGCCTATGTGAAGTACACATAGACATGTACGTTTTAAATTAAACATTTGTTAAACTGCATGTTTGTATCAATCGATTTATTTGTGTATATATCGATCATCATAGCCCATGCAGTGATTAAAGGATCGAGTTTGTGAAACACCGATCAAATCACACGGTTCAAATCTACCTGGGACATTTGTTCATATTTACTGAATTAAATTTTTGAAAACCATATTTCCCTCATTATATATTTGTGATTACGGACACAGGTGCTTTAGGACAGGATCGACCCCCCCCCCCCAAGATTATAGACCCCCGGGACTATATTATTATTTGTTTTATTAAATTATCCTTTTATCACATATTTCTAATCTAATTTATACATTCATTGCCCCAAATTACCTAAAACAAATATTTTTAAAAAATCAGACCCTCTACATATATACAGAGGGTCTGATTTGTTTTCTCAAAAATGTTTGTTTTATGTAATTTTGGGCAATGGATGAATAAATTAGATCTAAAATATGTAATAAAAGGAAAAAAGATAATTTAATGAAAAGGAAAAATGAAGTCCCGGGGGGGGGGTGTCTATATATTGGGGCGGGTGGTGTGTGGGGGGGGGGGGGGTCGATCCTGTCCTCAAGCACCTGTGATTACGGAACTCCACAAACTTCACAGTGATGAGCTACCTTAAGGTTATTTGAATATTCAACTTATCTGATAACCATATACTATAGTGGTATGTCGCAAGATGGAATAAGACTGTAAAAATATGGCATATTATTATTTTTGAAAAGACAACGTTGTAAACCACAGGGCGATTTTAACAGCTAAACAAAAAACTGCTGGTATATGTAGTTTTAATAAATTTCATTTTTCTTAAAATTCCCTTGTATCGAAAATAAATCAAACAAAGCAATCATGTATAATTTTTTTATCTAAAAAAAAACAACATATCTTAAAATTAAATATAACACAAACCAAATTGTAGGTCACATAAAACGAAACTGATATCTGAACGCGCCTGGTTCATATGACGTCACAATGGCATATTTTCAGATGACGCTCGCTCGGTTCCTTACAGCCTGCCTTTGAAGTGCTCGCCTGGCGGCCTGGATTGTTGCTAACGGATTACTCTGCGCTGATTGGATGCTGAAACTTGGGGCATTCGGCGCCTGATTGGCTGAATTCTGTGCTGGGTTATTACCAGCCGTTTGAGGTTGGCCCGTCTGGAAACTGGCGAACTCGTTACGAAGAGCCTGTAACTGCTGTGCGTTCACGCCTAGTGGAGGTCTTTGCGCGGCGGCCTGATTTCCCGGAAGACTTGCTTGTGGCGCCTGGGCCCCGCGGAATCGGCCATTTTGCAAGGCCTGGTTTATCATTCCAAGTGGCAAACCCCTGTTTCGCATGTCGTTGATCCGGTTAATCAGGGACGGGTTAGGTACGTTAGGCGCTCCCCTCTGGGGTGCTTCTGATTCGCCGACATTAGCGGTGCCACTGAGTCCTTGTTCAGCCATGAATCGCCGTACTGCGTCCACGTCCAGATTTTGTCCGCGAAGTCGGGCCATCTGTTGGAAACTTACTGGCGGGGCTCCTGGCCTCATGAACTGCCCGATGCGGGGATCAAATGGAGGTCCAGTGGGTCTGTTTCTCATTCGGGCGATGTTTTCATTTTCCAGAAGAGCTCTCAAGAACCTAGGATCCATATTTTGTGGTCCCACGCCTGGTGGAAGTTGCTGCTGTTGCCCACGCATCTCAGCAATTTGTTGCTCCATTCGTGGATCAATGTTTCTGGGATCAACACCAGGAGGAAGCTGTTGTTGCTGCGCGCGCAGCTCAGTGAGTCGTTGCTCCATCCGGGGATCCATGACGCGCCTCGGGTCTATTTGCTCCAAGAATCTGGGATCAATGGGTTGACGAGTGATCGGGTCAATGATTGGTGGTCTCCTTGGAGGCATGCCTATTTGTGGTGTGCTTCCGGTCGGGGGTGTTCTTCCACCTCGGGGAATATTTAGAAAATCTCCATTTGAGCCTATGAAAAGATGGGCTCCGGATTCACTAGGGGCGATGTTTGCAACGCCGGAACTTCGAAGACCGGAAATGATTGTGCACGTCTCTGTGACGTCTCTACCGTTGACGAAATATCGTGGAGCGCACTCAGTGCATGAAGGTCTGCAAAGAAAGTCATGAAAATGGAGCTTATGAAAATATCTCCATTGAAAAAATAGTTAAAGAATGCAAAATATCAAGTCTTATTGAGGTGTAAGTTAATTCTACTTTCATTTAAATTTTTATAAAGTAAAGAGTACGCATGCATGCTAAAAACTATCGAAATATTTCTTCTCCAAATCTTTAAATATATAACGGACACAACATTAAACTTTGGGTTTTAATCTCAGCAAAGCAGAGAGAGAGAGAGGGAGAGAGAGAGAGAGAGACGTACCGGCACTGAGCGTTGATGATGTTGAGACAGGACGAGGTCTGACAGGGATCCTCGGGACAGGCCGGGGGGCCGTTAGGACAGTCCGAGTTGGAGACCGGAACTCGTCCAGGCGCACGCTCAGAGGCTGGGCTTGTATCTGAATCAAACAAAGTCGAGAATATTAGGTGTTTGGTATCTCTCAGTTTCTGAATTTTAAGCCAAATGGTCTGATTTAAAGAACTGGCATTTAAGATAAATTTTAAAATACCAGATGTCAAAGATAAGGGGTGTAAGATACATTTTATGATACTAATACAATGTATATTAATCATGCGGCCAACAACATTCAATGGTATGACAACCTAATTGATTCTACAGTTTACAATAATAATATAGTCCATTGGACTAAATAAATGAGTAAATGGACCATTGATATACCTCTGTTGTCTTTAAGTCGGTTGACGAGTTGTTGGACTTGTGATAAAACGTTTTCAGCGAATGGTAGTAGGTTGGGATCGTTCGATTGAAGCTGTTCTTCTGACAGAACTCTGCTCAAGCTTTCTCTTGATGGCAGTCGCCCGGCCCGGGATAATCCTTGACGCCTGGTGGGTTGAGAAGCGGGTGCAAATGGATTTCTAAGCCTTCCAACTTCTCCAAGATCGGAGGTCCTCGGGTCGGTAGGTAGTCTAGACGTGAAAGGACTTCTTGGTAGTCCTTGCGGTTGGAAGGCAGGTTGAAATCTGGGATCGGGATTAAATATAGGCTCGGAAGGATCGGGGAAAGATTGTGGCCTACCGAGGATCCTTGATTGTGGAGGCATATTGTTTTCTTCATCGGGAATTGGTGGTAGTGATGGGAGACCCCTACGGGTATCAGCGAAAGATGAAAATGAATCGGAATTATCATTAAAAGGCGGCGATCCAGCGGATGATTCGGTAAATGATGGGAATCCACCGGATGAAAGGGGTGGTAATCCATCGGATGCTTGTGAAAGGGGTGGCAATTCTCCGGATGCTTGTGAGAGGGGTGGTAGCTCGTTGGGTGTTTGTTGAAGGGGTGGTAGTCCGCCAGATGTTTGCGAAAGTGGTGGTAATCCAATGGACGTTTGTGAAAGGGGTGGTAATCCAATGGATGTTTGTGAAAGGGGTGGTAATCCACCGGAAGTTTGACTGAGAGACGGTAATTCGTCGATAGTTTGTGTGGGAGGTTTTGAATCAATGGATGTTTGTGAAAGCGATGGTAATTCACCGAAAGCGTCTGTTAATGGCGGTAGACCACCAGATGTTTCACTGAGTGATGGCAGCTCGGGTGCGGCAGGAGGCGAATTGAATGCCTCGGATATTTTGGGTAAATTGGGAAGTGACGGGAAGTCGAAATCTGGAATCTTGACAGTCTGGAAATTACGTTTGTTGGATGAATGCGCCGTTTCTTGTTTGCTAACTGAAATTCCAACGCTGGAATCGATGTTAGATGTGGAAACCAGAGTTCCTAGTTGTGGAAGAGTAGGCTTTGGAGGTTTGGGTGTTGCAGTTGGCATGGGTAGATCAAAGAAAGGAGTGGGATCCGATCGCCCAATGGGATCAGTGTTGATGAGATCCAGTAACGCCGTGAGGTCCGTCTGTCGGGGGGCGTTGTGTTCCCCCATGGGGGCCTCACCCAGTGTCTCCTTGATCAATCTATCTAGGTCAAGGTTAATGTCATTGGCCACGGTCCCGATGTCAATGGCTGACCCCCCGGGCTGATTGTCAGCAAATACAATGTCCGGTAACTCCAGGGCCACCCGATCCTGGGCTGTTCTGGCCGCTGCCCCCGTCAGTATGGGGTCAGGAGCTGGGGGTGGGGTCGTGGTGGTTTTCTTGGCAGGTTTCGGGGGAGGAATATTTAACATGTCTGAAAAAAAGAAGAAAAACGATTAGAAGCCTGTGTTGTCAACAAATTACCCAGCAGACCTGCCTTAATTCTTTAAAAACTGTATGTTTCTAAAGCTACATTTGGTAAAGAAAAAAATCCATTAATTTTAGCTTTAAAATCCCAGATAGCACGGCCCAACGCAATCAGTTACGTTTGCCCAACGTTGGCTAATTAAATGATGTTTGCCCAATGTAACTTTGCTAATCGGCCCAACGTTAGGCCTCACATGTTGTACCTACATTGACACAAATAATTTCACATTTGTTTAGAACTATTTTAACAAGAGTACTTTGGATTTTGTGTAGTTTTGTCAAACAGCAGTGTTACACTACAGGCATGTCTATTTCATTGTTAGCCACTTAGCCTCAACAAGATTTGTCTGGCTATTGAGCTAAGACTACGCAATCGGTGAATATTTCGCTTGAAACCGCGTCATTTTTAATTTGTCTTGAAGCACATCAGATATGGATAGCAACGTCTTACTGAATGTTCAAGGTCTTGTTAAAATGGTCCTATGTCATACAGAGCTCCTATTTTAAAGGAGATAGATGCGGTTAAAATGGCCACCGAGCACTTAATGCTGGACACTAGCAGAAAATGCATGCTTTCTGTATAAACGGCACACGTGTTTGATATGCACACGATGTAAGACAGTACTATTCTGTGCAAGATAAAGTTCAGATACCTTGAATTTTTTTCTCAAAGAACACATCCTTTTTATTTTATTATTGACTGTAACTTTCATCTATTTAATATTTCAAACATATTACTACAGTGTGTAAATCATGCATTTAGAAGTCCTTGCAACCTGAATACTCGATTGGAAGAATAACCGACCGTTACTTGCTCGACCGGTATATTTAACTCCAGTAGCATTTGGGGAGCGTTCGAAACTAACATGGCGACTAAATATTTCTTTTAGTAATCATTGTTTTTTGGCGGGGGTGGGGTGGGGGTTGTTATAGGAGGTGTCCGTGAATCTATGTTCCTTTCTGACATGCCATTTAATATACCCGTCTGTCCACTCTCTTTATATAATTGATATTCTATGTCTTACTCTTTATTTAATATGTATATGTTAACATGTATAACCTATGACATATTTGTCTCTTGGAATAAAGAACTTGAACTTGAACTATTCTATAATTACATGTAAGTCATTTTTTTTGACAACCTTAACAGATGAGAGCGCATTTTAAACTAATGAATATTGTTGATCAAATCAAAAACACACAATTTGCGACACCCTTCGTTACAAAGTTAAGGAAGTTCTACATTGAGACAACATACTAGGCGTATTAATTGATTTCAGATGTGATTGATGGCGCGGTATAGTGTTTAAAACCTCGACGTTTTAATTACCTATGAATGACGTTCTAAAAATCAAATGAGCGATGGTGGAAAGAAACTAATTTGTCATTTTTTTCAGTGCATATCATCACCATTATTTTCTTGTTCTCTATATCTATCCCAAAAACACAGGTGCTTGAGGACAGCCCCCCCCCCTTACCCTCCGATTTGGACCCCAGGGGTAGTTGGCGCTTTTTTGAAAGAAATTCCTTTATAGACATGTACACAGCATGTTTCAAACCAAATATTTGTGAATTAATTGAAAATAAACGATTTATTTTAAACAAGCTATTTTTATATGCAATGGGGGGGGGGGGGTCATATTGAAAAACTATTCAGAAATGTAAATTAAAATGTGAAAAAATTACATCTCCTTCAAAATACATATTTAAAGAGACAATCAGAATACTTAATTTTCGATATATACTCCATTTATCTATTCATAGTTCATTTACTTCCGTGATCGTGCGGTTATTGAGAACCAGATCGCTGTGACGTCAGTGAAAACCAAATAAGGAACCCGGATGTTGATATCTATGTAAAATAAATCGATGCCACACCTTTACAATGACGGACATTTTTCCTTTTCCATGTTGTCAAGTGCACTGGACGTGCATGACTCATATTTATGCGGTTTTTGAAAGAATATTTTTCTTAAATAAATCTCTTAATTGGTTCATTATCATGATAAAATAAAGATGACGAAATTTATTTTACAAAATTTCTTTTATAAAAAAAAAATAGGTTGGTCATATTATATTATAGGCGGAAAATGCGAAGAAATGAATGAAAGGATAAAAAAGTAACGTCGCTAGTTAATTTAAGCTAAGGTGAACGTTTGAATCAATATGGTGCCAATACAATTCAATTTATTCTCTCAAACCATTATTATATAAATAGTGCCTGTTTGGGAGGGTAACAGTTGAAATTGACACCCCGAGGAACCATTGTCAACTGACGCGAAGCGGAGGTTGACAATGGTTTTCGAGGGGTGTCAATTTCAACTTTTATCCTACCAAACAGGCACTATTTATTTTATTATACTGAATGTCTTAATTTTAGAGAATTTTTTACTACTTTTATATAGAAATGACATGACATGACATGAATTCTACGTACGCGCATGATTTACGCGCATGTAACAATAAGTTGTGTTACCCGTTGCTAAGTGTGTTGCTAACGCTGAGGGTAATAGAACGGATTATGAACTGCGTCTAAACCAATCAGATTTCAGTATTTAACATGAAAGTATACAATGGTACATGAGGTACAATCTCATGTTTGCATTAAATTGTGATGTCTAGGGTATCATAAATTATATATAATATTATGATAAAATCTACGGGTTGGGGAACCATATTTACGGTGTTTATAAATACAAATATTTCAACGTAAGTATTGAGACTGAGATGTATTGGTACCTGCAATTGGTTGAATTTTGTATGTCATTGAAATTGAGATGTATTGGAACCTGTAATTGGTTGAATTTTGTGTGCCATTGAGGTGGAGATGTATTGGTACCTGTAATTGGTTAAATTTTGTGTGCAATTTATGTCTGTTACGCTTCTTTTAACCAATGTAAAGTGCAGGCAAGTAGCATCGGGGGGGGGGGGGGGGGGGGGCTGCCCCCCCCCCCCCCCACTTTTTCTCGCAGCAAATAATTTTTTGAAATTTACATATAAAAAATTTATTTATCATGGAGCTGCTCCCCCCCCCCCCCCTTTTTTTGGAGGATGCAAAAAATTGATATGAAAATAAGGAAAATATAGGATAAATTGAAGTTGTATATACTAAGCCAGCCCCCCCCCCCCCCCCCCCCCCCCCCCGGATTAGGATTTTGAAGATTTTGGGAAAGTGTTATTTCCTTTTCTTTTTTTTTTTTTTGCTTGTCAAGATTTTTTGGATGAGTCTGCCCCCCCCCCCCCCCCACTCTCAAAAACGATGCTACGTGCCTGAAGCGCATGCTTTAATGATTGCTGTGAAATTTTTCTTTTTCTTCATGCACTTACCTAAACTTGGTAAATTCCCTGAGACTTCGATAGATGACACTGAAAAAAGAATAAAACATACAATTGTGTAAAATCATATTCGTTTTCGATGAATCTCTCTCTCTCTTTCTCTCTCTCTCTCTTTCTCTCTCTCTCACTCTCTCTCTCTCTCATGCGACATGCAATCATAATTTTCTTAATATCTACACTAAAATAGTTTTATGAGAAAAGAAAAGTGAATGCATATGCTTATACAGCTTGAATTAACACATAAAAACAAATAAATGTACATATTGCTGTCACGTTAACAAGATAAGAAAGTTGCGTGAATGAATTAAGGTCCGACTGAAAATAATTCAACCATTCATTGTCATATATCACACTCGGAGGAAAAAGAACAAAAAAGAGGATGAATGGTGAATAATGGATTTTTTTAAACCCGACAATTCATAATATATTCTTTTGTTTTGTAAGCAACTACGTGTGTGGATAAAAACGGAAAGAAATATAAAAGAGTGCGAAATTTATCTTCCGGATATAAACGTACAAGGTTAAGTTATTAATTGATGTATTTTATGTACTAGCTATCATTGTGCAGAATTGTTTTTCGGGGACAAAACCTATTCTCACTTTCGGACGCGTCTGTTTTGTAGTTCTTTCTTACGGGCTAATTAGTTGTTATACGGGTAATTAATTGTTTACACGGAAATAATTGGTTTTCTGCATAAGGATATACATATGTATACAAGTATGTCGATACGTCGTACGCTTTTTGATAAAGAAGTTTCTCTAGGGAAATGAAAGTCGTTTTCCCAGCTTTTGTAGATGTAAAATCACAATAATAGTTTCCTTATTATTACATTAAGTTCATGTTCACTTTTACACAAGCTATAGATGATTAGCACACATGTAAACAACGATTAAATAGCTATATCTCCACATCTGCAAATTAAAATAGTTTAGAAAATTTACTAAATATAAGATAAGGAAAATAGATTTATATGTTAATTAATGGCATGGTAAATTAATGATAACAATGATGTTTAATATCATATTTATAAAACTTCGCCGTTTCTGCGCTGTATTATCATGTATTTCTAGTATGTACATATAGTTAAATGGTATTATTTTTTTTTCTGTTTATTGACTTTGATCTGAAAATTACATCGAGCAAAAATTTTACGTATTAATATTTTTATAGGTGACCCGTTTATATATCTATATTAATATGTTTATATCAAATGTCTTTTGTATGTCTAAATCAATGAGCTGTTGACCAATAAACAATACCATGCAATACAAATAATAATGTATTATCGTATAGCATTCGTGAAAAGATGTTCATTACTTAGTTAAATGAATTAGATGTAATATAGATAAACCTCTCATATATTTGCTGTGACAGCGTCTCTATCTAAGCTTTTGATGTTGTTGATTGTTTACGTGAGCAATTCTTCATTATTTGACAATTAAAATGACAATTCCTGTCATTTCGAGAATTATTAATGTCAAACAGTCTAGAAAAAATAAAATATCATATATAGCAATTTCATTTTGAGTTCAGTTCTTTCCACTACCTTTCACCAACCCTAACCCCCGACCCCTCCTTGTGTACATGAACCACACCCCTCCCTCACCAAGCCTAGCGTTTAGCCTTACCCCCGACCCCTCCTTGTGTACATGAACCACACCCCTCCCTCACCAAGCCTAGCTTTTAGCCTACATGTTCCTCTATACATGTAAAAACCGCGGATCGGACTCGGTGTATTATTGCCATATTGAAGATTTTCAAATTCACTGGGTGGGCGTGAACATGAGATTTACTATAAGACACTTTTAAAAGGAAGAGGATCATGAATTTGAGTCGTTTATTGTGACCATATCATCACTATATATTCCCATTCGCTTACATAAACGACGTGTTAATTACCATTCAAAACAAAGGAGATTTATGACTCATTAAATTTTGTGCACGTTGAATTAAATCAATTAATTAATATTAATAGCACCATCAAAAGCCCTTCACTGTGATCTTACTCTGAAATAGTCATACACGCCCGCTGTCAGTGTTTGACATTTTGTCGCGAGATTCTACTAAATGTTTATGAAAGCTTTCGAGAAAAACGCGGAAATTTCTTCTCCATTAAAATCAATGCACAATTAGGTGTTATCTTTTTTAGTCGATGGTTATTTTTGTGCTTACATACGTATGTATAGGTTCTATTTCTGTTGCATGGTTTCAGATTTGTACTAGCGTATATAATTGGGTCCGCAATGATAATGCGCAATTGAAAATTGAAAAAGCATTTTTGATTGTTATAGTATATTCACGTATACGTAATAATTGTATCTGCTTAGATTGAACTAAAACCAGCGATTTGAGGGAAATATTTCATATCTGTCTAGCAATATTCAAAATTGAAGACTAACCGACTTGTTTTCTACGGATTTTTAAGATCTAATATTAGGATTATCAAGCTTTACCAAAGAGAATATGCTTCTTCTCTCAAAAGCTAAATACGTGTACTTTATTTCGACCAAAATAAGATCGATATGGTTCAAGGTCAACGACAACAGGTCAAGGTTGTTTTTAGAGAGAATTTGAGACTTCGTGAGTAAACCCCTTTTTCGTAAATGTATTATTATGTGCTCATTTCTTCTACATTTTATCAAATGAATATAATTATATGTACACCATCTTCGGTGATATATTCGAATTCTTTGGTATAGAAGGAGAGAAACTTGAACAAAGGTGATGGAGTTGTATGCTTATTGGAAGCTAAATATTAGTGTTTGCATTGTGCATGTATTAAACCGTATCAACTTTAACATTCTACTTGATACGGTTGCGGTAGAAAAATTTGATTGATATGATTCAATAAACATGTTAATCATGTCAAATTTTTTTCATTTAAAGTTTAATCAACAGACATCTCTCATCGAATAAAACGTGCATCGCGAAGTTTCGGCCGCCTTTTTGTTGTATAATTTTGAACACTTATATCTATCAAAGTGACAAGTAAGTGATGAACAGTATGCGCATTTCAATTGAGAGAGAGAGAGATATAGAGAGAGATAGATAGATAGATAGAGAGAGAGAGAGAGAGAGAGAGAGAGAGAGAGATATGAACAAACCCACATGAATCTGATTTTTGAGTGGCATATTTGAAAATTGAACTTGATTTAAGTTAAAGAAAGAGAAAATAAAAGAAGGGAAGAAAGAAAGAAGTAATCAATCAAACGATTGATAGATATAGCGATTTCTGTTGAATGCTTAATTGAATTCATGAAGCACCCATATGACACTAACGTGCATTGCAAAAGAGTATATGCTATTTTAAATTCAATCTATTTCATCGACTGACGCCTTTTGGCCTTTTTGCCGTGTGATCAAAGCGTAGAACTCGTTTTTTAATCAGTCTCGTATAATCAATTAACGTACGAACAAGCAGCATATACTTTGTTCCAAAGTCTCCACCCCCCCCCCCCCCACTTCCCCCAAACAAAATATTCACCACCTCAAACGTATTTGTTGACTACATAATAACATTCTGATATGCTCTTCACGGACATTCTGATTAATGGCTATACACTTCATTATACAGGGAAAAGAAATATATTATTTGCGAGCTAGTTTACCGTGAAAGTATTAATCATTGAAAATTAACACTAACATGAAAGGTTAAATGGGGTTTCCCTGGCGTATTCCCGTTTGAGCATCGACGCAAAACAAAGCGTTGACCGATCCATCTAAAGATTCACTGCGTTTTTTATGCGGTGAACATTTGTTGTCTTTAAAGTTTTAATTTCTCTATCTTTTAGTACATATGACATCTTTTTGCAATTATCTAAACAGTTTCAACTACAAATCAGGAGATGTAGTTTTTCTAAGAAATTATTAATGTTTCCGTGTAAAGCTGTCCGAAAAAATACACGTGTATGAAATATGATGCATATCACGATAAACAAACATGCTTTGCTTGTAAAAAAGACAATGCAACATAGATCATAATGATAAAAACTTATTCATTTTTTAGATACTAAATATAGTTTGATATCCCCCTTTCCTTAATAAATAAGTGTTTCCTTTCCTTGAATTTTCGTTACAATATGAAGTCATGAACTTGCATGGGATTTTTAATTTTATTTAAATTGCTCAACTGTACATCATATTTCAAACACGAAGCACATTTGCATTTTCAAATAATTTCAGCAAGGTGCATTTTGAATAAGCATTATCGTTTTGCATTCATTGAACAAAAGACACAAGTTGTCTTTAAATATATAAGGACGATTGCACAGATTTTAATGTATAACGACTTCAGAGAGAGAGAGAGAGAGAGAGAGAGAGAGAGAGAGAGAGAGAGAGAGAGAGAGAGAGAGAGAGAGAGAGAGAGAGAGAGAGAGAAAGAGATTTTGTATCAAATTCTTAATGTCATAAACAAGATTAGGACAGACACATACATAAAAATGACAAACTGTATAATAAGAAAATGTTTACGGTTTCAAAAGCTTTGAACAGTTCGTTATACTTTTTTATGAAGTTAAGCAAATTGGTTACAAAAAGATAAACATTTGTAAGTACATGTAAATACTAAGGAACAAACAAATAAGAACCAATAAAAGCGAGAAGAAATCTTACCCCATAATGAAATAATCAACAAAGCTAACGTGTGCGCCATCGCTCTACTGTCAAGTTACTAAAAGTGTTGATAGGTATATAGCACTGTAATCAGTAGACGTGAATAATCGTCCAAGCAGAAAAACCGACACGCATAGATGACTTAACCTTTAATATACCTTTTGTGACGCACCGTCAGTTTTAGACTGAATGGGTCTGACGACACAGGACTAATTAGTCATTGTTTTCTCGTTGACTTCCGTGAAATAAGAAAAATTTAAGACTATAGCTGGGTTTTTTTGTTACGCCTCGGATTTGCAGGATCGAGGTTCGGCCTCTCCGAAATTCTGTGACATTAATTGGAGGATCTTGGTTTATTTACGGGCGTGTCTTTTATCAATGGGAATTTTCACGACTATATGTGTATCGCAGAAAAAAAACGATTTCATTCATTTCCTTTATTCAAACACAAATGCATGCATAAATAATGAAAAAGCATATTAATCCAATTCACGATGGAATAATAAATTTAAAGGTTGAAGGGGGTCATCAATTGATCAATAAAATCATCTTCTTTTTTAACGGATTTATTTCAGTTATTGAAATTGATATCTTTGCACTGTTAAAATTACTGATTCTTGTAAACTTTTGGTATTTTTTAACATTTTGTAGGATTAATTAAGGAGGTTGGATAGTCAACAAATTAACCATCAAATCTACCTTAACTTTAAAGATATGATCTATTAAGCTAAAGATATTTTATGTCAAGAAAAATCCATATATTTTCTCTTTTTAAATTTTGTCATTTTTCCCTATATTTTTATAAAGAGCTCTTCTTCTAAAGGAGATCAATACAGTCGAAAAAATGACCACGACCATTGAGCCCTCTTAACAATTATTATAATATCAATGACGTAATTATGCCATTCTTATGTGTTTGAAGGTAGAAACACTAGACTGGTCACGTTCATCGAACACCATTAATGATTTTATTCTATTTCTTCTGATTTTGATTGCAACAAATGCATCATTATATTTCACAAGTTCAAATGGTTGTGGTTTTGTTTGTTCGGGGTTTCCCTAAAATAGAATAACAGAAAATTCAGATATAATGTATCTGTACGTTTTTGTTTATCTTATCAATAATATTTTCATATTCCGATTCATAAATTGGGGCAACTAAAAGTTTTTAAAATGTATTTTTGGACTAAATCGTATAGGCCGATCGAAAGGCGGATTCTGGGAGGGAGAGAGGGTGTCCGCCCCGCCTCATGGAAAATGCAAGCCTATTAAACCAACATTGTAAATCAACCGATAATAATAGGTTTCGAATCCCTAGACAAACGCATTTTTATATTCCTCGAACCCATCTCCACCCCTCCTGAAACCTGGAATGTTTTCGAGATCCGCGCATGCATTGCAACATTCATGATGAAACAAAAGAATGTACTGCATTCGTTACAGGGGAGGGGGTGTCTAAAGGAGAAGTGTTTATGACAGAGGCCGTTTATTATAATACAATAAGTTTCAATTTTCTGGAAGGGGGGTGTCGAATCAGTACACAGTCTGATTATCCCCCCCCCCTCCTTCCTTTGTCGACTGTTGGGTCGAGAAGGGGATGGTTTTAAAAAGACTGACCAGAACCTTGCATGTAATTGAAGTGAAAGACGGCATTTTTTGCTAGCCATTATAAGTAGCGATAGGACCGTTTATAAATGGACACTTTTGATGTGATACAAAATAATAAAGAACCAATAATCAGACAACGTGTGCTGTATATCAATAAAGAATACAACTAGAGTAAGTGTACAACACTTATGATGTGTGCAACAATGCACACGCATATACTGTATAAATGGTTATTTTTGCCCCGTGTAATTTTCGCCCTTCTAGACTTGCGAACAGTTTCGTACATGTACCGTCGTGAGTTCGCCCAAACAAAAGTTGTTGTTTTTAAAAGGGGGATAATGTGATAAATGGAATTCGTCCAGTCTTAAATTGGTCCGCAATGAGGGCGAAAATAAAACAGGATCGAAAATTTCCCTGTATACAATAGACTACTTCATGCAACACTGAAATAAAGTCTAGGCAGAAAGCATTAATGTTTATCGAAAGGTACACCGAGACAACATTAACTTTGTAAAAATATGCAAAAATTGTAATTACGTACATGCACATAATTTGTTCTCAGCAAAAAACTATCATTTTCGAAATGTAGATTTGGTTGAATTTCAACCAAAGTATTTTTTTAATTTGCATACAAACGTACAGGAAAGGAATTTTAATAATACCTGTTAGACTATAATTAGATCGTGAAATATTGGAATGATTACATAAATACAGTTAAGTAGGAGATATAAATTCACGGTCAGCAATCATGTTAAGAATTTTGAGCTGTTACGTTGCCAAGATTTTGATATCAAAAATTAAGAGACCACACTACATGAATACTGGTATATGATTATGGACATATACTTTCTTCCTGCTTGTCTATCTATATCTTTATTCATTGAATCGTCTGTTTAATTGTTTGTCTGTCTTTGTTTTAATTGGATTCCGATTTTTCCTCTTTTTTTTTTAAACTTTTGTCATAGTGCAGTAAAAACACAGCACGGGGAAAGTTGATTTATAAGTAGTACACATGTAGATACAGCAAAATGAATTGTTTAAATGCCTGATTAAATGTTTGGTTCAGATGAACTGGAATATTATTAACTTGAAGTAAATTTTGAACACACATTTGTAATGATAATTTAACTTGGTTTCATGAATTAATGATTAAACTGTTTGTTGTCGTCAAAAAAGGCGTTTCATTAATTCAATGTTACATGAATTAGATCTATTTTGTGTTAAGTACAGAATGTTTTCAATAGTAATCCTCCCACTGCTGTACGCACGTCATCGCATATTGCAGAACTATATTTTTTGTGATTGAATAATCTTCGCTCACTGAATTAGCCGACCTCAAACAGTTGATTCGATTAGTTGCTTCAACTTAAAAATACGTCCATCTTTTTTCAATATATGAAGATTTTGCAGTTAATATTTAGTAATGTTTAATTTTTGAAAAAAGAATAAAAAAGAAATGATACAAACACAAAAAAAAAAAAAATGAAAAAAGCAATTTGATATTGCGGCTGCGAAAAAATCCATTTTTTTCTTCATTTCTTCCACGCATGATGCCTTCAGTTTTTAAGATATTGCCAACAAAATTCATCGAACATTTTTAATAGGAATAGACAATTAGATTATTACCGTGTTTACATAATTTGACCCTCTGTTACACAATGTTTTTCTCATGACGAGAGCTCAACAAAAAACGAGTTGCTATACCAACATAATACATTGATAAAAAACAAAATTCATTTGTTTGTTTTAATTTTATTGAAATATAAAAAGTCCAAAATAAACAAACAAATACATATATGATGACGAAAGAGAAATGTGGAGGAGAGAATGAAATGATTGGTCACGCCCTTGAAGTAGGCGTGGTCCAATAATTTGGCGGGTTTTAATTGGGCGGAGTCTAGACCTTGGGGTAGCTAGCCTGTGTAGCGATACCGCACATGTTATGCTTGTTCCTGGCCATCATGACGTATCCCTGCATTCCCCAGGATGTACCCCAGCTAAAAATAGAAATGTTAAAGCTCATTTAGTAAAATTCCGATTAATATAAGCATTGTGAAAGAACAAAATAGTATGTCAGTGAGATCAATTTAAACAGTCTGCAACTTAAAACGAAATCCTAAAATTAAACTATATTACTTTCTAAACGAAATGCCGCCATACCTATTTTTAACCAGCCAATAGTCATCGCCGCTTTCAGTTCCGTAGCCTACGGCGAGCACACCGTGGTCGAGTTTGGAGGAGCTGCATGCTGGCTCGCTGTACACTCCCTCCCTGTAAAGCTGGAACGACTTGTGGCCGGCGTCGATGGCGACAGAAATTGGACCTACGGTGGCGACGGCTTCTTGGAGTTTGTCCTCTTGCATATGGGGGATGTCTACGTATCCGGTGTCAGTGGCGCCGACGTTTTCCTTTTTGAAGTGGCAGAATCCGTTCTGAAATGATATTCAATTTTATAGTAATACACATAAAAGCAGTTTTTGAAAATTGACTTTATTTAGAGATTTGGCAATAGAAACTTAAACAAAGACAGTTTCACATAGAGAATTTACCAATACTTTGGAAAACTGAATGTTGGCATCGAATATCTGACTATACACAGAGTAGCTAATCGATTTAAGACTAAAATGCCTTCTTTGATTGTAAACTTCAATGCCTAAATTGACTATAGACTACAGTACTGACCTTGACTATAGACTAAAGTGATTTAATTGACAATCGACTACAGGAATTACCCTGACTATAGACTGTCTTTAATGCTTTCTTTGACAATAGACTACAGGGCTGACTTTTGACTAAAGTACCTTCATTGACTATAGACAAAAGTGCCTACCTTGAATAGAGACGTAAGTGTCTATATCAACTATATATTAAAGTGCCTTCTTTGACTATAGACTGAAGTGTCTATATTGACTATAGACTAAAGTGCCTACATTGGCTGTGTACATTGACTGTAGACTACAGTGCCTACTTTGACTTTTGATTGAAGTGCCTTTATTGGCTACAGACTACAGTAAGTACCTTGACTATAGACTGTAGTACCTATTTTGACTATAGACTTAAGGTCCTACCTTGGCTGTGTAGGGGTAGGACTCCTCAGTGTCGATTCCTTTGTTGGACTCGATGTATCTGAAGGCGTTGTCCATTAGACCGCCCTGGCATCCATGATTACCTGAAAAAGACAGCAACTGACACTGAAAGGTTGTGTATATAGAAAGAAATGATCAATCTAATAATAGCGACACGTAACTATTAATTGAAGTTTTGGTAAACTAAGTGTTCTCAGACAGCAGAATGAATTTTGAACGTACACGTTGCACAATGTGATTTATGATTAATGAAATTAAACTGCAGTCAGTATTTGCAACACATGCTATAGAAATATCCAAACATCCGCTGTACAAAAAGCTTTATTGCGTTTCTAGATTTCGTTTTCCTTTACCTTCTCTCTGGGAGCAATCAACGAGATTCTGTTCTGAGAGGGACACAAGTTTCTTGCTGGCCTTGAAATGTTGACCTTCAAGTGAACCAGTGGCTGAGAAGGACCAGCAAGAGCCGCAGTGACCCTGATTTTTGATGTCGGTGACGTAGCCCTCTTTCCTCCAGTCAACGGAGTCGGGGAGATCACCGATGTTGCTTGGAGACATGTAGAGGTCGCCTTTTGTTCTGTTGGCGGACATTTTGTATCCGTTCATGATGGCACGGAATTCAAAAATGGTCTGAAGATATGAAAAAAAACCCCCAATTTTAAAGGCTATAATTAAATTTAAACATATTTCATTGATAATTCAAATGTATTGGGCAACAGGAAAAGCTTATGTAAACCTTCTTCAAAAATTTTAAAGGCTCTAGTACAAAGGTCATAGTTTGTGACAAATTCAGACGTTTTGATTGACAGGTTTAAACTCCACCCACCATATCGGCGTACTCGTTCTGTCCCAGCCAGTAGGTGTGTTCTCCGCGGTCCGCCGCCAGGTTGTGTTTCTGGATGTAGTTCACGTTGTCTTCCCAGATCAGACGTCTGCAACAAAATAACAACATGATAACAACAAAATAACAACATAATAACAACACAATAACAACAAAATAACAACAAAATAACAAAATAAAACAAAATAAAAACATAATAACAACAAAATAACAACATAATAACAACATAATAACAAACATACTGTACAAACGACTACCGTACAATTACGAACACATAGGATTGTGCACCATGGAGATCTTTGATTTTGTTTTTAAATTAACATATATAATTTCATAATTTCAAAGTTTTTTGTTTTATATCCATTTCTCTTTGTATTTCTCATTTCCTATCTCTCAAAGCTCTGCTTAGATTTCATGATATTTTAATCAAGTGACTTTATGTCTAAAGTTTGATTTTTTTTTTCATTATCTTACAACGGTTTCTTTACCTACTCGAGGGTACAGGGTACAGGGCATTTTTCATGCAAACTCAACAAAGTCTAAAGATCTTTATACAAGTTCAGAAGGATATCTCATAACTATTGTCGCTTTAAAAACCCATTCTCCATTATTAAGGACAAAGATATCAGCCGGATTTTACGAAAATTGGTAGAAAGGGGTGTGGTGGAGGTTTAGGGATCGGGATCGGGGTCCTCACCTCATCTGCTCCTCGTCCTGACTGTAGGTCTTTTTGTGGGTCTGCTTGTACAGGACCCAGTCACCGTCCAAATCCTTGTTCAGGATTGGCGAGGCGAAGGCTGCCACACACAAGCTAGCTACCACAATGAGAGTGTTCATCTGTAACAAACAAATAGAGAGTTAGACTATTTGATACCACACATGCTAGCTATTTTAAGAAGCTGCCGCACGCAAGCTAACTACCACAACGCATTTTTGTCTTCAAAAGTTGAATTGTAAGGTAAAAAAGACTATTGTCTCCATAAGGAGATACCAAACACGAGTTAGTTAGCAAGTAACTAGTAAGCTACAGTGATCAAAACGTGCTCATGTTACTAAAATATTAGAAATTTAAACGTTTTCTAAATTATGTACTTTGTTAGAATGTGACATCGGAAAATATTTTTTATAATCATCTCTTCTTGGCTTTGTTTTGCTACAACTTTATTTGTTATTTCAGCATTTATATACACATTTTTCACACCTATAATCAAACTATCTTGATATTTTCTCTTTTTATTGATAATATTACACGATTTTTCAACCTTGACTTCAAGAAGCATAGTTTACTATGGTGGCAAAACATATGCCACAAAAGTCAAAGCCATATACTCATTTATCAACTAAAATTAATACAATATTTGCTGTTTTTGGTAAATCCATAATGCTTGTTATCATATACATATGTAAAGGTAATTAACACTATCAAGTATGAAGCCCAAATGAACAAACAACATGATTTTTTTTCGTTCTTATTTTTCTCTTAACAAAACAAAATATTCTGAAGACCTAAGATAATTGAAGTGAGTAATCCAGCTCTATATTACAGTAGTTTAAGTATAGACGGTCTGTCCATATATCTATCTGTTTTGATTAGCCAGAGTGAAGCGCAGAATAATGAAAATTAGCCATTTAACTTCAAAAGGATGCATTAAACCACTTCGATTGCTTGTTATTTTCCCTCAAATAGTAATTATTAATTTAAAAAATCGAGATACACTTGTACATTAAAAACAATAATAAATAAATAAATTTAAAAAAAAAGAAGAATTATCGTACTCAGAGAGAAGTAGAGTTTCTTACCTTGATCTGAGGGTAGAATAGTTCAGATACTCGACGAATTTCTCCTTAAATAAATCCTATCGCGCCTGCGCCTGACCGATCAGCTGACTCCGCGTGCTCGCCATGTGGAGATATCGCTTGTATAATGATGATCTTATGTAAACATTAATACAAAGCAAGGGCAATATTTTACCAATACCTACATCCGTAGCAATTTTCCTAAAATGTAACCCCCCCCCCCCCACTTACTTACTTCTCAAAGCGAACTTTGGTTGCAAAACACCTTTATTTCGGAAATAAATTAAAATCAGATTAAAATTGCGGAAGAATACATTTTTATAATCGATCGAAAACTTCCGCATGTAACATGCACACGCACAGATTTTCCATCGAATTGAGGAAAGTGCAGACTTTTGATTTTCCAAAAAAAAAAAACGTGGCGTTAAAGGTGTACGTGCAGAGAGAGAGAGAGAGAGAGAGAGAGAGAGAGAGAGAGAGAGAGAGAGAGAGAGAGAGATTAAATTAAAAAAAATGAAAACACATATCTAACGTTCAATTGTGAGGTTTTTTTTTCAATACATTAACATCCGCGATCATTTCCTTCGTTAACAAATGGTTCCTGGAGTCTCTATGAGAGAATATGTTGTTCTGATATAAAAATTCACAATATCTTTTTTTTAAAAACATTTTATTGAAACTCTTATACAGTTTTACATGGTACATAATATCTATTTTTATAAAAAAAAGTTAAAGGTTAAAAGAATTTTTTATTAATTTCGATTATTTTTCAAAATCATAAAACTTTTTTTAAATAAGTACCTATTTAATCAATATGGATTAAACATGTAGATAATAATGTGGTTGATTATCAAGTTACAGGAAAGAGAGAAGGAGAAAATGAACGAAATAAAGAATAGAAAACAGACAAGCAAATGAAAAGCCAACAATACTCGGTCAATCAGTGCACGGAAATCATAGATATATCATTGCCTGTATTACACAACCCTGTAGACAATGCTATACGGAAACTGATATTGGAAAAGAACGACAACTCTGAAATTTTACGATAGAAATTGCTTTATGTAGAATAATGTAAAATTTTCTTTCGTTGTATATTATCTTTTAATTTTTGTTAAGGTTCCTTTCTTGGTAAACATGTCCTTAAATGGGTACATTTGGTATAAATGACCTATATTCGTCGGGTTCACTAATGTCAGATACCCCCTAGAACCCGCAAAATTGAATCGCAATTCATCCATCCATTCATTCATCCATTCATTCTTTCTTTATTTCCTCTTTCCAGAGATTGTAAACACATACATATCAAAAATATATTAGAAATATAACATCATGCAATATATTAAGTTAATCTATATACAAGTATTATATATATCTATACACAGTAGTTAAATAAATAAATAAATAAATAAATAAATAAATAAATAAATAAATAAATAAATAAATAAATAAATAAACAAATTAATTAATTTCTGAGATTTGTTCGAGTTGCTGACCTTGTCAGCGGACGACTCGTGATAGGGTTCGATAGTAGAGCGAGGCACAATCTAGCACTAGATGATAATTGAGTTTTTGGAAATTGCTTGTGTTATTTTCATCTAAATGCGCACACGTTTTGCGACCGAGGAGTATCAAAAAAAATTATCGTATGAAAGAGCACAGAGTTTGGTGCAGAGATAGACACTAAATAAGTTCGAGATCTCTGTCCACCAGGCATTACGGATTACGAAGGTTACAGAACAGGAACATGTTACATGAGTGAAGAAATCATAAAGTATGGCGCCACATAATTGACATGTATCTAGGTTTTCGTAAGGTTGATCCGAAATTAATTTGCAGATAAATTTACACTGAGAGATTTCGCAGCAATTTGTAGGAAAACGCCAAACCTTAGCTGGATCCTTGTCTTGGAATATAGCTAAAAATCGTGCGAATCCGGGATCAGCGGAAATGCAGAAATGTCGGAGAGTTCTGTGACGTTGATTGACTGCTTGATTCACGATTATTTTCCAAGTTTGTTTATTGGGAAATGTTCCAGTATCCAACCACCGTTGTAAAAATTCTGGGAGATTATATTCTGTCAGCAAATTCAGAATGTCGGGTATAAATCCAAGTTGATATTTAGATAGGTTTTCTAAGAAGGAGAAAAGGCGGGTTAAGAAAATCCTGTTTGCTAGAATCTCGTAGTTTAGAAGACAAAGACGTCCCAAGAAGAGGAGCTTTCTTTTGTCAATTTCAGAACTGATGGGGTACACACCAAAGAGGCTTTCGCAAATATCTGACCTTGTTTTGCGTGGTAAATTTTGCACCGTTTTACCCACCGAGTGTTGGAATACATGTAACCGCTGAGTATCTTTCGCTGACAAGTTGTTCCAAAGCTCGCATCCGTAAAGCACAGAGGGTCTTACTACAGTTTTGTACATATGTGCTATTGTCAGTGGATTAAGGTAGGGAGAACCGCTATCTGAAAGTGCGTAAAAGGTACTATTACCCTTGCGGCAAGCAGAATTGATGCGGTCAGAGAAGTTACACTTGTTGTTCACTAGAATACCTAGATGGTTGTATGTGTCTTGGGGGGGGGGGAATCGTGTCATTGCCTAAATACCACACATGATCCGAATTTGGTTTCCGTTTGATGGGATGAAATTCGAGGACGCACGATTTTGAGGCATTAAAGTTAAACCGCCACTTTGTAGAGTATTCATTAGCGATATTAAGCATGTTCTGTAGTGATCGTGCCGTTAAACCAATGCTCGAGATGTCATCAGCCAATGAAGGACAGTTACTTGTAATATTAACTATCCCTGTGTTCTTAGATGACTGCTCAAGAGCTAAAATCAAGTCGTTAATGTATACTAGATAGAAAAAGGTCGACAAGACACCCCCTTGTCTAACACCTTGTTGCACTGGAAACCGACTAGACTGTGTTTGATTTACAACAATAGCGCTAGAAGTATCCATATTACAGTCGAATAGAAAAGACCCCAACTGTCCCTTTATACCCATGTTAAAGAGCTTAACTAGGAGCCCGTGCCTCCACACAGTATCGAAAGCTTTGGTACTGTCCAGAAAGCTGACATACACACTATTTCCTTTTTCCAGGTTATGATAAACAGTTTCATGTAAATTAAAGGAGGCTGTTAAGCAGCCGAGTTTTTTCTGGAATCCCTGTTGTTGCGTACAAGGAAACAGACTGGAGTCAATAATATGTTGTTTTATACGGTTGTTGAGAACACTTTCGAATGTTTTGAGGTAACACGATAATAAAGCGACCAGTCTGTAACTATTACATGAAGTTTTTGGTTTGTCTGCTCTTTTGAGTAAGGGGACTATAAAGCCATTATTCCAAAAAAAGGGATTCTACCTTGGATGACGATTTCGTTAAATAGTTTGACAACGACCTGGGTTGCTAATTCTCCACCAAAGATGATATGTTCGTATGTGATCTGGTCTGGGCCAGGTGCTTTCCTTCGTTTGAGGCTCCAGATGATTGGTAGCAGTTCGTCGGTTGTTAATGGTCCGCCTGCAAGTTATCCTTTCAGCTCAGAGCAGCCTTTTTCGATTTCCGTGAATTTAGTTTCAACGCGACACCGAAATGCGTCATCAAACGAATCGTGGTCCGAAAGAGAATATATATTTTCGTAGTATACAGCGAATGCTTCTGCAACTCCCGAAGGGTCGTTATAGATATTTCCATTGTCGTCGCGAATTTCCGGATAGGTGCGAGAGGTTCTATTCTTCTGTCGTTTTACTAATTTCCAGAAAAGCCTAATATCACATCCGGCTGCGTTGTCAAGGACATGATATACGGATTTCATATAGTTGTTAAATTCGTTGTCTAGCGCAACTCTAAAGAGTCTCTTTGCGCGCTTGTAGTTCCGGTAGGATTCGAATATCATGTCCCTTGAATTCTGATCGAAGTACGTTGTGTTGGGGGCGAAGATCTTTCGACTCTGAATTGAGTGATAATATTGTTTTGTCTCTAAAGGATACGCTTTGTTCTAGTTGGGCTAATTGTTGAGACAAATTTTGAAGAGAAACACTAAACTCTACGGGGTTAACCTTTGCTGGGTCTGTTACGGATGAGTGCGGCTTTTGTTTGTCAAATACAACATCGACACCCGACTTATCACCTTGAATGAATGCATATAACGTGGACAGTTAGTAGTAGTTTTTCGGTTCATCAGTTTCCCTGTAGGACAACCGGCTTGTTGTTTTGCACGAGAGCATAAAATGTCTCTATACCAACACACTTGGTTTTCTTTGTGTAAACAAATGTCTAATAATTTACCAATATATATATATATATATATATATATATATATATATATATATATATATATATATATATATATATATATATATATATATATATATATATATATATATATATATATATATATATATATATCTTTTGGTAAGTCCTGAAGTTCAGCGTCGAGCGTATCTATAAACTCTGCATCATGATCATGGTCACTGTGTGTCTGTGTTTGTGAATCATGCCCATAATAGTCAGCAGGTGCACTGCTGTCATCGCTATTACCATGATGGTCACTAACGTAAGAACTACTCACTGTGGATAACGGTTGTGAAGTAAAAACCTGCACACATTCGTCTTGTTCTTCCCGATTTTCACATTCAAGAATTTCTGTCAGCACTCTAGCTGTTGGTACACTTACTGAATCACTAAACACGTCTCTATTGCAATTTGGGGGTCTGTTAGATTGCAAAATAGTCTCTGCACTACAAACACTCCTGACCTCACCGGTCGCCATTTTTTTTTATAAAAGAGCTTTTGCATTTAATATATGTTTTTATTGTTCAGTTTGATCAAACTTGACTTAAAGGGAACTTAAAGATGGTTAAAAGACAACTTAAAGGGAGCGTAAATGCCACTAAAAGATGCTTAAAGGTGGCTTAAAGATGGCTTAAAGGTGACTTAAAGAAGTTTGGACATTAAGGTCCTATAAGCCCAGCTTAAAGGTGACTTAAAGGTGGCTTAAAGATTGTATATCCTTTAAGCCACCTTTAAGCCACCTTTAAGGACTTGCTTAATGATTGCTTTTCGCCCTGTGATCTTTTTTCAATATATGAAGATTTTACAGTCATTTAGTAATATTTTAATTTTTGAAAAAAGAAAAAAACACAAAGACCAAAAAAAATGAACAAATCAATTAGTTTGATATTGCGGCTGCGAAAAAATCCATTTTTTTCATTACTTCCCCGCATGATGCTTTCGGTTTTGAAGATATTGCCAAAAAAATTCATCGAACAGTTTTAATAGGAATAGACAATTAGATTATTACCGTGTTTACATAATTTGACCTTCTGTTAACACAATGTTTTTCTCATGACGAGAGCTCAACAAAAGACGAGTTGCTATACCAAAATAATACATTTATAAAATAACACAAATTCATTTGTTTCTTTTTTTTTTTTATTGAAATATAAAAAGTCCAAAATAAACAAACAAATACATATATGATGACGAAAGAGAAATGTGGAGGAGAGAATGAAATGATTGGTCACACCCTTGAAGTAGGCGTGGTCCCATAATTTGGCGGGTTTTAATTGGGCGGAGTCTAGACCTTGGGGTAGCTAGCCTGTGTAGCGATACCGCACATGTTATGCTTGTTCCTGGCCATCATGACGTATCCCTGCATTCCCCAGGATGTACCCCAGCTAAAAATAGAAATATTAAAGCTCATTAAGTAAAAACTAGATTAATTTAAGCATTGTGAAAGAACAAAATAGTATGTCAGTGACATCGATTTAAACAGTTTGTAACTTAAAACGAAATCCTAATATCAGATTATATTGCTTTCTAAACTAAATGACTTCATACCTATTTTTAACCAGCCAATAGTCGTCGCCGCTTTCAGTTCCGTAGCCTACGGCGAGCACGCCGTGGTCGAGTTTGGAGGAGCTGCATGCTGGCTCGCTGTACACTCCCTCCCTGTAAAGCTGGAACGACTTGTGGCCGGCGTCGATGGCGACCGAGATTGGACCTACGGTGGCGACGGCCTCCTGGAGTTTGTCCTCCTGCATGTGGGGGATGTCTACGTATCCGGTGTCAGTGGCGCCGACGTTTTCCGCCTTGAAGTGACAGAATCCGTTCTGGAATATAAAAAAAAAAACCAGTAAACAAATGATTTTGGCCGTAAACAAGAGGGATAGCGATATTACAAATGAGGGTTAGAGAATTATCAAGAGACAAAGGAATTAAGTAAGAAAAACACCCAATAAACAAATGATTTTCTCCATAAACAAGAGGGGTAGTGAAGTTGCAATTGAGGGTGGAGAAATGTCAAGAGACAAAGAAGCAGAAAATTGTTGGCCGTCTCTTTTCACTATCAAAATTCAACTTTAGACTAACAACAAGGAATAGAAATCCTCTCATCCATACATAGATGCTGCATTTATTAAATAGTATTGAATAAAGAACACAGACTAATAATTTATGGATAAAATTCAACTTTATACACATGGCAATGGAAACTAAAACAATGTCAGCTTTACATAAAAATTTACGAATAATTTGGGGAAAAAATGAATGTTGACAATAGACCTTTGGGATTCAATAGACATTTGAGCATTGAAATCCGACAATACAAAGAGAAGCTATTCGACTATAGACCATAATGCCTTCTTTGATTATAGACTTCAGGGACTACATTGAATATAGACTACATTACCTACCTTGACTTGAGACTAAATTGCCTACCTTGACTTTATACTATAGAACCTTTCTTGACTTTAGACTACAGGATGTACCCTGACTATAGACTTCAAAACCTACCCTGACTATAGATTACAGTGATAACATTGACTATAGACTGAAGTGCCTACCTTGACTATAGACGGAGGTGCTTATATTGACTATATACTGAAGTGTCTATATAGACTATAGACTAAAGGTCCTACCTTGGCTGTGTAGGGGTAGGACTCCTCGGTGTCGATTCCTTTGTTGGACTCGATGTATCTGAAGGCGTTGTCCATAAGACCGCCCTGGCATCCATGATTACCTGAGAAAGACAGCAACAGATACTGAAAGGTTGTGTATATAGAAAGAAATGATCAATCTAATAATAGTGACACGTAACTATTAATTGAAGTTTTGGTATACTAAGTGTTCTCGGACAGCAGAATGAATTTTGAACACATTGCTGGAGTAAAACTACAATCAGTTGACTGACATATTTGCAACGCATGCTATAAAAATATCCAAGCATCCGCTGTACAAAAAGCAGAATAGTTCATCAAAGCAGAATAGATGGTAAACTCATGTTCTATCTACCTGAAGCTTTAAGCGATTTTTTACTCTTTCTCAAACAATAGCTTTAACCGTTAAAAAAATGAGTTATGACGCTTTAGTCGATATTGAATACCATAATATGAAGGAAATGTGTTGTTTCAGAAGTAATTTATCGCGATTCTGGATTTCGTTTTTCTTTACCTTCTTTCTTGGAGCAATCAACGAGATTCTGTTCTGAGAGGGACACTAGTTTCTTGCTGGCCTTGAAATGTTGACCTTCAAGTGAACCTGTGGCTGAGAAGGACCAGCAAGAGCCACAGTGACCCTGATTTTTGATGTCGGTGACGTAGCCCTCTTTCCTCCAGTCAACGGAGTCGGGGAGATCACCGATGTTGCTTGGAGACATGTAGAGGTCGCCTTTTGTTCTGTTGGCGGACATTTTGTATCCATTCATGATGGCGCGGAATTCAAAAATGGTCTGAAGATATGAACAAAATCCAATTTTAAAGTGTAAAATTTAATTTAAACATATTTCAATGAGAATTCAAGTGTATTGGGTAACAGGTTAAGCCTATGTAAACCTTCTTCAAAAATTTTAAAGGCTCTAGTACAAACGTCATAATCTGTTATTATTCAGACGTTTTGATTGACAGGTTTAGACTCAACCCACCATATCGGCGTACTCGTTCTGTCCCAGCCAGTAGGTGTGTTCTCCGCGGTCCGCCGCCAGGTTGTGTTTCTGGATGTAGTTCACGTTGTCTTCCCAGATCAGACGTCTACAACATTATAACAACATAATAACAACATTTAAAAACAACAAAATAACAACATAATAACAACAAAATAACATCATAATAACAACATAATAACAACAAAATAACAACATGATAACACATACTAACGGACATGCTGTACAAACGACTACAGTACAAACACATTGGATTGTTCGCCATGGGGATTTTTTTAATTAACATACATATAATAATTATATATATTATTTTTTTTCTTTACATGTTCTTGCTTAATTTCTATTTCTCTCTGTATTTCTCATTTTCTTTTTTATGATATTTTGTCCAAGTGACGTTATGTCTAAACGTTTGATTATTTTTCATTATCTTACAATGGTTTCTTTCTCTATTCGAGGGTACAGGCATTTTTCATGCAAACTCAACAAAGTCTAGAGACTCTACACAATGTCCTTTTGAAAACTCAATCCCCATGAATAATTACAGAGATAACAACATGATTTAACGAAAATGGAAGGAAGGGGTGCGGTGGGGGTTTAGAGATCGGGATCGGGGTCCTCACCTCATCTGCTCCTCGTCCTGACTGTAGGTCTTTTTGTGGGTCTGCTTGTACAGGACCCAGTCACCGTCCAAATCCTTGTTCAGGATTGGCGAGGCGAAGGCTGCCACACACAAGCTAGCTACCACAATGAGAGTGTTCATCTGTAAGAAACAAATAGAGAGTTAAACTATTTGATACCACACATGCTAGCTATTCTAGGAAGCTGCCGCACGCAAGCTAACAACCACAACGCATTTTTGTCTTCAAAAGTTGAATTGTAAGGTAAAAAAGACTATTTTCTCCACAAGTAGATACCAAACACGAGTCAGTTAGTAAGTAACTAGTAAGCTACAGTGATATACCAAAACGTGCTCATGTTATTAAAATATTAGAAACTTAAACCGTTATCTAAATCATGTACTTTGTTAGAATGTGACATCGGAAAATATTTTACATAATCATCTCTTCTCGACTTTATTTTGTTACGACTATATTTGTTATTTCAGCATTTATATACACATTTTTCACACCTATAATCAAACTTTGTAGATATTTTCTCTTTTTATTTATAATATTAAATGATGTTTTCAACCTTGATTTCTAGAAGCATAGTTTACTTTGGTGGCAAAACATATGCCGCAAAAGTCAAAGCCATATTCTCATTTATCAACTAATTTAATATAATACTTGCTGCTTTTGGCAAATCAATAATGCTTGTTATCATATACATATGTAAAGGTAATTAACACTAACAAATATTAAGCCCAAAGTAACAAAAAACATAATTTTTTTTTCTTTCTAATTTTTCTCATTACAAAACAAAATATTCTATATGAAGACCTAAGATAATTGAAGTGAATAAAAGTGAATAATCTAGCTCTATGTTACAGAAGTTTAAGTATAGATGGTCTGTCCATATATTTTTCTGTTCTGATTCGCCAGAGTGAAGTGCAGAATAATGTAAATCTAGCAATTTAACTTCAAAAGGGTGCATTAAACCACTTCAGTTGCTCGTTATTTTCCCTCAAATAATAATTATTAATTATAAAAAAAAAATCGAGATACACTTTTACCAAAAAAAAAAAAAATAAATAAAAAAATAATAATAAGGAAGAATTATCGCACTCAGAGAGGAGTAGAGTTTCTTACCTTGGTCTGAGGGTAGAACAGTTCAGATACTCGGCGAATTTCTCCTTAAATAAATCCCATCGCGCCTGCGCGTGACCGATCAGCTGACTCCGCGTGCTCGCCATGTGGAGATATCGCTCGTATAATGATGGTCTTGTGTAAACATTAATAAAAAGCAAGGGAAATATTTTACAAATACTTACACCCGTAGCAGTTTTCCTGAAGGGAAAAATAGAACCCCCCCCCCCCACTAACTTACTTCTCAAAGTGAACTTTGGTTGCAAAACACCTCTATTTCGGAAATGAATTAAAATCAGATTAGAATTGCGGAAGAATACATTTTAATAATCGATCAAAAACTTCCACATGTAACACACACACGCACATATTTTCCATTGAATTTAGGAATTTACATACTTACGTGCAAAGAGAGAGAGAGAGAGAGAGAGAGAGAGAGAGAGAGAGAGAGAGAGAGAAGAAAGAAAGAAAGAGAGAAAGAAAGAGAGAGACAGAAAAGTGGGTAAATTAAAAAAAAATATGAAAACACATATGTAATGTTTGTTTGTGAGGGGGATTTTTCAATACATTAACATCCGTGATCATTTCCTTAATTAAAAAGTGGTTCCTGGAGTCTCGAAGAGAGAATATGTTGTTCTGATATTAAAAAAATCAGAATATCTATTTTTATCAAAAAAATTCTTTAAGGTTAAAAGAATTTTCTTTTTTTTCGGTGAGGATATTTTTCAAAATCATAAACTTTTTTTTAAAATACGTATCCATTCAATCAATATGGACTAAACATGTAGATAATAATGCGGTTGATTATCAAGTTACAGGAAAGAGAGAAGGAAAAATGAACGAAATAAAGAATAGAAAACAGACAAGCAAATGAAAAGCCAACAATACTGGGTCAATCAGTGTACGGAAATCATAGATATATCATTGCCTGTATTACACAACCCTGTAGACATTATGCTATATAACGAAAACTGATATTGGAAAAGGACGACAACTCTGAAATTTTACGATAAAAATTGCTTTATGTAGAATAATGCAAAATTTTCTTTCGTTGTATATCTCTTATAATTCTCGTTAAGGTTTCTGTCTTGATAAATATGTCCTTAAATTGGTACATTTGGTATAAATGACCTAAATTCGGCGGGTTTACGAAAGTCAGATACCCCCTAGAACCCGCGAAATTGAATCGCAATTCCTCCAAAAATCTTCATCTTCATAATAAACTTCTCTTATCTGGACAATAAAAGATAACAGGTAGACTACTAATAACCCGGACAGGTATCTGAAGGACAGGTAATCAGCTGGGGTGTTTACCCAGGCCCGCTGTAAGATGGGTGACGGAGGATTGTGTAAAAATTGAGGTCACGTCACATAGAAAATTGATAAATATGTATCATTGAAAGTCGTCGAATCTCCTGTTCATCTTTTTTTTTTTTTTGAAATTCATATTTATACCAGTGCTGAGTTTTCATTTATATCAATGCTAGTCGATTTATCAATGCGGGATATTTTTTTTTGACTTTATTTGTTCATGCACCGCCCTTATTAAATAAAAAAAAACAATGTCTTTTTAATTTCCATTTATTCATTTTTAGTCAGTTTTTTGCCCTAACGAGCTTTTTAATGGCAGATATTGTACAAGAAAACTATACCCAGCGAGTAAAATATATCACTTCTGATACAAATGATTTTTATTTCAATTTAGTTTTTAATCTTATGTGTTTCCTTCATGTTAACTCTTCCTTAATCTTACACCTACATTTTGATCTCTTATAAAATACGACAAAATGATATAAAAAAAAATTTAAAAAGTTTTTAAAATCAATATCCAAATTTTTAGCAAACATCCGACAAAAACATACAATATGCAAAATATTAGCAATAAAAAAAAAAAAAGAAAAGAAAAGAAAAGAAAACAAATAAAAAAATAACCGTGTAAAAATCTAATATTGAAAATATTAGCAAAAACCATACTAAAATACAATATGCAAAATATATTCCCGTCACGTGACACCATCTTATCACATGACCACCTCGTGGAATCCCCTGCACTTTGTTTCCTATCTTAGCGGGGAAGAAGACGCTTTATCTCCAGATCTACAAGGTTTGTGACTTATGTTGCATTTATCTAATTTTTAATTTTAATTTTTGGCTTGGAAATAATTTTGCACGTAAAAGTTATTCACAAAATAAGTAGAAATCGTAAAATTCAAATAAGTTGATTTTAGTGATAAGTCGAATCATGAAGGCTATCTTAATAAAACAGTGAAATTTATCTGACTTTAAAGCAAAAATTGTAAGATGAGCAAAATGTATCAATTCGCGTTTGCAAGTTTTCATGATACGAGAAGTCTGTTATAACTACTTTGGGCTGAATGTTGCAAGCCAAACTTGCATTTGTTTTAGTAACCAAATAAATGTATGTCGCCAAAACGTTACATTTTCATGCAGCATGATGAATAGAGTTTAATAATTTCTTATCAAAAATAGAACAAGTTCTCTAAGTTTTGTGTTTTTGTACGACATTTGTAGTTGTTATGACGCGGCGAATTCCCCTACTTAGTTTGACCTCGGATACATGTACTTATGTCAAGATTCGTGTGGAGAATCTTTTCGTCACCATTACAATTTTCGCTCTTTATATAAAATGTTTCTCCCTGATTGCATATACTTATATTTACTGAAGCCTTATATCAAATGTACATATAAACTACACTATCTGAGCATGTTCTAAAAATCGAAATCAACTCATTGTATTCGACGAGACTTTAACGAGACTTCAGATGAGAGTACGTATGGTATTTACACAAACTTGACCTAACCAGGTCAAAATGATAGAGTAGTTATGCAATTTATCAGCTGGCAAACAATATATGTTTGCTGCTATTTATCCAAACGATATCAATCCATGATAACCTACAGATAAGAATCACATGCAGAAAGTCTAGCATTGGAATCACATGGTTTTAATTGTTTGCATCTCGCGATATCTCACATGCCATGTGTTGCACGAGATTTTCACGAGTTGCACATGGATGACCGAATACACCGTATATATTATGGCGAACTATTTAAATATGGAATCAGTCCCTCTCAATCAATATTCTCTGTGTTGCTCACATTCTTTGATCTTCTGGGCAGATGTTGCGCGTTGCTGTAGTAGCGGCTCTGGTTGCGGTGTGCTTCGCCCGACTACCCAAATCCGAGTTGGACTCAGAATGGCAACTGTACCTTAAGGCTCATGGAAAGCAGTATGGAGCGGAAGAGGAAGCTAGAAGGTAAAATTCAAGTTAAAAACTCCGGATTATTAAAAAAAAAACACTTTCATACAGTGCTGGCATAGCAATTGCAAATTGTTATCTATAACATAGAAACCCCTTTTCGGATACTGTATCAGAATTCAAATCATATTCTTTCATATGAATTCATTTTATTGAGGTCATCCCTCAACTGAATGTAATTAACATCCTCCGTCTTCAACTTTTTCTGAACCAATTTCCCTTTGTTATTTCTTTTACAACTCCTGTTATAATTATAACCACAACAGGCGTGTGATCTGGGAGGGTAACCTGGACTACATTGAGAAGCACAATCTGGCCGCCGACCGCGGGGACTACAGCTTCTGGCTGGGAATGAACGAGTATGGAGACATGGTAAGTGAGAGTAGAGACCTGGTTAACACAGGGGCTACAGTTTCTGGCTTGGTATGAACGAATACGGAGACGGTTATTAGAATAACAGACGAATAGAGAGAGATTAAAGACAAGGTATATGTGGCCGAAAGGTAAATTATAGGCGAGTAAAGGAGAAAAGGCTAGTTAAAGGAATTACTGGCTGAGTTAACATAAACACTACAATAGCTGGCCGATGATTGACATAGGAATAATATACAGACTAAGTGGAGATATGGTAGGGACGTGACTACATAGGAGTAAGGGTTATTGAATGCTGGGTAGAGACAGTGCCGAGTTAATGTGTTCGTGAATGGGTATGATAAAAAATCCATAGATGTTACAACAGAAAAATTAATTGCATTCTATTCGTGATAAGTTAGGAATTTCATTTTTATATCTATACTTTCACTTTGATATCTTACGTTCATTTTGATATCTTTACTTTCACTTTGATAAATATGTTTTCACTTTGATAACAGACCAATGAGGAGTTCCGTAGTACCATGAACGGCTACAAGATGAGGAACGGCACTAGCCGCGGATCTCTTTACCTCCCTCCGTCAAACATCGGGGATCTTCCCGACACGGTCGACTGGAGACCAAAGGGATACGTCACACCAATCAAAAACCAGGTATAGTTAAAACAAGTCTTCCTTTTGGCACGTGATATCATTGGTCAGCTTCATGTTAATGTATGCCGAATGCATTACATGCAACAATTGATAAGTAAAAAATTATATAACAGCGTTTCTCTGATTTCCGAAATAGCAAGGAATGATTAAACTTTATTTCCGATTAAAATCCTCACGCATATATTGGATTTGAGTTATTATGTTACTGAATGAATGTTTTTATATCAAGGCAAACTCCTTAGAATAACGTTTTTTTCAGTAATCTACAAAAAATAAAAAAATTACATGAAGCTGACACTACATAGAAAACAAAGTAGTGCGAGGCGCAATATGCGTGCGCAAATACTTAAGAATGCCGGAAGCCTCCTACGTGCACAACTGTGATCGACCGAAGCCGATCAAAAAAATACATCGAGCGAATAGTTTTCCAAACAGTATTTCTTTTATTAGAAAAAGAACTAAGTATTTAAGTCAGTCACACATACATTGAAAAAAAAAGATCAAGCCAATACAGAAAATCACTGACTTCAACAATTTGCTATTTCGGCCTTACATCTATTTTCAAAGTATATATTGTTTGAAAAATCATACTTTATTTGAATTGAGTCAGACCAACAATAAAAACAAGGTACTTATTTAACATTTGATTTTTGAAACCTTCATACTCATTGTTGTTTGATAAATAGCTGCAGTTTCTGTTTGTAAGATACTATAAAGGTTTACACAAAGCGAGTAGTATAAGTATCTCAATGGGTCGATACTGTTTAAACAGTACAACCTATAATTATCCATAGTATACACTTGAAAAGCAGCTAAACTCTCTGATTTTTATGACGTATTGTACTATGACCTTCGTTCCAGGGTCAATGCGGGTCATGCTGGTCTTTCTCCGCCACAGGGTCACTGGAAGGTCAAACTTTTAAGAAAACTGGCAAGCTGCCATCTTTGTCCGAACAAAACTTGGTTGACTGCTCTCAAAAACAAGGTACGACTTACTACTTGTACAACAAGGTTGTTTCTTACACAAGAACTGATGACTGAAGACCAAAATTATAAATGTTGAATTCTCAGTGCTAGTAAATCATATTTGACAAAATTTGTAAAGTAATACGTATTGGTTGAACAACTTTAAATTAATAGAACAATACAGTGCAAAAACTGTGAATATTACGACAATTTGTCACTACCTGTTGTTGTTTTTTTTTTAATTCATCGTTCAACATCGTTATCTTCAGAACTTTAAAGTGATAACCCAGTATCAGAAAAAACCATCTCAATCTTTAGACACTGTAAACAAATAACAGATTTCCTGATTTATAGTTTTTTGTTGCATGTTACTTCTCCCAGTTTTCTTTAAATTCCGTTTGATAATTGTCCGAATTTCCTCTGTAGGTAACCACGGTTGCCAAGGCGGTTTGATGGATGACGCTTTCCAGTACATCAAAGACAACAGCGGGATCGACACCGAGTCCTCTTACCCTTATGAAGCCAAGGTAGTTACCTGTTAGTTATACCAAGTAACGATCTTCTGAACGATTGATACAACTAGTCTTACTTGAATTTGTTTTTTCCTTCCATGAAAAAACCCCACATATAATATTGGGAAAGGGGTTTTGGAGATACTAGGGACTATCAAGTGCATTCGTAGTACAACATCACCTAGAATGTATAAAAGGTTTATTTTACGGACGTCTTAAATTAAGCTACATGAAGTGAAAAAGAACCCCTGGTTTTAAAAGTGTTTTAAATGTTAAAAACGTTTCAGAGATTATTAAATTCTCCCTTTTTGTTATCACAGAACGGCAAATGTCGTTTCAACGCCGCCAACGTAGGAGCCACAGATAGTGGATTCACAGATATCAAGAGCAAGAGTGAATCAGATCTTCAAAGCGCCGTTGCTACCGTCGGCCCCATCTCTGTTGCCATTGATGCCAGTCACATGAGCTTCCAGCTCTACAGATCCGGGGTATACCACGAGTTTTTCTGTAGCGAGACCCGATTGGATCACGGCGTGTTGGCGGTAGGATACGGCACAGAGAGCGGCAAAGACTATTGGCTGGTTAAGAATAGGTAATGACGTCATCAAATTTTTACAATTCACAGCAAAATAAACAATTATAAAAATTAATATTTTTTTTCTGTATCTTTATTTTGATTTTCGTATCATTCATTCGTTAAGAATTAAGAATTTATATTTTTGTATTCTTTTTTTTAAACCTGGTCGGACAGACAATGTCAAAGAATATAATTTTATTATTTTTAATTTTTGTTTCAACAGCTGGGGAGAGAGCTGGGGACAGAAGGGGTACATCATGATGTCCAGAAACAAGAGAAACAACTGTGGAATTGCTACCTCTGCCAGCTACCCAACTGTGTAAACGTCAGCAATGTAGTATACCAAGGGACGTTATTCTTCTCGAAAGGGAAATAACTCGAATATAGGAAAAAGAAATTATTTTTGTATTTTTTGTATTAATTTTGTACGAATGAATTGAAATAAATTTATTTTAAAACAACACCAGTGTTGTTTCTAATCTCTTTTTTTTTTGTTTTCATTATATTTAAATTTAGTTGACTCGTTGTGACATGATATTAATTGGAGTTTATATTTTTTATGTACTTACATAATAAGGTTTATCCTTTTAACAACTTTCCAGGACAAAATTATTACTGCAAGTAAAAAATGATAAATGTCTTTAAGAGGTGGGGGGTCTCGATTCGAGCTAAACGATTTTTTCCATCTTAATTCTATTGCGTACAATGCTGTATTAAAGTAACTCTAAAGGGTAACATTAATTGAAAAGTCCGTTATCGATTGATATGTATTCTTCTATTAGGTTTTTCTAATGGTCAACGAAAATTTGAGGTTAGCGAGCAAGTAATAAATAGATACAATGCTTACAAGTCTATTTTGTAGTCAGAGCTGATGACATGTTTTTGTGTTCATTTGTGGTTAATAAAAGTTTTAGTTTTAGTTTTAGTTTTAGACCTAAATAAATGTGATAAACGCTTAAGAACTATTTATTTAGGCTTAGAACTTAAAACTTTTACCGGTTACCAATGTAAACAAAAACAGGGCACGAGCTTTGTTTACGTGACTCAGAATTGTGACTGAGTTCTGTATCCTGCTTACACCTCTACGACTGATATTCAAATTTTCAGAAATGAATAACTCAAGCATTGTAAACATTAACAATAGAAAAATAAAAGTTGACCAAAATCGTAACCATGCCCCTGTAAACCTTATTTTATGCTTCAAAGTAACACAAATAAACTTCAATCGCAATAAGACAGCATGCAATCTGAAAGCTTTTCCAACATATGTACATGCATCAAAATGTGTTGACCGTTCTTAGATATAATACAAATACATGTACATTGTACATGGAATCGTAAAATAGTGTTATCGTAAATATTTATTTGTATTTCTTTCTAAAAGGTTGTTTGATAGACAAGAAAATGGGTCTGCGAGTTTCGTAAAATAAATTGTTGTGATATGAATATCATTCCTGGAATTTGCATTTTCTTGTGTCGTAATAAGTGATACATCGTTAGCCATAAATACCCCCCCCCACCCCACCCGAACGGTTCTATCTTGAATTATATTGAAATACACGATAAAATGATAAAACTAACCGAAATTTCGGTTGTCAAATTCAATGCTCTCATTAAATACCAGCGCCGTCAAGTAATGGTATTTTATGATGTAATTAACTTTTTTAGCCTAATGTATGACAAAAACAGTTTTGCTTTTGCTCAGATGTTATCGTGTAAAAATCACCATTTATGTTAAACGACTTGGCAACTAAAATACTCTCTAATATACGTCTTTCTTAAGCTTTGCAAATCTTTTCAATGTGGGTCAAACTTCGCACAATAGTAAACATTGAGATGACACGGATGCTTAAAGTGGCTATATCAGTCTTAGATAAGGTTTAAACCACATTTCATATGGCATTAACATGAAGCGGACTTTGGACTCTAATTGTCAATGAACTCTTTAAAACAAGTGAAAAGCTGTCAATGTGACAGCAAACCGGGTTTTCTTTTATTTGAACTGTATCCATAATCCATGTCAACCCTGAATTGATAAACACTACCAACCAGGCTTGGGGCGAATTACATTGTAAAGTAATGCATTACATTACCATTACTTCATGAATTTGGGCATTAAATTACCATTACCATTACTTGATTTTCTTGAAGTAATGCATTACATTACCATTACATGAGTAAAGTAATGCATTACCATTACCATTACTTTTTTTTTTAAAGTAAAGCTAATAAAGAGTTTTTGCAAACGTTTCAAATATACAACACTCTTTAACATATCTACAGCTTCATGCTTAGTATCAGGTTCAGATTCAATGAATAAACAAGAGTCATTCTTTATTTGCTCAATATATAATCATATTGTGGCAATATGAACAACATATAACATAAGTAAAATTATATTTATATAGACATTTGGCATGATACAATATGAGATATGAAATAGAGACACAGGATTACATGCGTAACAAAAAACAATTTATGAAATAATGTTGCGGTTTTTAAAAGCTAAATATAGATATATCCCCAGATTACACAAATCTTTATAATTTTGGACTCTTAATTTTATTAATTTATAAACAGATGATTTTTCCCAGTTATATTTCTTAATATATTTTAATCGTATTTCTTTTTACGGAGGACACTTTAAGACAAAAGATTGCTGTTGCACTTATGATCGAAGTTTCAAAGGGTTCATCTTTTGAATGCATCCATCTTCCGGGCTATACTAAATAAATGTTTTGCAGGAGCAGTCAAAGCTTGGGCTGGAAAATACTGTTTGACGATCTTTATCTTAGGATATATTAAGTGCAATAATAGATTAAATACATAAATCTTGTATTTTCTATCAGTCCAAACTAATGTACAGTGTAATTATTATACAAGAGAGAGAGGGAGAGAGAGACAAAGAGACAGAGAGAAAGAGAGAGAAAATAAGTAAAATTATTTTCAAATGGGTTATAATATTGGAAGTGATATTTATTTTCATCATGGATGGACAGTGCATTCATTTTGCTTTTAAAGGTGCATGTCTGTCTCCTACTCTATTGTTACATAGCGAAGGGAAGGGGATTGGGGTGTTTAGCACTTCTTATAACTTACTTACTTAGATTATCCTGGGGGCATAGTGTGTTGTTGACACATTTCTTATTGAAGTGCAAACTAATTGGAGTAAATTGTTTAAATGATTAAAAACTCTTAATAACTTACAACACTCTTAAAAATGTTATGAAATTGTGCTGTTATCTTTAGTAATATAAACAATTCAAAAAAGAATTTTTAAAAATCTTTTTTTAATAAAACATGTACAATTTAAACATTTTTTACTTAATTAGAATTGTTTCTTTCTTCTTTAAAAATAAATTTAATCAAATTCAATTTCAACTATTCATTTATTCATCACATTTTTTAAAAGTGAACATGCATAAATATGCAAAGTAATGCAAAGTAATGCCATGTAATGCCAGCATTACACTAGATTTTGGAAAGTAATGCATTACATTAGCATTACTTGTAATGCTAATTTTGAGGCATTACACATTACTAGCATTACTTTGAAAACATGTAATGCATTGCAATGCATTACCATTACATTTAGCATTACCCCAAGCCTGCTACCAACCGTATCCAGTCAAATTGAGTACCCTATATGCAATATTTTGCCGAAAAATGACTAGGTTCAAAAGCTGGTATTTTTTTCATAAATTATCAGTATATATTATTATATTTTATATGTACAATATATCTGCAAAAGAACAACTTCCTATCTTGAAAACTGTAGTAGGAGTTATCCGTACAATGAGGGTACCCTATATGCAATATTTTGTCAAAAAAAGACTAAGTTCAAAAGCTGTGTTATTTTTTTATAACATATCAGAAATCAAAATCCTAGCAATATGCACACCTCTGATATATGTACAATATATCTGCAAAAGAACAATTCCTATCTTGAAAACTGTGGGAGGAGTAATCCGTATAATGAGTGTACCCTTTTGGCACCCGCCCGCCATTTTCACCATTTTAATAATCGGATCTTTCCGTTGGAAAACCCGGTTAAAAACTGTTTTGGATTTGTAGAAGTGAACATCGATGTTTCCACATTTATTTGAGTTGCAACTTTATTTTTTTCCTCAGTTTCGTTTTTTTAACATTATATATTTTTTTTCCAAATTCAGACATGACTCAAAGCAATTGTTTTCCTTTTATTTTCAGAATAACATCAATGTAGCAAGTAAAGTTTCAAATTGATCAAAAAATGATTAAATTCTTTTATTCAATTATCGAAAATTCCTTAAAAATCCGTTTTTTCTATCAAACCAGAGCCGTGACGTTTGGCTTTATTTGAGATCCAGTTTTGTCACGTATGGAAAATTCTCTAACAGCCCTCTCTCGACAGTCAGTGATTAAACGGAAACAGATATTATTATTTTTTCGATGTTCCTCGAACATAAGATAGAAAAAAGCAAGTATAAAAAAACAACTCTAAAATACACCATTTTTGCAAGTATTCTTCACACGCCAACTTATACACTTTGTCTTTGGAATATTCAATGTTCCAGATGTACCGATGTAGAATTTATTCCAGAATGGGGTAGCTGAGGGTGTTCGCTATGCCGCACTGGTTGTTTTTGTCCTTTGACAGCAAAATGTATCCCTTGTCTCCCCAAGATGTACCCCAACTGCAATAGATAACAAGATATAGCACATGATATACACTAACTGTTATGATTATATAAATAGTGCCTGTTTGGGAGGGTAACAGTTGAAATTGACACCCGCTTCGCGTCGGTTGACTTTTGCTTTCCCAAACATGGACTATTTATTTTATTATACCGGATGTCATAATTCAAAAGAAAACTTAACCGTTGTCGTTAATTCTACGGCGCCCGGTGGGCGCATATCTCACGCGCATGTAACAATTCGTTGTGTTACCCGTTGACAAGTGTCTTGCTAACGCTGAGGGTAATTGAACGGATTATAAATGCGTTTAAACCAATCAAATTTAAGTATTTAACGGGAAAGTATAATGAATTTGAATATAAGATGGGCACACTAAAATAAAGCTTAATTATCGTTCAAATTAATGCATGATATTTTACGGGACTAACAATAAGGTAAACAGTCATTATAACATAAATAATTGCTTTGCAATCATGTAAGGTCAATATTTCACATTACTTGTTAAACTACTCTTGCTTATGTTTTAATGTAAAGTATAATTCTGCCTCATGATTTTTAACTTTGATCGATTTTTGTTGGGTTTTTTTATGCACACGGGTTTTTTTTATTGGCAATGGGAGACGGTTTAGGGCCTATTTTTTGTCAATGCCAAGAGACCTTGGATATCTAATGTCATCTCACATGCTTTTGTCAAATTATATCAGAACTTGAAATATATTTATTGAAGGTTTTTTCTTGTACAAACAAAAATCAGTTTAACAAATCTTTTGCCATTTATTGAAAAAAAAATCTATTTTCTCAAAGTTGTGTACACGGATAACCAAAAAGCCTAAGCGACATATTCATTAAAAAAAACTTTATGAGTTACAGATAATACATTCTAAATGAAAGATATGTACCTGTTCTTTGCAATCCAGTATTTCTTGCCGTCCATCAAACCATATCCCACCACTACCAGAGAATGGTCTACCTGACCCGAGGAACAGTTGGGCTCGTCATACACCCCAGACTTGTAGAGCTGGAACGACGAATGGGAGGCGTCCAACGCGGCCGAAATTGGACCAACCGTTGCCACGGCAACCATCAAACTTTCCTCCGACTTTGGAAGATCCTTGTAACCTTTGACCTTTGCAACCACAGCGGACTTGTTAAACTTGCATTTTTCCTCCTTCAATAGTAATAACATATCTATAGAAGAAGATGTTTAAAGAAGCTGACGCAATGAACTTGTTCAGTCATATAATTTAACCTTTGTAAAAAGATAAGTGTATAAGTTTGAAGAATTGATTTTCCGGGAAAAATTCTCAAAATCATAGCTTATATCGATTTTTCAGCATTTATTAAGGTATCATTCAACAGGTTGACGAAATTGTTAAGGTTGTATGTGTCATACCCATATTGTAACTTACTTTCTATCGAAATAGAAAATTAAATCAAGCATAAATTGATATATTTTTCTTTTCCATACCTGGTACCTAAGAGCTTAGAGCATTAACTGTCATGATTTCGAATCCCACAGGGGCTAATATAATTATAATCTTTCAAAAAAGCAAATTTGAAATATTTCGGTAATACATTGTAACATTTCAAAATTCTAAACCAGTGAAGGTATTTTGATAAAACTATACTTTCATGCACATTAATATGGACAGGTGTCCAATACCACCTTAACACATGCTGAAGATTTCAACGCCAGAAAACCAAGCAAATACTGCAAGCACCTTACCGCGGGTTTGCAGGGGTAACTAAAACACATTTTAGCGCGGGTTTGTACGGGTAACTAAAACAGTCATTTTACCGCAGGTTTGTAGGGGTAACTAAAACAGACATTTTACCGCGGGTTTGTACGGGTAACTAGCGTTACTCTCAATCCCTCCCACGTCGTGGATATACTTGAAGGCGGCGTCCATCAGACCTCCCTCACATCCATGATTACCTTTAAGTAAAAGCTTGACTTGTAAGTTAAGCCTATTTTGTTTGGCATATTGCAATTTAGAATTCTAGTTGAGAAATGCAAAATAGATATTAGGCTATAGGAAATATATATTAAAATTTGACGACATTTTATACAATCGTTAGGCATTTGTCTACACAACGAACCTATTACATACCCAATTTGCTTTCATCACTTACGCAATTTGTTCCCATATTAAGGTTCTGCACTTGTTTCTGTAAGGTTCCCAAATTGTTTCTACAACGTACCCTATTCGTCCCTAAACGTACCCCATTTGTTCCTGTGACGTACACACAACGAACTCTTTTATTTCTATTATAAAGTACTGCATTTGTCCCGATTTGTTACCATAACGTGGCACATTTTCCCAAATTTATATCCCACTTGTTCCATTACGTGACCCATTTTCCCAATAACGTATCCAACTTGTCCCATAATGTGACCATTTTCCCAATAATGTTTTCCACTTGTCCCATAACGTTCCCGTTCAGTTTCCGTAACGTACCCCATTTTTCGCTGCAGTCCATCATTTGCTGCACGGACAGGACAATCAGTTTCCCTGTCTTGTTCCTCACTTGACCCTCTAGTGCACCTGTCGCCGTGAACGCCCAGCAAGATCCACAAGCAAACTGGGAATTTAAAATAAGTTGTATGCTAGTAATAATCATATTCTTTATGTCTAAAAAAACATTCATATCTAAGATAATGTTTTTGAAATATTTATTTAATTTTTTTTCTGTCACGAGAAGTTCATATACTTATTCTATATAATTATACAAGTCACATTTTGTTTTTACTTTTGCAAAGTAGAGAAGATATCAACTGTGCAATCGCTATAAAAAAATATGCCACGAAAAATGACTGTGATTAAATTCAATGCACAAAACAAAAACTCATTTATATCATTACCTTTTTAATTTGATACAGTATTAGTGCAAATCAGGATTAAAAAAAAAAAAACAAATCTTTTTTTCAGTGCAAAAAACAGGCCTCATTTTAGATTTTTTTCCCCCAAGAGTAATGTATCAATCATATTAAAGGCTACTAATACGGCCTATACTGTTATATAATCTGGTTTAGACACTTTACAGTTATTTTATTAGATTTAGTGTTACATTACCAGGCTTTGTGTTTTAACACCTGGTTAGTGTTATATTACCTGGTTAGTGTTATATTACCTGGTTTAATGTTATATTACCTGGTTTAATGTTATATTACCTGGTTTCCTACGGGTCCAACCCAGCCCTCCTTTCTCCAGTCAACCTCTGATGGTAGACCGGAAGTGTCTACTACGATATCCGTATCCGGGTCTGAAGATCCTGAGTCACGTGGTCTGATTCCTCCTCCATACAGATGCAAAAACTCTTCATGACTCTGATGATTACAAATGTAACATTCAAAAAGTAAATAATCTATCGTTACACCGTACATTTTGTCCCTAAAGCAATCATTCCTTTGAATAGAACACTCACAAACTAGAACGACCCTATACATATTGTAATCCATTATAATCTTGGAACTTTTCTGTTACTTAGATATAATTCGTTTAGAAAAATATCCCTATCCTAGCAAGTTTAATAATGTCATAATGTATCATGTTTGATTTGTAAAAAATAATGTCATTTGCAACTCAATATCATAATCAACAATATATATGTATATATCTGCCTTTTTATGTTTAAGGTTACCAGATCGGCTAATTCATTGAGACCCAATGTGTACGAGTGCTCTCCCCTTTGGAACTCGTCATTGTGTTGGTTGATGTAGTCCAAATTCGCCTCCCAGATATCACGTCTAAAAAACGCAATGTTGACTTTTAAAAGAGGTTCAGTATTTTAATAACGCCAGTTTGAATTAATTTGAATTTTGATTTGTTTGACTGCCCAACAATAAAAATATTGCCAAAAAGCGCATTATAAGGAATCCTGAAAACAAACCTAATGTCAACCAATTTAGAACTCCATTAGATGAAAAAGTTCAGTTAAATTCTCACGATGTTATGAACACCATAAGGCCCTTCAAGCTTTACACTTTAAACTCTCTCATAAATTCATCGCATCGTAAAACCGCCGTATATGAAAAGTAATTTGATCTCAGTTTACAGTAAAACACGTTTATAACAAAGTGCTAGGGGCGGGCGTTTTTTGTTTGTTTTTTGTTTGCTTTGTGATAAACGTAATTCGATGTATTGGTCAAATGTACAACATGTAATAAAGTCACGAGGATTGAAAATCATGTCGCTGTAAGCGTCATTTCATTATGAGCGTATATACGCTATAACCGCTAAAAGCGTATACACTATAACCGCTATAAGCGTATATACGCTATAACCGCTATAAACGTATACACTATAACCGCTATAAGCGTATACAACAGTAAACGCTATAAGCGTATATACGCTATAACCACTATAAGCGTATATACACTATAACCGCTATAAGCGTATATACGCTATAACCGCTATATAACCGTATATACACTATAACCGCTATAACCGTATATTTAAACGTATTTTCAAAACATGTTTTCTTTACCTTTCCGTCTCCTCGTCTGCCGTCAAATACTGTTTCCGGTATTCTTGCTTGTATAACGCCCATTCTGTATCCAGTTCCGGTACACGGGCCAAGGAAGAAAATATCAACGCTGCCAGATAGATGTACGAAATTAAGATGTTCATTTCCGTTGTTGGGGGCGAATATACGTTGTCAATATATAAAATATTTATATCTTTGATACAATATCAGTGTGATGGCTCACGTTATATATGCATGACAGATGCGATACGTGCTTCTTATATATCTTGTGATGTTCATTCATCAACAGGTGACCGGCATCGTGATTTTAAAGGACTTGATAATCATTTTTGTAAAATCTCACTAAACACTAGCAACTAAATACGGCAATTGTTAGGCTATGAAGAAGTTTCGAGGGTAGGCAGTAATGCAATCGCGTAAAAGAGTTTATAATTAAATATTTATTAAAAATCAAAGTACCACTATATGCTTAAAGCTTCATAATATTTTCTTATATAAGTTACGATATTGCTGAACTTATGTTCAACTCATTGTTTAATACCTTTCCAAATTGATACCATTAACATATAAATTTTGAACAACGATATAGAAAAGTATAAGAGTACTGAAACAGCTGATCGCATAGCTCTTTTATCCAGCGCAAACAACCCTAAACTAGATTCTAAGTCCATGTAAGAACGTGTATTGAAAAACAACCCATTCCACCGAATCTGTCATAAATTTTCCAATATAAGGAAGATATCCCCTCCCCATGTTCGCTTGATAACAAAGAATGAAGTTGTTGCTATAAAGAGCAAGACAAATACGACGTAGGAATCCCGAGATAGGGACGAGGGGGGAGATAACATACGGGACACCGAGGGACTGTAACCTTGACCCTAGAGAGGGGTGTCGGTAATTTGGGCCGACATTTATCTCAATAAACTATCTGATAATGTGAAATTGGGGTAGCATCTTAAGTGTGAACTTTGATACACGGATTCCATTTCTTTCTCTCACCTTTTCTTTCTATTAGTTCATAAATTTCACCTAACTATATCTCTTTTAAATTCTTTCTTTCTTTCTTTCTTTCGTTTTTTTTCTTTCCTAGTTCATACACTCACTGTTTACCTCCTTTTTACACAGAGTTAAAACTGCATTTCTCATTAGGAATTTACTATACGATATGATCTTCGAAAATCATGTTTGATACATTATTTTTATCACTATCAAAAATAGGAAATAACAATTAGATGAAAAAGTGTGGGGTCAAAAAAGAAAAAAATTGTAACTCTTTTTTTAAAAATGAGATATGTTTTTAAAGTAGGACTTTCATACACAAAGATATTTAAGTTAATGATAGAATTAAAAAAAATATTGTTCACATCGTAAATCATTTTTTTTTCCAGACAAGATTGCGACTTTTTAATCATACATATTTTTTTGTCATCCTTTTTAGAACATAGTGTTTATTACGGTATGTAGCAGTATCTTTTTAGAACATAGTGTTTATTACTGTATGAAGCAGTATCTTTTTAGAACATAGTGTTTATTACTGTATGTAGCAGTATCATTGTTCTGAATTTCAACATGCATTTAGTTCTAAAAGGCCGCGACCTTCGGGTTACTTAAAGGGAAACAGCAATCCCCAGCGACAGAAAAATCCGTTTTATTTACGTCGCGTGTATAGGTTTTATGATTTAAGTAACACATTCCCCTTTTAGAGATGAACCCCACATAAACCAATATTATACATTATATTATACAATATATATCATTTAAAATAATTTCCAAATTTTGGGGGTTTTTTTCCCATAAAGTTTTTCTGTATTATCAAACACCAGCAATTGCCCCTTTGGGTACCTCATTTAGTTTCGTAAATGAGGATATATTTCTACACGAATCTCACTTCCATCGATCCTTTCTTCCTGTAAAGGTAACAATGATTTTTTTTTTAAAGTGTATTTGTTTTATTTCATCTTTGTTTTGATCTAAATATAATTAGGAGTTTTCGAAATTTATTTTATATTCAAGGTTATTTAAATCCTTTTTTTCCAAATTCCTTGTTAGTTATGGATTTTTGCAGATAGTTACAATAAGATTTTTATAAATATGGAGATCATATTTGTTTTTGTTTAAAGTAGCACAGATCGTTAGTTAGTTGAAAAAAGATAAATGGAACTTTTTAACAATTTTTTACAAAATTATTGAAACAATAGTATTTTAAATAACTAATTGTGTTAGATAACTTTGTTTTCTTTATTTTCAAAGCACCTTTAAAATTTAAACAAAAACTGGCGGAAATAATAGCATTCCAATTATCAATTAA